>NC_137878.1:25162894-25257894 GCF_963924005.1 Protomyctophum bolini
GGCCTTTCTGTGTGGAGTTTGCATGTTCTCCCGTGTCCCCTAGGTACCCTCACAAAAAACCTGCAGTAATCTGGTCTCACACGCAGGGATCATTGGACGACCTGCTCTACCTCCTGAGCCACAGCCGCCCTATTTGTGTGAGCTTGTAGCTCTAATATGCCCAGTTGGCCTTGATGAGAGCCTCAGTGCTCATTAGTGGTGGACCTGTCAGACAGACACTAATCACGTTCTGTATCCTCAAGAACACATTCTGTGAATCTGACCCTGAACCCTGAACCACTGGACTATATACTTTAGTGCTGAAAAAAAGACAGACAGACAGACAGACAGACAAGAATGTTCAGTTCTCAACGTCACGTCACCTATACCTGAAAAGGGTGTGCTTGATTATATGCAGAAATCACATTAAACATGTGTTAATTAATGGACAGCCCTACTTTCGACTATACTATATTATATTGTGTACTATTGGCCACACTGAGCTGCACCCAGCCTAAACTCCCTGCATTTCTAATCAAAGCAATGCACCATGCTGTAATTTTCAGGGGGGGGGGGGGGGGGGGGGGTGTAGCCTGAAGCTTATATAGGAAAAAATGCACTCCCAAAAGCTGCGGATTACGAGCGGAGACACCTGTATTATGTAACAGTTGGCAGTGGATCAGGCTGAGGCAGTCAACAGTGGGCATTGGTTCGGGTTCCACAGCAAAAGGCAGCGTGATGTCACTGAGCCAACACTGGTCCCTCTCCAGATCTACTCACCCACATTGGATGAGGAAAGTGAAACGTGATTCAGGAATCCAGGCAGCACGCACGCACGCACGCACAGTATATAGAAGTGCATGTGTAAACAATGACATAGACACAACAATATTTTCTAGCCTGGGGTTAGTGGGGGACATGCATGCTTGTTGTCTTACACAAACCTCTGAGTCACCCAGCATGATGGTTACTGGTTACTGGGGGACAGAGAGGTCTGTGGTGCAGGAAGATAAGAGGGAAGAGGCACCAAGTGGATGGGTTGGAAAGAGAGAGAGAGAGGAGAGAGAGAGAGAGAGAGAGAGAGAGAGAGAGAGAGAGAGAGAGAGAGAGAGAGAGGGGGAGAGAGGGAGGGAGGGGGAGAGAGAGAGAGAGAGATGGAGAGGGAGGGAGAGGGAGGAGGAGGGGAAGAGAGAGGAGAACGATAAGAGTCTTCTGAGAAAGAAATGTTCTAGTGTGCAATACTACGGTAGCTGCTATCGATGTAAGTCATCATTCTTGGGGACATTTGACAATTTAGGCATTTAGAAGTTGCTCTCATCCAGAGTGACTTATGCTATGAACTCTTGTTAACAAATGACATGGTTAAGCAAAGAGTGCAGAGACAATATGCTGCACCTGCTACAGAGTAACTACAGTAGGAATTATGATGTATACGATGACAAGAGCACCCCTCACTTCACACAGGTGTGTTTTTGAGGGGAGCTAGTAGCCCCTCCTATATTCAGCTATTAGTGTAGATTTTCGTCTTACACAAACATTAAATTCCCATTAAAATGAATGGAGAATTTATGTCATATGAGGATGAGCAAATCAACATGTTACGTCATGACGCACGCACGCACGCACGCACGAGACACAGATAGCATGGTTGGTCAAATGTGGACCTCTACTGTAGCTGCATGGTCCCGTCAACCCCATGCAGGACTCAGCTGACCGTCTGACCCCCCCCCCCACATCACGTGCAGTGCTCTGGGACAGTGGGTTATTACACAAAGCACAGGAAGGTCTGTTTCCGCCAGTGATAAAAATACATGCTAGTCACTACAAATGCTGCGTGCGCTATCAAAGGCAGCACGGTAATGCTAACAATCTGTTCCACTGCACTGCCAATGGGCAGACAGGAAGTGAAACGCCAGGCGGCACAAACACACAACACACCCACAGACACACACGTGCATGCGCTCACACGCACGCACACACGCACACGCCACAACACATCTCCTCATACAACATGCAGTCTTCATACCCTCCAACATATGGACTCGCAAAGTCGGCATATGTTATGAGAATGCAATCGAATCAGCATTTTATGCTGCACAGCATACAAATACTGTAATCAGGAAATGAGCCGGAGAGAGAGAGCGGGCAGAGAGAGGGGGGGGGTGGCGGTGGCACAGTCACAGATGAGCAAAACGAAATTATGTTCGTGTGGAGGTCGTCTGCCCAGGAGAGCAGAAAGACGCACAATAGCATAAAGTATATCTGTAAACTCTCTCGGGTTGTTTTCCCCACTCCACTCCACTGGGTAAAGTGGCAATTGCCCCATCGTGCAAAACCACATGAGGGAGTTTTTAGGATTCAGTTTGCCTGTGCAGTCAGTGTGTGCTTGCTTGTCAGAGTGAGAGGGGGAGGGGGCGGTAGGGAGGGAGGGAGGGAGAAAGTGAGGCAGATTTAAGCTGTCAGGCAGCTAGTGCGCAGAGAGCTTCCACAGTGATTTTGGGAGAATTCAACCTGCAGTGGCATTCTGTACATGCAGAATTTGAGCATGAGCGACTACTGTTCAGTGCTACTGTGTTCTCTCTTCATGCAATGTCAACATCATCTGCTGTTTTCTGAAATACCTATGTTTCTGTATCAGTGGTGTTCAATATTTCATGTCAAGGACCCCAAAAAATGTATGTAATTGGCCACCAACCCCCATCAGAAGCAAAGATTTGAGTTAAAAAAGAAATCAGATCTACTACTAAGCTTGTAGCGCGGCTGGCACTCAAGCTTGTAGATATGCTATTTCTCAATAGCTAAAGTATAACAATGCTTAAAACAGGGGTTCCCGCCCTGAATGGGTTAAGGTTTTTCATAAATTTATACCATCGGCCATCCTTTAACCACTAAGCCCGATTTTATAGGCGGTAAAAAAGTTTCATGCAAATATACAGTAACAACAAATATCTGATCTACAAGCTCACAATGTGTTGTGATGCTTGTACTGTAGATCTGCTATTATTTTTATAGGTTGAAAGTGGTCAAGTCTGTCGTTATAATAATATTAATAGTAATATTAACCAAATGAAATGGGTTAACAAAACCTTGTCAACCTTGACTACCATGTGAACTATACAATGGAAACACAGCTTTTTCCATTTTCACAAAGTAACGATTTTAAACATTACAAGGTTCCCACCAACAGCAACGATGCCTTCACTAGCAAAGCCTAGTTCATTACTGTATATACGGTACAGTCTGCAACACTTCGTGTCATGTATATACAGTACTGTATACTGTATCCTCTTTAAGTTCTATGGATGCTATTTTCAGAACCATCATCATCATCTTCCTACAGTAGAGCACATAGCAATCCCTGCAGATCCCTTCCCAGCTGGGAGTTTTGCTAGTGTGAGATTTAATGGTGAGGTGGTCTGTGCCCAGGGACGTGCACACATAGACATCAAAGGGGGCTTCTGCCCCTGCCCAATTACCCGTCTGGAAAACAACTGCCCTCACCATTTACTACATGGTGAAAGTGCCAATCCTTTCCATGGCGAAGGCAGCATTCGGAATTGCTTTCCCCCGAAATCTCCTGAACTTGGAACGTAGAGTTTTGCGAAATCCATGTCGTTACACACCGCATCTCCACTAGCTAAAGAGTGCTGGGTTGCGCCCCAAAAATTGCTGATCTACAAGCTCTCAGAGCGTAGCAGCGCAATATGACTTCAAATCAATACCACCATCATTTCAGACTTTCAGACTTCACAAAAGCGACACGTTGTTAACTTGCTTTGGCTATTTTCACAATTTTTGCACACCACCATTCGACAAAGTATAGTGCAGAGCTTAAGAGGTTAATCAGACTAATCGATTCAGTCGATTATATGAAAATCTATTACATTTGTTCTGGTTAATTATTTGATATAAGAAAAAAAACCCTGCTTATCGATTACTTCGATTAACCACAAGAAACACTATTTAATGTATAAACTCCATGTGACTCCTGAAATACGTACATTTTGGGCTTCTGGCCTAACAGAAATTGAGCGGTTTCTCTGAATTAAACCAGTGATTATTCCAAAATTGTGTATCCTTGGACCTTGGTCTCTCATATGAAAGACTATCCAACTTGTAATACAAGGATCCTTAGCATGCCTGCCTGCCTAAATAAGTCCCAAACCACTGCCTCAGGTCTTCCACTGCTGGCCTGCTCGCTGTGCCTAAAAATGGCCACTAAAAAACACGGTGAAGCAGCTTTCTGCTTCTACGGGCCGTGGAACAAACTTCCACTGTACCTTCGACAGGCAGCCTCTGTAGAAATTTTAACAGCACAGCTCAAGACTTCTACACTCTTGCTTTTAAATTCCTTGTTATTCATGTCCTCACTGTATTGCATTACTGCTATTATTTTAATGTTTTATGCCCTGCTTTTCTTTTTTTTCTCCATTGCTCTGTAAAGCACTTTGAGCTGCATTTCATGTCATGAAAGGTGCTATACAAATAAAGTTTATTATTATTATAATTATTAGATCCTTAGTAAGTTCATAAAAGAATGGGCTCCTTTCAGAATATATTTTGGCTGTGAGTGTCTAGTGATTATAACCTGTACTGGTGTTGCTTGATTTACAGTATATGCATGTGCTTATTGGGATACCTTAATCTTCTCCCCGTGTGATTTGTGTCTGTTCATTAGTTGTGTTTTTACTTTTTAGTGCTGTTTTCTCCCCTCTCTTTCTCCGTTTGTGTATGGCATTATAATTTTGTGTGTGTGTGTGTGTGTGTGTGTGTGTGTGTGTGTGTGTAAATGTTGGGAAGCCAGTTGTGTACTGTATGCTGTCCCTATGATCTGTGGTGTTATTAAAACAACAACAAAAAAGAAGACAAAAAAAAAGAAAGAAAAAAGTGGGTTAGAGGTTCCAAATTTCTGGTATAATAATAATTGCCCAGCCCTACTTTGTACTACTGTATGAGAAGCACGTACAGTATCTAGTATCACGACTCACAAGCTAATGAGAGTGGGGTGGTGGGGGGGCTCTGGGGGTCGATGGTTCACGAGGCAGGTGGGTTTCATTTGTTTCAGAGGCAGCGGGATGCGAAGACGGGGGGAGCCTGCATGGCCACAAGCGGTCACCTTTACGACGGACGGTCAGAGAGCAGGGATTGCTCTGCTGCAATCAGTCACGGCCAGTCAAGAGAAATGGCATAGTACAGCATTTTCTCTTAAACATCTACCCCCCCCCCCCCCCGAGGCTGTGTCTCTCCAAGAAAACAGCACATAGGACACAATATGGCACCATAAACACATCCTCTTGGAATAATAGGATACACCATGCAGCGGCTCAGCCCAACCTTTTCTGGAACATGCAATACAAAAGGCCCGCTTTTAAATCGCAACCCACCCATCTGACCACTTAAGACGGCAGCATTCAAGCTGCTGTGTGTACAAAATTAAGGTAAGATACGGCAGGTACAGTATATGATAAACCCCGGAATGGGGGATTGGGTGCAGAATAAGTGGATTGGGATAACTTTGAATAATGACTTATTGAATGCACAGAGGGTATGCAGTACATATACGTCAAATATACATATCTGTACATTTATTCAAATATTGTGCAACAAAACTTTTGCAGATTGAAGGCAGTTTTTGTTTTCCTTTTTTGCGGTTCCTTCATTTTTTTGGATGTTTTGTTTTAGTTCTTTTGTCCTTGTTCCATCCCAGGGCTTGGAAACAACTAAGTGGCATTAATGCTATTAAAGGCATAATGGCATTGATTATGTTTTGGAATATATTTACTATTATTGTATACAGTAAGGCTGTCATAACTAGGCTATACACAAATACTTTTATAATCAGTAACATATTAGTGGCACCATTTGCAAAAGAGTGACAGTGAACCTTTACCATTAGTGTACTACAGTATGTAATGTATTCCTAATGCAATGCTGGAATACATTATCAAATAATAACCTCCAAGCTGTTTTCTCAAACATCCAGAAAGTATGAGGTGTTATGGAGCCAGAACTCAGCTTCTTTCCCTCAGGCTTGCATGCAAGAGAAAGAACCCATTCAGACAAAGTTGACAACATCTTCATTTGTTTAACAAATCACGGCAAAGAAGGCCCAGTAAAATGACCTCGCTCTGGAATAATAATCCGACCCCGTCATGGTGGCAGTGCAGGGAAAACTGACTCATGTCCCAGAGAGAAAGCACACGTCACCTCAGAGAGCATTAGGATGTGACTGGAGGACTCTTGGCCTTTCTGTGCAGGCACATGATGTCACTCGCAGTCACTCCAGGTCAGCATGCTCAACTATGCATGCTCAACTACCGGTATGTACTGTGTTGGGGTAATCTTATTCTTAAATTTTTATCCCACGATTTATGAGTAGTCCAAGCTGCTTCTTTTCACCTGACAGGGGGGAGTTTCCCCGGCCTTACGTAGCGTGTGGAAGGAACACGTTATTCCGAACAGTTCCTTTCCCCTCTATCAGGTGCCCCGGCTGGCCAGGGGGAGGTAGTTTTAGAGAACATGATTACTGCGTGTTTTGAGGGTAGCTACCCTAGGGGACACGGGGAGAACATGTGAGGGTACCTACCCTAGGGGACACGGGGAGAACATGTGAGGGTACCACCTACCCTAGGGGACACGGGGAGAACATGTGAGGGTACCTACCCTAGGGGACACGGGGAGAACATGTGAGGGTACCACCTACCCTAGGGGACACGGGGAGAACATGTGAGGGTACCTACCCCAAAGGGGACACGGGGAGAACATGTGAGGGGACACGGGGAGAACATGCAAACTCCACACAGAAAGGCCCTTTCGCCAACCCCGACCCGGGTAAGGGCACTGATGACGTGGAGGAGGGAACACGCCACCAGCGCCCACAGCGTCCCCAGCGGGAATCGAACCAAGGACCTTCTAGCTGTGAGGCGACAGCACTACCGACTGCCACCGGGGGGTACATAATAAACAGATCCGAGGTCCAACGATAATAAAACTGGAACTGACCCGGATGCGGGTCTCGGGTCCAGTTGGGTATTTTCGGAATCGGGGGACGTACCCGCAAAGAGCTCTACATCAGGTGACTCCATCATGTGTATCAGAGGAGGCATGTGGTTGTCTACAACAGTTACTGTATAGCTGCGACAGAGACCTGAGGGGCGGCTGTGGCTCAGCGGGTCGTCCAATGATGCCTGGGTCGGCGGTTCGAATCCCGGCTCCTCCTCCTGTCCTACATGTCGAAGTGTCCTTGGGGCAAGACACTGAACCCTAGATTGCCTTCAATGAGTCGGTCGGTGTGAGCTCGCCACCATCGGTGTGTGAATGTGGGAAGTGAGGACGCTGGCGTCGACTGTTCGCCGCTTCACCTCCCAATGTATGAATGAATGAACCGTTGTAAGCGCTTTGAGTAGGCACGTAGTGCATAGAAAAGCTCTATAAAAATACAATTAATTATTATTATTATTATTACACATGGAGAGAATTGGCAACAAACTAAATTGTAGAAAATGGAAGGAATAGTTCAGTTCATGGAAATGTGAGGAAAGACCAGCCAAAATGCAGAGAGAAATAACTGCAGGCGAAGGATAAAGAACATTGTGGTACTGTATCTACAGATGGGTGTTTAAATACTGTATGTATGCATTGGAGAGTCGCATGGGCTCCGGATCATTCTGGACAGGACAGGTTTCTGCAGGCCAGTGCTGGAATGTACAGTACTGCACATTTACTTTACTCACATATACTTTACTTGAGTTTGATTTCTTTATACTACTCCACTGCAGACCACTGTTGGTTTCGCCGACTAAAACTAAAACGAAAAATGTTCGTCGACTGCCTTTTTTCACTGACAAAAACTAAATGGAAACTAAATGAAAACTAAGCTATGATGACTAAAACGAAGACTACAGTAAATATATCGACAATTTCGTCAATAAATAAAATGTTAGGAAGGGACTAGTGGACAAGAGATCCCGTATAAGTCATTTTACACTGCATGCTGAAAATAGCCGATCTACAAGCTTGTAGATTGGCTATTTAAGCGTAAAATCAGCCATTACAACGGCATTGAGGTCCGCCAAAAGACATTTTAGTCGACTAAATCAACTGTAGATTTAGTCGATTAAAACTAGACCAACACTAAAACATTCCAGGGGACTAAAATGTGACTAAAACTAAATGAAAACTATTCAAAAGACTATGACTAAAACTAAAATCAAATTTTGCTGCCAAAAACAACACTGTACTGTACGTGCATCTCAACAGGCAAATATTTTCACTTCACTACAATTATTTCACAGCTTTAGTTACTAGTTACTTTGCAGATTTATATTATTAATACAAATCATATAAATTAACCAATCAAGCCCTATTTTATACTTCATCAGTAGCAGATCTACAAGCTCACAACGCATCACGTCACGACACAACTGGTTATGTACTGTAGATCTGCTATCTTTGGGGGGGAAAAGTTTGAAAGGATTGTAACTTTTACTTTGGTACTGTATTTCTATGCCAATAAAGGAGTACAGGAGGACTTCTACAGTGGTATTGGTAAAAAAAAACAGTACTTTCTCCCACCACCACTGCTGCAGGGAGAAGGCAGGCTTGGCTGGTTGCATCAATTACACCCCCTCAGTATAGTCACAATCAGTCATACCCCAGTGCAGCAGCGTGTCTCGGGCCCCCGTGGACATCTAACGTCAGCCCGGCTACGACGCACGGCGCCCTGACTGACGATGAACAGGTGGCGGGGAGTTTGCACAGCTGGCAATGAGCTACAGAAACACGTATGTTTTTTGGATCCTTTTCAGGCACTAAATCATGCGAGCGTCGGGGGCATGATCACTTGAACGGGGCATATGTGAGAGATGTGACATCCTCAAAGCGGGGATGGCAGACTGAGGTATTCAGAAGACAAATGGATGCAATAAGAGACTTAAACTAGGACAACTTGGGGGGAAGACTTGGCTTGAGCTTTCTGTCTAAACTGAGGAAAACCAAGATAACAGAGTTGATGTCTCCACTGAGCGTGGAGAACTGGCAGCCAATGCCAAAAGAAAAGTTATTATGCTATAAGCATTTTAAATTGGCAGCTAGAGTGATCGAGAATCATCAACAATTCAGTGCGTACATCTCATGGTTATTTATTTCGGTAGTTTCATTCAGGCTCATATTTTCTAGAATTTAACAATATTTTACAGTAAACCTGAAGTTTAAAACCTGTTTTTTAACAGTGGAGGGTCTTGGGCTCCAAGGATCACAGGGGGGGTATTTGGAGGTAGTCCAACGTGCGTGCGTGCGTCCACGACTGTGTGTGTGGGGGGTCTCAACTTTTGTCAGATGTAAGAAAGGGGGGGCTAAGGTTGGAAACCACTGTTTTAGAACATGACATAGTTCACTGGCCGTATGTTTTTCATAATGCAACAATATACTGTGGAATTTGCCTAGTCTTTCTGTAAGATGCAGTGCTGGAACACGTTAAACTTCATGTAGCAGTACTTGTTGTGGTCTACAATGGTATGCATTTAAATCATTCTTGGCGGGAACCCCTTTTGGTGTTTTAAGCCTTGTGTTATACTTTATAGCTATTGAAAAATAGCAGATCTACAAGCTCATAGCTACGAGCTTGTAGATCTGCTATTTTTGAAAAATCGTTAAAATGTGGCACAAATCTTTGAATATATATTCTTTCACAACAAACGTTTTTAACTCAAATCTTTGCTTCTTGGGTGGGTCCCTGGAACAACATATTTTCAGATGGGGGTTACATGTGTTTTTGGGGGTCCTTGACATGAATTTTTTGAGAACGACTGACGTAGAAACATGTTTTATTTTCAGAAAACTGTCAGAATTTAGAAGGAATTTTGTAGAATCGTCCTCAGATCTAAACGGGTTAAGTGTAGGTCGGATGATACCGTTTCAAATGATGAAAGCTGTTGGTACTGTAGCATTGCTAGGCTTCGTTGCTGTTGTTTCAGTGAACAGTACAACGTGCCCTGCTCTGTCTCTCATCTGTACGCAGCCAAAACATTTCTATATCACCAAAGTTTAATAGCCTTTGTTTAGAACAATGTCTCCCTTCTATTTTAGCCGTGCCCACTGCAGACACTATCTTTTTTAACTGTTGTTGTCACTCAAAGATTTCCTGGGAGGCCTTCGCTAGGCAGGAGGTTTGTATATTTCCTAATAAAGCAGTCCCATCTGGTGTTGTACAGGGTGTACGCCTGTACGGTACTGTACGGTACTGTGTACTTCCTATTCAGATCAGTCGGTTGTTACATTTCGGAGTGGCAGCTACTTAACATGCTGTCTTTTTGGTCTTTTTTGCACCCTCTCTTTCATGGCTTGGACTCCTCATGTATTGAGGGAAACATGAGGTCACTCGTCAGTCCATTGCTCTCCCCAGGTTAGCAGTGTAGTGTAGCACCCAGGATTACAATTAACACTGGGTGAAAAAAATCATAGGATAAATAAATAAAAATCACACCCATGTGAAGTGAGGGGCGCTCTTATCATCCTGCATGCTCAAGCATCCTCTCATACTGGCCAATCAGAATGCCTGTTGCCACAAATTTACGTCATAGTTGGCGGACATTTAACCTAATTTCTCCTTTCATTGTCAATGGCAAATATTGAGACGTGTGGGATCAAAAGCTGTATATAGGAGGGGCTAGCACCCCTCAAAAAAGTAACAATAAAGCACAGCTTGAACCTTGATTGCCATCTTGATGTTCTAAAATGTTCCAGAAAACCACATGTCGACCTCACTCAACATGAAAGCCAGTCCCAGCGGAGGTCTGACCTGCTTAACCAGCTAACCAGCCGAGAGAGGCCACCCATAAAACCTCATTAAAAAAACACGACAAAATAAATAAATTAAATAAAATAAAAACCTACGGCAGGTTTTCCCCTGAGAACCTTCTCAAAATAAGGCTTAAAATCAGACCCTGAACTGAGTGGTGCTGTGTGTAGACACACAAACGGACTGACATGCGGAAACAACGGTCGGACATGCGGTCAAACATGCGCTGCTCCCGTGCTTGTGGTTAGGTTAGGGTTTGAGGTATAGGTTGTCGGTCGGGTCGCGTCAAGTGCTTACGGTACAATACAGTACACAAAGTGTACAATGCAGTACAGTAGCATATAGTACAGTGTACATGAGTAGTACAGAAAGTACGGTACCGAAGTCCGTCTGAGTACAGTAATGATGATTCCATGCAGTATTGATGATGGTACCATAGGGGAGATAACAGGCAAAAACAATTACTCTCGAATTGTGCAGACTTCTTGTAGTCTTGAGAGTTAAAGATCTATAAGGGTCCATTTGGTTACCAACTCTCCATCATTTAGCTGGGGACCACCTGGAACCTCCTCAGGGACCACTGGTTGAAAACCACTGACTTAGAGCCTATACCTGTATATACTTCATCACATGATGATGGATCACGATGCACTGTGAGCTTGTAGGTCAGCTATTTTGGATTATTTTTGTTTGTAAAGTTTTGGAAAATGTTTGCCTATAATGACATGCCGAAAGGGATTTGAAATTGGTTAACTGCGTACAGGTGCACCTCATGTTGAGAGTGAGAGTAGATTAGATTAGCTTCCCCCCCCAGCACTCCCCCCCCTCCCCCAGTTATGCAGTTAGGCAACTAAATATTTAATGGAGGTAACAGTGACTGTCAAAACACATTCAAGTTGTTTCTCTCGTCCGTTTCCAAAGCGTTCACATTAAAGTTAAACAAACAACGGCTCAAGAACGATGCTTTAGGTATATAGAGACAGAGCCTGGAGGCAATTCAAATCATTACCCTCGTAAAAAATGGGGAAAAAATAAATACGGTCTAGAAAGCCACTGTACACAGCGCCACGGAAAACAAAAACGATGGTGCAGCATCAATATTTCATCACCAATTTCAATTTCCATCTATCTTCTGTATTCTATTTTCTCACAGAGGAGGGAGAGAGGGCAGAACGTGGGATGTTTAAAGATAGTTTACCGTGACCCTGCATTCCATAGAGTGCAGCCTCTATGCAGCGTCTGTGAGCAGTTTAACGCAGCATGCATGCATACAGGCAGACGGAACGTTCCCCTGGGTATGCCGTTCCCTCTCTCGGCAATGCTTTTAAGTCAACCAAAGAGACGTCTACAGGAAGCGAACACTTACACAACATACAGTAGCGATTTCCTGCGGTTATGGACACTAAATAGACCGAAGACATCAAAGGAATTGTTCTAAACCGAGCTAGTGTTATATAAAACATTTAATTTCCATATTTTGACGAGGACATGATTTGCTAAGATTTGTATTGAAAATGCACACCGTTACCCCTTTTCCTTCTCTATGAGTAATTCATTCTGCTCCTTTAAATCAGCGGTCTCTGTCCACGTCAACGCCCCTTCACTCTTATTCGCTGCCAGCTAACTCATTCACGGCCACATTCAATCAGGTGTTCCTTTTAATAAAGCAGTCACTACCATAGACATATAAAGGTAGACGCCCCTTTCCGGGTCTGGAGCGTATGTGCAAAACGTTCCCGAGATTCCTTACGAAACACTGCGGAAAAGCATGAGTGTGCGTCACAGAGCGCATGTTCGGGTCTGATAAGTCCCCGGAAAAGATGCGCTGTGATTGGCCAGTAATCACTTGAGTGGCAAGCGTGACGTAACGTGCCTTCCACACTTCCGGTGTACTTCCTCTCCCAGTGTAAATTCTTCCGCCTTCCTCCTTCAACACGCATCGCTCCAACGAACTGCAGCGGCCATTTTTTTTAATATCTATGGTCATTACTCTGTCTTCAGATAGTGTGACATGGCGTCTGGTAGCTCGCTAGCTGTGTCTCGGTGCACAGATAATCTGGGATATCACATGACCAGAGCCACACCGCCATACTAAATACAATAGCTTTGCAATAAATGGTTAATGGTCAATCTGAGCCGAAGAGTCTTAATGAAGAGATGGCAGAGATTTTCTTTCATGTCAGATTTCCACATGTACTGTAGTCTACTCAGCAACAGAAGTACTGTATACAGTAGGATTCAGGTTGGAAATTGGCAAAGTCACCATTGAATGTGTCCCAAAGGGAAATGGACTTGATTGGCCCTCCTCCAGCAAGAAGCCATTAAATCCTCATCCTTTAAGTGACTCAGTGGCTCACAGGGAACCTCCACTCTGCAGTTTTACATCTGGCAGACTGGGCGTCCAATCACAGACCAGTGCTGGCACTGTCTGTGAAGGAGAATTCATTCAGAATCCAATTTATTTATTTACACATTATCCACAAAAAACAATATGTTCAGGTGAGACCGTGAGAAGAGATACAGTGGAGGTAAAGTCGGACTTGATGCACTTCACCGTAACTCGGCTTTAGCAATCACGTCTGTAAAGCCTAGCAAAGTGCAAGAGAACAAAAACAAGACACAATGGCTCATCTTGGGCATAGCTTTCATGGTTGAACACAGGCACATTATGGTAGACCAGCTGCCTTTAATAAATACTAATGGATTCCCTCAGCGTATATATGAATATGAATCGAAGCCCATGTGCAGAACTGTCATGAACAGCCTCCTGCTCTGGATGGAAACATTATTACATACATTATTTCATTACATTATTTATTGTCTCAGCAGGACTGTTCTGGGTCCTGGCGCAGGCTTAACATATAGAAGTACAATTTTATCTGTACAGCTGAATATGCAATAGGGGCAGCAAAAAGGGATTTCATTTACGATGAAATATCGTCCGATAACGATATGCTACCGATAGTATCGTGCCTCACTAAACAGGAGATTGAATTTCATAAATCTACGAGCCCCCGAAGGTGAGTTTAATGGCGGTGAGTGTCAGACCGCTCAGCCCATTTAGAGATTAGCCTACAGTAAACACAGCCAAAAGTACAACTCCACAGAAAGTACAAATCCAGGCTAGCTGCAATGATTTCTGTGCAGTAAAAGAAAGATATTGCCTTTTCAAAGCCTGCAGTGGACAGGTGTTATCTATTCGAGAGTGCTTTATACTGTAGTCACTCTACACATTCAATCAATATTCTCATCCAAAATATGTCTAAGTGGAGGCTGGTTATTGACTCTTGAGAGTTAACACTACACTTTCCTCACTCTATTCCACCAGAATAATTAGGAAGGCAAAAGAAATCATTGCAGACAACTCCCATCCTGCACATCACCTCTTCAATCTCCTCCCATCAGGCAGGAGATATAGAAGTATCAAGAGCTCAACATCTCGCTTCAGAGATAGCACTTACCCCGTAGCCATTAGACATCTGAACTTGTAGCAATATGCATATAGCACTTTAAAAAACTGAATGTAATTGCCTATGCTGCTGGTTTTTGTATTGTATTGTCCTTCTTGTTTGTGTATCTATGGTTGTCTGTATGAACCAAGACAAATTCCTATCAACTTGTTGACATGGCAAATAAATTATTGAATCTTGAATCATGAATCTTAACCCATTTTGGGTGGGAACCCCTTTTGGTGTTTTAAGCATTATGTTATGCTTTAGCTGTGGAAAAAAAGCAGATCTACAAGCTCATAGTGCCGCGCTACGAGCTTGTAGGTCTGCTATTTTTGAAAAATAAATCTTTGAATATATATTCTTTCAGAGCCAACGTTTTTAATCAAAAGCTTTGCTCCTGGGGTGTCCCTGAAACAACACATTTTCAGATGGAGGTCGGCGGCCAATTACATATAAAAAATCTTGGGGGAATAATATACTGAGAGCTGAGCCTCAGAGTGGATCTACGGCATTAGAATAATAACAGGTAGCAGCTTCTGCATTATTACAACACACATACACGTCTGAAAACAATCTACTGACTGGTGACACCGCTGACTGGTGGCACTGCAGGCAGGTATGAATGAAGAGTGCAGTTCAATATCTGAAATCAGATATTGAACATACAGTATATGACATTCATAATCTTATGAATATGCAGGGCATGAAATGAGGCCTCTTCACATGAATAACAATACCATGGGTCGAGGGTTCACAATTCAAGATATGAAATCTACAATCTTGTACAAAGGTGACACGCTTGTGAATGTAAAGGTGAGAGGTCTAATGATAATGATGTAACTTTACTACAATCTCAGGTGGTTCATGTACATCATTAAATATCAGGGAAATCTATGCTTAAGTGTAGCTGCTCAGGAGGCTGGAAACAGGAAGGTTCCACTTCCTGGTTTAATTCCCAGCTCGTCCTTGCATTGCAGCTCAGTGGCCTTGTGGTTAGTGTCCGCCCTGAGTCTGGGAGGTCGGGGTTCGATCCCCGGCCGGGTCATACCAAAGACTCAGACCCAGTGCCTCCCTGCTTGACACTCCAAGGGTTGGATTGGGGGGTAAGTCCCTGCGATATACTAGCGTCATGTCCAGGGGGTGTACATCAAGCTGCCTCATGGCTACAGAAACAGGAGATATGCTCCAAGGCTCCAAGCTGACCCTATGGGCCTCATGGCTCGGCAAGGCTACTTACTCGTCCTTGCATTGTGTAAAAGTAATCTTGAGTAAGACACTGAACCTCTCTAACTGCTCCCGACAAGCAGGTTGGTACCTTACATGGCTGCCTCTGCCATTGGTGTGAGAATAGGTGAATGTGATGCATGCATTTCATGCATAAAGACGAGAAAAGCACTACATAAATGCAAGACCTTTCACGGTCTTACATTGTGTGGCTCCATTCGTGTGTGTCTTTGGCCGACAGGGAAAAGGAATTCATTTATTTCTCATCTATTTATTTTTTCCCCCTTTATTTACCCAGGATAGTAGCTGAGCACAAGTGCTCATTTTCAGCAACGCCTTGCACACACACACACACACACACACACACACACACACACACACACACACACACACACACACACACACACACACACACACACACACACACACACACACACACACACACACACACACACACACACACACACACACACACACACACACACACACACACACACACACACACACACACACACACACACACACACACACACACACACACACACCGATCTTTATACGTCTCCCCCAGACGGTGGCCGGCCGTGACAGTGGCATCAGAACAAAAGGAGAATGAATTATGGAATGTATCTATAAACCTGTCAGGGGGGGTATCCGTTCAGCCCTATACTTCAGCCTAGCAGACAAAATATCAATATTTCATACAAAAACGTGCCCCAGACCTGCACAGACAGAAAGTTCACTCACAAGCAGCCAGCAGGCTTTCTGACAACAGGGAGTTGAAGATACAATCTACCTCTGTGATGATACGAAATCAATATGGCCAGATAATGGATATTTCCCAACTCTAATCCGCCCCCTCTCAAATCTCTCATGTCTCTCTCAAATCTCAGGCCATTCGCCTTACCTCTTCAATCAATGAGGCTCAATGTATTAAACCTCTTTAGCCACATTGACTGCGTTACTTCAACACCCATTCTATCTATCCTTCCTCGGCTCGCTCCTTTTTTCCCTCCGCACCGAAAAGCTCACAACACCGCGCCAGGGTTCAAGTGGTTAATAACATTCTCTGACTCTCGGAGGCAAATACTACAGAAGAGGAAGGCAAAGAGTGGAAACAAAAGTGTTTGTCTACATTTGTGTTTATTATTCAGTGCATTGGTGCCCTTTTATTACACGTTTCTCTTTCGGTGTTGGTGAGTCCACTACAAATAAACAGGAAACTATACTGTGAGTTCATTGTCATTTTGCTTGTTTTCTAAAGAAAAGGGATCGTGTCACAATGAAAAGGAAAACGCACTGAAATACCTACAACACAGAACGTTTCTGTACAAAGGACTACTAAAAAAAGCATCATGTTTTAAAATAGACCAAAAAAGCATTACTGTATATGTGCCATACTAACTAATATGCTTGTTTTGAGGGACAGTGCGTACGGAAATCACATGAGGTTTCCCTAGGGACTTTGCACGGTTTTGTCTGTAAACACGAAAGCATAAAAGAAGCATATCATTTCATTTACAAAAGCTCTCTGGTATGGCATCGTGCCTTAAAGGGGCAGTAGGAAACTTAAGTAACTAACTAGGCCGAATCCAGAGCTGTGGCTTCTGCCAGTCGCAAGGAGTTTCTCAATTTGCATGTGCTTTATTGCCAATCACGTCCACTCACTAATCAACCTTAATTAAGCCAGAACCTGGCCTGTTTGGAGACATTACTACTGTAGCTGCCTTTTGTTCCCACCTCTGTGGGCGAGTACACACTGCCCCCTTTGGTAGGAAGGTGGAAATAAATCAGAAATGGAAAGATGAACACAAGGATTATAACTGTAAAGATATGCCACTGCCATGCCCAGCAGAATGCTGCTGCAAAGCTGGTGCATGAAATGCTCCGAGATCTGCCTAATACAAAAAACATGGAATTACACCAGCTGCTAAAATGTAGAATACTCACAGAAATAATTAAATAAATAGTGAACATAAAATCTTGTCATTGCAATATAAGGGTGTCTCTTCTGCCATGATAAGGTCCTCCTATGAGGTGACACACAAACAACAACAACAACAATAATAATAATAAAGACAACTAAAATAAACTCAAAAACATGGGAAATATCATTCACCAGATTATCAAGTCAAAACATCAAAAGAGAGAAAGACTCAATTGGCCCCCTGCTTTGATAAAATCAATCTTTTTTACAGATGAATTGAAAAAATATTTTTAACACTGAGTGGGAGAATAAAATAAACTTTTTGCTGTACAAGAGATGACACAAAACTATGTCGATCATTAGAATTTTAAGAGGGATCCTCGATGCTCTGACGGCGTACTGTCCCAAGAAGAATCACCCACAACCCCTATCGTAATGCCGAGTTGCTAAAAAATTTCATCTCCAAAGGTAACCAATTAGGACGGTAAGAAACTCTGTAGAAAAATATGAATAAAGTACCAGCAATCTCAATAAGTTTAAAAGACCAAATGCCCCTTGAAAAATTTCTTTAAAATCTCCAGACAAATTGGAGAGAGCGAGGAACAAATTTACAAATGCAGTTAAGGTTTACTTTATTTCACTTTTAGGAAAAAAAAATATTGAAATCCGTCCAGTGGTTTGTGGTTCGGCTTTTGGCCATCCAGTGGGTTCGGCTTTTGGCAGTGTGTGGAAACAGGAGAGGGGGATTGTGGGGAATCCTGGTTAAGTCTTGTGAGAACTCCTTCGGTCTCCTTCCGTAGATATCAAGAGGTGCAGAGGTCAAAGGTTCATAGTTCAAAGTTGAAACATGTTCCCTGTGCTGTAGTCTGGCGCGTGTGTGTCCAAGGCAGTGCAGTTAGGTGTGGGGGGGGGGTGCGGGAGTGCTCTGAGATAAAAGTGGGAATGGTGACACAAGTGGAGAGGGAGAGGTCGGAGAGAGAGAGGAGGGGGTGTGACTGCATGTTCCTGTTGCCCAGGTCGTTGTCATTGCACCCCAGCTTAAAGAAATGAACAAAGAAAAGGGAAAGAGAGGTAGAGAGTAAGAGAAGATCTTCAGCAGATTACATTTATATACAAGAAAACCTCGATTCAGCGCTCAGGAATGGTGAGCGTGAGAAAAAGCAGAAAGGCCAAAATATGCGAGGACTTTTAAGTGGAACCACACCCGTTCATGTCAACAGCGATGTCTCTGGCTATGAAAAAGTAGGAGACTAACAGAGAGCGGAAAATGCAAGGAAGGGCCCCCCCCAGGCCAGCAGGGGCCTGGGCGCAAGCAAGCAAGCCAGGAGTAAAGATGGTGGTGTTTAGGATGAGAAGGAGGGATGAATGAATGCAGGGCGGCTGAGGGAGGGATTGTTAGGTGGTGGTGGTGGTGGGGGGGAAGGGGGGGGTCTCAGACTTCACCCTGATGTAAACACAGTGAAGTTGATTGAATGTGTAAGTAAAACAAAGCCAGCGCTCGCAAAGCAATATGGGAACGCCGTGCCGATTCTTTCGGAGAGGGCACTTCCCCTTCGGCGAGGCGCAGAGCGTGGGCCGAGGCGAGGAGGCAAGGCATGCAGTGTGTTTACATACCGCCCTGGCAGCTGGCTAAACAGCACCAGACTCCTGCAGCCCCGGACGCCTCGACTTGCACAAACAAGGCCGCAATTAAAGCCACATGGGCACCAACTATTTAACATACCTCATGCTGCGATGCCTCGTTTCATGTTGGAGTACGTGTGAGTGCACTGTTATAAGAAAGATCCCTGCAGTTAAGTGTTTGGTGCTGCATTGATTTGGAAGTGATGCAGCAATAAGGGCTCTTGTCAGCAAAGTGCAGATGTCGACTGACTCATATTACTGATGATTGTAACAGAGCCCCTGCTTTTGATCATCTCCGTCAACATTGTTTACCCGTATTCTGTTTATGTCTCTGCTGGAACACTTTGTATGTCATTGTATAACTGGTAATTGCTTTGCTGTTGCAATTAGGCTGGCGACTGCTACCATTACCTCTTCAATAGGTCATTATGGATTCATTTAGTGCAATGTATTTTGTTTAACCACTGTTGCTCTTGATAAACCCCTTGGGATAGCTTCTTTTTTATTTTATTTTTTTAAGCAACCCAACTGGAGCTCATGTGTCATTGTCGGCGGTGTAAAAGGGCACATCAGCCACATCAAAACATTTGTTCTTGCTTATTGTAAATGGCTCTGGATTAAGGACGTCTGCTACATTGTAAATTGTAAAACCCCACAGTACCAAATAGCTGGTGTGTGTGATTTATTTTGCGGTACCACCAACAGTGGCACAGTTAGCAAGTTAGCAGTTCTTAACTGATTTACTATAGGTCAGAGGAAGGGCAGTACACCCCCCCTCTCTCCACTGTTAATCTAGTTTGTGTCCATTTGTCTCAGAGAATGAGCTTCAACCATTTCATACTGCTCCCCATAGTAGCAGCAAAGCTTCGTCTCCAGTCTCCACGTGTCAAGAAAGAGATCTGAGCAGCAAGGGGATTGCTGTCTGAGCACTGAGCAGTGATGGGTATTGCACAAGTCACACGCACGCACGCACGCACACACACAAGCAGTGGAGGGAGGTGAGGAGTAGATTGGATGCAGCTACAACATGCACTAGAGATGGTGTTAATGGAGCAGAGGCAAAGTGACTCACTAAAGCCGAATATATGCTTTCATTAAATAAAAAAAAGGGTCATTTTTGTCAAGCGACTTTTTCACCGAAGCATTAGAGAGCTTAAATAACCGTACCACTGTCATTGTGCATTCGCAGCTTTAGCCATATCGAACAAAAACATAGGCCATTTTCTTCTCTTTCTGTTTTTCTTCTGTCTTCCATAGTCTTTAAAACGTTAACCGGAATTAACTGGCTGTAAACATCATTGCATGAGTAAGAATACAGGGACTTTTGCAACAATAACTCTTACAAAAGTATAGTCAAAACATTACCTATCTCAAGCAGGTTACCGTGCTGAAATTAACTGAATCTAGTCGTCAAGAATGTCAAGCAGTATAATTACCATGAGTAATTATAATAGTAGAGTAATAGTAATAGTAGAGTAATAGCCTAAACATGCCAGACCACCGGTATGGTCCCACTTAAACCCCCAAGGGTACTATATATATACTGTATATCAGGCCCTCTCCTTTTTCCCACTACACCAAATCTCTCTCTCTAAAATAGCTGATGTGTTTAAGTCTCAGGCGGAGCTACAGTGTGGTTCCAGTTTGTGTATCTCACCTGGGCGATAGGGATGTGGAGGAGTGTACCAGTGTGTGTATCTCACCTGGGCAGTAGGGATGTGGAGGAGTGTACCAGAGTGTGTAACTCACCTGGGCGGTAGGTGTGTGGAGGAGTGTATCTCACTCTGGGGTGATCTCTGTCTCCTGGTGCACCACCACTTTGGTTACAGACATGTCAGGGTGTTGCTCCTTGGCCTCCTTAATAGCCTGGGCCAAAGCCTGAGAGGTGAAAGAAGAAAGACAGCGATATTATGTCAAAACCTTTTTTTTCTTTTTTCAGACAGCCAGCAATGGGTAAAACGCTCCCAAAATAAAGTAGTATCTGTGACACATCTATGGGCATTCAAAGATTTTCCTAGAAGCTTTGCCATCGGTTGATTTGCCTGTTTACTTCCTGATTGGTTAGTCATTTCGACCCCTAGATGTGTGACAGAGACTACATTTTTTGGGAGGATTTTATTCATTGCTGGCTGTCTGAATACCAAAAAAAATAAAAAATAAAGTCATTAAAATGTTGCTTATAGCACTTAAAAATGGATTTTACTTTCTAATTTCTGACATTATTTCAAGGACGTTGCTTTAACTTGCTTATATAATGAAGGTCCCAAAATAGGCATGACAGTTTGAAAGTGGTTAAACAGAACAGAATTAATGACCGTAATAAAACATACTATGCATGTGGAAAAACACCTACTTGTTATGCAAACCCAATTGACCCTCTAAGTTAAGTCAATAAACCATAAAACAAAAAAAAACCCATGTACAATATTGTGATCAGTCACACTAAACCCGACCCCTGCAAACACTATCACAGCACATTATCATAACGGAGGTCAAGTGGTGGACAGCGAAGCCCACAGGCACAGACTCCATTAAATCTTTTCATAAATTTCATTATGGCACAAATGAGCTTATGTTTAGTGTGAAAAGTGATTTTGCTAACTCAATCTGAAAGGGCAAAGCGCAGAGAGCTGAGGAATTACAGTTCCTCACCTTATCGTGATCGATCTCTGTGTCGCCGGTGATCACAATCCTCTTCTCAATGCGCGTCTCAGAGATTCCACCTTTCACCGTCTACAGGAGGAGCAGATGATGTGAGAACACACTCACGCAAGGAGCGAGACATTTGGGCTTTCTTTCCCAGCCAAAACGAAATAAAATCACCCAGCAAACAGGCATCATAATGTTTAGCATCTACATTGAGATGAAAAACATTACAGTGGGATTACTTCCAGACTGTCAGGCAATTAAAGCAAGTTTGAATGATCAACAGACTATCTTCAAATGAGTTAAAGCTGCGATCCATTATGTCCTATCCAGAATCTAAACCCAGGTCTCCCACACGCGGGCTGGAAGTTCTACTGCTGAGATAAGAGTAGTGCCAGTAGTGTTTCTAATCAAAGGTCAGGTCAATAACACAATATGAGTGCATTATAATGCACTTGTAAGGCTCCATAACACTCGTTATAAATGTTTATAATTAGACATAACTTATAACAAAGAAACTTAGTTTATAATTGACAAAGTTATGGTAGTTATACCAGTAACTGAGAACTTTAGTTTTCGCCGGGCGTGGCTGCACTAATAACTTTGGGGCGGGCCAGTCTAGAGTTTGAATGGACAGGTATCAGTCAAAAGGGAGACATCGAAGAGGAAGGATGGATGGGGAAGGATCAACATATGGAATGTCAGAACAGGTCAGCTCCACTGAGCACCACTAACACCGGGCATCCTGCGGGCGCGTCAGCATCTCCGTCACCGTCAGGGAATGTTCCCTTTTTAATCAATGAAGGGTGGCTCCACTGCCCGCGTTGCGTTGCGTGACTGCATTAAAATTGCCCCGGTTCCTTTTTTGACGCACGCGACGCAGGCGCAACGCGCCCGGTGGAGCCCCGCCGTGACATAGAATTTAGAACGTCATTTTTTTTAGAATCGGCCTCAGGTCTAAATGGGTTAAAACTCGGTGGTCAACAATGGGGACATGAGCGATATGGCGTACAGTAATAATACAGCATGCAGTGCAGCATGACAGGTCATTTCCTCTCATTGATTTTCTATCGACCGTCGCCGTGGGAGCAGCGATTGGTCAGAGAGGGGCTGACGGACGGACCTTGGTGATCTGGGTGGTGGTGGTGGTGCTGACTGTCTCTGAGGTGATGGTCTGGGCGCTCAGCAGCACTCCTCCAGACTCCCCCCCGGCCAGGCTGTCCATGGGCTGCGGGACACAAATCTTTGCAGTGTTAGACGAGGACCTGTCACTGCATGGCTCACAGGCAGCGTCGGTGTGTGGCCATTGTTTTTAGGACAGTGGTTCTCTCATGCAGAGAATCCGGCCGGACCCTCAGGGGTCCTTGAGGTGGTTCCAGGGTGATCACCAGCAAAAGGTGTTAAATATACTGTAGCATCGAAATTAAACTACTTTAACGATATTTTTTGTGGCTTTCGCCTTTATTTTTTACTTTTTTTATAGAGGGATAGGTATACAGTAGGGTAGGCTGACAGGACATGGTGAGAGAGATGAGGGGATGACACGCAGTAAAGGCCGTCGGGATCGGGAGTCGAACCTGCAGCACACTGCCAGACTGGATTACCAGACAAGGTTCCTGGACGGCTACGCCAGCCACCTGAGCCCAGTTAAACTACTATAATCCTATATAATACACCGGCTATCCCATTTACAAGCTCACTCACAACCGCGTTGTGAGCTTGTAGATTGGCTCTTTTCAAAAAAGCTTGAGAAAAACACAAATCTTGTATGGGGGTCACTGACACAAACATTTTCAGATGGGGGTCCGCGGACAAATGCATATTCTTTTGGGGGGTCCTACAACACGAAGACATTTGAGAGCCACTGTTTTACGCACTGCGGTTCCCAGAAATCGACTCACCTGTGCAGACTCGTACATGATGGTCTTGGTCTCCGTATGCACAATCGGGACTTCTTTGTTGGCCACGGAGCCCCGCAGGGAGTTGGTGACGTCAGAGATGGTGATTGTCTGGGTCTTCATCAGGGGAGACTGTGAGGAAAGGGATCAGACATCCAGTCAGTAACAAAGGTAATCCGTTATGACCCCTAAGCTATCAGTCAAACTAGACACTCTACTAAGGGTCTGCTTGAAGGAACCGCACTATGACACAGCGATTATATTCTGCCAATCATCTCTCCCCAATGTTGCTGCTGTGGTTTAATTCCCGTCCCGCCAGCATGCTGCTGGTGTTGATCCAATTAGATCTAAACCAGCCGTCTAGAGACAAAGATGCACACTTACTGTAAACTGCTGCAATCACTTGAAACATGTTCAAACACAAAAAAATTATGATTTATGAGAAGAACCGCATGCGTCTTCAGTCCGAACTGAATCAACACCCTGCATGCATTATTGGGCCATCTATGATTGGAATAAAAATGTTATATAATAATATCTGCTGAATATTCTGTGTAATGAAACAAGAATTAAAGTTAAGGGTGAAAACAAAGTTCCACTGTGATTGTATGATCAATAATTGCAGTAAATCAAGAGGAGTCTCCCCTGAGGGCCAGCGTGTGACTTCCATAATGAGAGCCCTCCATTGGGAACGAGCAGTCAATGAAGCCCCAGGCTAGCTCGCCAATTACCCACACACCACTGATTAGATATGCAGATTATGCAGATCAGTACTTTGAGAAATTGCTTTTGTTTTGCCTTGTTCATCTTTCATCTTCGACTTCTACATGCCATGCAGAGATTTTGATTTGATAGTTATGTAGATCGTTTACATTTTTTTATTTAAAGAACATTTTAAATTTTTGACATCAAGTTCATCTTCCATTAAGGGAAGCGTTCAAGTGTACAAGATTTCTGTGGAGTAAAAGATTGAACTAGCATGGCTAATTGAGGATAGGAGCTAGATAGAATTCACTTAATATTTCATAAGATAAATATCCGTTGAATCCAAAACAGAGAAAGGAGAACCATAAGTCTTTCTCGTTTCAAAGAATGATTCAATGTAATGGTAACTTTTGACATGTGGGTTGAATTTAATCCTCAACTTAAAAGGACTTTATACCTCAGCTGGGAGTTCAGAGTCTTTTGAGATATTTGCCAGTCATTCTGCACAAATCCATCCCCGCCACAAGGTTAAAGTGTGACTGATTATAATACCTTTAGCACCAACTCACATGGAACCTCTTGCATTGATCAAACTGTCTGCTAGATTTGGAGACGTAAAAGAATGACCTTCACTTTGCCTCAATCCCTCAGACACAAGAGGCTCTTCCACAGATGCATGCAGCAATGGAGTGATTCTTTTAAAGGACCACTGCACCACTTTTCAACCTATCTTCATATAATTGGATCTCACTAATGTTCATGATAAAATTCCACAATTATTTTCTACTCGGTCTGTGTCTCATAGGAGCGCTGTGGGCAGTTCAGAAACCCGTCCAGTGATATCATCGTTAGGCAGATTATATTATACCCTATTGGCCTGAATATAAGACTTTTTTTTAAAACAGGGTCGTATTATATTTGGGGACTAGACTATTTGACATTCGATGTTGTTTTTCCACAAATGAGTCTTGAAAAATGGGGGTGGTCTTATAATCAGAGTAGTCTTATATTCGGGACAGTACGCGTATATTTAGAATGTTATTATCATGAGAACAATGGCTTCCATTTTCACATTGCAACTTTTCAGTAATAGAAAGCCTGCAGTTTCTATTAGCTTGGACTCCCCATTGATGATGTCACTGGTGGACAGGTTTCTGAACTAGCCCACATCCCTCTATGGCGCCTGTCACACTGTTGAGACAGCCGTCTTATCAAAGTCTGATGAAACACGGAGAGGTAAGAGAGCTCTAATTCATTTCCAATGGGAGTCACGTGGTTTGATGAGACAGACTTGTTTTATGCCTCGTGTCTTGCCCCCCCCCCCCCCCCATGAAACAAGTTTGTCTCATCAAACCATGTGTCTTACCGCTCTGTGTTTCATCAGACTTTGATAAGATGGCTGTCTCAACAGTGTGACAGGCGCCTTAGAGACACAGAAAAAACAGTGCAATTTTATCATGATCATTAGTGAGGACCAATTATATGAAGATGGTGGTAAAGTGGTCCTTTGAGCACAGACACATCAGCATGGCATTTTAATCAAATATGGGGAGTTTTATGGGTGGGGTGCAGGGGGGGCGGGGGGATCTGACCAAGAAAGAGCCTGCTGGCGCCCCCTAGAGGCAGTGCTGCTTCTTATAGACACGACCAAAAGTGGTTTGAACTGACCAACATTGGCGTCCATAGAACCCCACCACACTCTCACAAGTGGAGCTAAAAATAACACATTTAAGTAGAAAGTGTTTGGTCTAAGCCGGGATGCGCTGGAGGAAAGGTTCACTCAAATGGTTAGGGTTCATCCCCTAGGCAGCTTGAACACGCTCAGCAACAGAAATCGATTTTAGACGGACGCGCGCTAGAGGGGCTAAACACTGATCAAAGCCAGGGAAGGCGAGGAGGATGTTTAGGACAGCATTAAGTTGTTCGGTTCTGTTTTAATGAGCACATCTCACAAAAATCGAAATACACATGCACATTTGATGCATTTATTTATACACGACTACTCATGTCACAATTACACCTAATTTCAAATAAATTAATACTCAAAGTCTCACTGCAAGTAAATAAGAGAATAATATGAAACATAGTGAGAAGGAATTAATGGCCTAAAATGAGAACAATGGAATCCACCAGAAGACAGCGAGGACTTGATTAGGGCAGGTTTTCCTACAGGCTAGAACATTATCACAGTGAAAGTAACAGGCTTACAGGTCCCCGGTTTCTCAGAAAATCCATTGACACCACATCATTGTTCAGGTTGTGAAAGTGCACACAAAACAGATCACACACACACACACGCAACAATGCACTAGAGTACATAGACTTGCATGCACAGTCTGTCATGGTCAATTAAAAAGCCTGCCGTTATGATACAGTAAAGACACATTTTAGCCTCATTCAACGAGCCCACGCCTGTCACTGTTTCAAAGGGGTAAACATTATACTTTCCCAGAGTTATAGCAGACCCATTCAGATCTTGTCCTAAAAATGAGCCTTTTGGGCTCAGCGTTCCCTGTCAATATTATAAAGGCTCAGAGCACTGTCTTAACAACCTGACAGACCTGTAGAATTAAGACAAAAGGAATTGTCCAGTGCACATTGTTTGAAGCTTAAACGTGAATAGAGTCTGTATACATGATATATCATACGGTAGGTACAAGTTGTTATTATGTCACTGTGCTGTTAGGGATGGAGGAGGTTCAGTAAAGCCACTTGAACGGTACAAATATAATTTCAAAGGCATCAAACCTGGGATTAGTTCAGATTATTCTGAGTGCAAACCTTGAAGACATAGAGAGCCAGAAGAGCATAAGGAGTGACTAGGACAGCATGAGCCTTTTTGGGCCTCAGCGGGAACTATAGTGTGACCCGTTGCATGTCATTAGGCCATAGGCAAACTGCATGTAAGTACAACGAAATACAAATATCCACTCCCCAGGTTTCATACAGCAGTTTATACAGAGTTTTGCACCATGTACTGTACATAATGCTATAATGTTTCAATGTTTCAACATTCCAGGGTTCCGTTTTCTGAGTGGTTTTAGAGTTAAGAACTTTTCAAATGTGCAGTAAAACCTAACCAACAAACAGTGGAACTCAGTCGCTCTGCATGGCCACGTGATTTCCTTACTAAAGGACAGAGTGTTTTTAAACCAACCCTATACTTGTTCTGTTGGAGGACTCAGGACTGTGCTCGGTGCATCGTCAGTGCCACCTGGCCACCATGGTTAAGAACTAAGTATGATGGATCTAGACAATTTCAAAATGCTAAGATCTTCTCTCCGACGACGGCAGTGATTGGCAGTGGTGGAAAGTAACTAAGTACTTTGATTTAAGTACTGTACTTTAAGTACAATTTTGAGGTATTTGTACTTTACTTGAGTATTTCCAATTTCCAGCACTTTTACTTCTACTCCACTACATCTCAGAGCCAAAATGTGTACTTTTACTTCACTTTAGTTACTAGTTACTAGTTTTTTTTAGCTACACATTTTGAACTTGTGAAGTGGGACATTCTGCAATGTGAGTACTTTTACTTTTAGTACTTTAAGTACATTTTGATGCCGGTACTTTTGTACTTTTACTCAAGTACATTTTCAATTCCGTACTTTTACTTGTAACGGAGTAGTTCTAAATTGCAGTATTGGTACTTTTACTTAAGTAAAACAATTGAGTACTTTTCCACCACTGGTGATTGGTACTATACACACATCTAATTTGAAGCAAGCAAAGTAAATAGCGTACAGTGTCATGAACAGTTGTGCAACACGTAGCAACCAGTATCCTTCTATTCTCTCATCTGTTGTTTCTGTAGCTAGTGGTTAATTTAAACGACTACAGTCTCGAGAAGGACAAAACTTTAAGGCCATTGAAGATACATGAGCAGAAGGTGATGCTAATGCTAAAGCATAAATTATACTTCTGTGTCGTATACGTCTGTATCGGAAAAAAATAATACTTTTGAGATTTGATGGCTATAATGTCGCAATCCACTACTACATCAGCATCAAATCTCTTGTGCACGCAGCCAGAAACTAGGCTATTTTTGTGAATTCATAATCACCTCCTCAGATCCACCGTCCCTCCAGGCTATGGCCAGTCTGGAGCCAATCTTTGAGGTCGGTATGTACACTATGTACAGTATGTCATCACTGTTTTATATAACTTTACTTAAGCCATTTAGACCTGAGGACGATTCTACAAATGCTTTCTGAATCCTGACACTTTTCTGAAAAAACCCTATGTTTCTATGTCAGTCGTTCTCAAACATGTCAAGGACCCCCAAGATTATATGTAATTGTCCGCCGACCCCCCATCTGAAGATATGTTGTTCCAGGGACCCTCCCAGAAGCTCTGAAAGAATATATATTCAAAGATTTGCGCTTCATTTTCACAATAAATAAAAAAATAGCAGACCTACAAGCTCGTAGCCGCGCTATGAGCTTGTAGATCTGCTATTTTTCAATAGCTAAAGTATAACATAATGCTTAAAACACCAAAAGGTGTTCCCGCCCAAAATGGGTTAGAGAATGTTTAGACCCTGTCTTGTTTAATGAAAATGAGAAGTAATAATGATAATAATAATACATTCTATCTGTTACTTTATACAGGAAGCCAAATCTCAAAGAGCTACATTGAAAGAGAAAAAGAACAATTATTAAATGATAATACAATGTCAGATCAATGGTCTAATGCAAACAAGTCTAAAACACAGGCAATAAGTCCATACTAGGCAAAAGCCTTTCAAAACGGAAAGGTCTTGAGCACCAGCGTGCGACGAAGCATAACTTATACATTAGCATTAACCACTTAAACGCTACAGTACCATGTTTTTCCTCTATACCAAATCTCTTCGGCTACAACAGTCGATCTATGTTCATGTCGCTTTGCGGCACGTTGTGTAGATCGGCTATTTTCACGGAACCCCCCCCCCCCCCAGAATAGAGACGCTAGGGTTCTTGTGATTACTCACTGATTGTCCTCCATGCTGAGGCCTTGAACAACACAGGTCTAGTGCTGCATGCACGACACCCACAACAGCACTCCGCTCTGTTGCGTACCCATTTCTTTAACATTCTTGAATGTTTAGTCGACCAAATTAACCAAGAACGGTACACTGGAACTGTACTCGAGGGGTGGGGAAAGCAAAGTCCTCAAAGAGAGAAAATATGAAACAATAGTAACAGTAAACATTCAAGCAGTTGTTCATCACACGCATTGGCTTTTCCCTATGGGATACTGATGTAAACGTTAGTTCTTCAGGTGATGGAATAATACATGTTTGTTTCATGGAGTCACAATTTACGACGGTTTTCTGAAAGTACAAGTAGTCCACTAGTACAACACTGTCAAAGTCCTGAGGACAGTGTGGGTTGTGGGTCTGTGGGAGTGGGTGGCTTGGTGTTACTGGGCCATAGTGTGGGTGTGGGAGGCTCAGTGTGTGGGTTATAAGGTGTGTAAGGGTTACTGGGCCATAGTGTGGGTGGCTTGGTGTGTGGGTTACTGGGCCATAGTGTGGGTGGCTTGGTGTGTGGGTTACTGGGCCATAAGGTTTGTGGGATACTGGGCCATAAGGTGTTGGATACTGGGCCATAAGGTTTGTGGGTTACTGGGCCATAAGGTAAAAGCCAGACGGAAGCTACTAGGCATGTAACGATATTGTATATCGATATATATCGATATTAATCCCGACGATATGAATCGATTCATTGAAATAAAATAAAATCGATTTTCCCCCCCAAAAAAAAGAAAATTGTATTTTTATTTTTATGGGGGCTAGTGTGTGATGTGAAATGTGAGCTGTAGTCATATTCCATCATATTCAAGTGCTTTTGGAGAGAAATGATAGTCACTTTCAGTAGTAGAGCACTGTAGAGGGGAGCTGTGTGTGTCTGTGACTGTGCCCAGGTGATGATGGTCGTTGATGCTCATCAAGGAAGGCAATTATGTTTCTGCACTGTCAAAAGTAATGCTACTTCTTTTGCAATGTAGTTAAATAAAAAAATCTCAGGGGGGAAGATAAATTAGCCTATATAAAGTTGAGTGAATCGTTACATGCCTAGAAGCTACTGTAGTACAGATAGAAAGTGATTAGATTAGAGGTAGAGGATGAAACAGCATTGTGTAGTTTGTAGCGGGCCACGGATCAGATGCATTGCAGAACTTAACCCCAAATCCTAATTGTTAGTTGGACTCTAATTTAACTACAATGAAATCATAAACGCTCAGGATTTTTGCTGTGTGTAGAAGAAGTTCTGAAATCAATCGTTTTTTGTCGTCCTTTTGCACTCCTAAATGAAGACTAGCCACAGAAGGGTCAGTGCCATCACCAGCAGGCTTGACAGGAAGAATGACATACGAGTCTGCTGGAGCTTGGCCGGGGCCAGAACACATGGACCAAGCGGATTCTTGTCTTCCTCCTCCTCCGACAGATCAACAGACACCCTCACAGTGTGACTACTACAGGCTTGCTTCCCCTCCTCAACCTCCTTCTCAAAATCCATCTCATCGTACTCATCACTCTCCTCCTCCTCCTCCTCCTCCTCTTCCTCCTCCAGAAGGTAGTCGTGGCTACGGAGAGGCGGTCCTCCCGGAGTGGAGGCACCGCCGCACCATACTCTTACCTTGTGTGCAAATAGAGGACGCTTTCTCCCTCGCTGTGCTCAGCAGCAGCAGGAGGACCAAGAGAGACAGAGAGACAATGAACAGACGTGTGGGGGGGATGGATGGCCAACAGAGAGGAGGAGGAGGAGGAAGAAGAGGGGGAGGGGAGGGGTGGGCTGGCAGATGAAGGGACAGGCGGGGGGTGGAATGGAAGGGAGGAGGAGGGGTCAGGGCTCTCCAGGTGTTCCACAGGTAAAAGAGTAAAGATCGAACGAAGACGTTCCGAGTTATCCGATAGAAGTCTTAGAAGTGTGACAGTGATGAATGTCTAGGGAAAACTCCAAGGTGACCGCTGTGGCTAAGGGAGGGGGGGGGGGGGACGTGGATAGGGGCGGGGGCAGTGAGGGGGGTTTTACTGTAGGTGGTCTAACCAAGCCGAACCTTAGGTGGTAGGGGGAATAGAACCTTAGGTGGTAGGGGGAATAGAACCTTAGGTGGTAGGGGGAATAGAACCTTAGGTGGTAGGGGGAATAGAACCTTAGGTGGTAGGGGGGATAGAACCTTAGGTGGTAGGGGGATAGAACCTTAGGTGGTAGGGGGAATAGAACCTTAGGTGGTAGGGGGAATAGAACCTTAAGTGGTAGGGGGAATAGAACCTCAGGTGGTAGGGGGAATAGAACCTTAGGTGGTAGGGGGGATAGAACCTTAGGTGGTAGGGGGAATAGAACCTTAGGTGGTAGGGGGAATAGAACCTTAAGTGGTAGGGGGAATAGAACCTTAGGTGGTAGGGGGATAGAACCTTAGGTGGTAGGGGGATAGAACCTTAGGTGGTAGGGGGATAGAACCTTAGGTGGTAGGGGGATAGAACCTTAGGTGGTAGGGGGAATAGAACCTCAGGTGGTAGGGGGAATAGAACCTTAGGTGGTAGGGGGATAGAACCTTAGGTGGTAGGGGGAATAGAACCTTAGGTGGTAGGGGGGATAGAACCTTAGGTGGTAGGGGAATAGAACCTTAGGTGGTAGGGGGATAGAACCTTAGGTGGTAGGGGGAATAGAACCTTAGGTGGTAGGGGGATAGAACCTTAGGTGGTAGGGGGAATAGAACCTTAGGTGGTAGGGGGAATAGAGTGAACCTTAGGTGGTAGGGGGAATAGAACCTTAGGTGGTAGGGGGAATAGAGTGAACCGTAGGTGGTAGGGGGGATAGAACCTTAGGTGGTAGGGGGATAGAACCTTAGGTGGTAGGGGGATAGAACCTTAGGTGGTAGGGGGAATAGAACCTTAGGTGGTAGAGGGAATAGAGTGAACCTTAGGTGGTAGGGGGAATAGAGTGAACCTTAGGTGGTAGGGGGAATAGAACCTCAGGTGGTAGGGGGAATAGAACCTTAGGTGGTAGGGGGATAGAACCTTAGGTGGTAGGGGGATAGAACCTTAGGTGGTAGGGGGAATAGAACCTTAGGTGGTAGAGGGAATAGAGTGAACCTTAGGTGGTAGGGGGAATAGAGTGAACCTTAGGTGGTAGGGGGAATAGAACCTTAGGTGGTAGGGGGAATAGAACCTCAGGTGGTAGGGGGAATAGAGTGCTGAGTTGTTATGGGGCTCTGCTCTATGGCGTACGCATGGGGATTGGAAAGGCATTCTCTGGCAGCTGAAACGCTAGCTAGTGCAAACCATTTTTTGGCAGTGCAACAATGTCTTCTAAATGCCATCATCGGAGGGATGGAGGAGACGCCATAGAAACAGGCCCTGGTATACGTGGTATAGGGGCTGGCGAGACCACAATGTGCCATCGTCGTCATCCTCACCGCTGCAGGACATACCATTAGTCTGGTAATTCACTTGTCATTTCACGATGATACGCCTGGAGGAGATGCCATAATAAAATGCTCCTTTTTTTCCTTCTTCTTTTTTTCTTGTAAGGGTCAGAATGTTCCGTTCCGACAGTTTCGATGACGTTATTTTTTTTTTATCCGTTTTTTGGTGATGACACAAAGATGTCCTTTTTTTCACTCCCCCCATCAAATACTCATTATAATTCTTGGACAGCAGTGGTAGGACTGTCAAGAGGCTGAAATTGTGCTCTAGAGGCGGTAACAACGTTAAGAAAAAAGTGGCCCATTGGTTGGTGTGAAGTCATTAAAAAGACGATGTGGTTATTGTGCGGTGCCCTCTGGGTGAACTGGGGTGGGGGGGTAGGGCTTGGCAGGATACCCGGGGCCACTACAGAGTACGTGGCTCAGGGCTGGGACAGGAACTGTGTCCTGACGCTGTGGGCAGACGAGGGCCGCGGGCGCAGGGAGGAGAGCACTGCCTGGCCGCCGGAGGTCTGAGGCTCAGCGTCCCTCTCCTCCGCGTGGGGAGAGGGAGGGAAGAGAGGGGGAGGTGGAGAAGGAGAGGCTGAGGAGAGGGATCTCAGTGGGGAGCCGGGACAAAAGTTGCTGGGACAGGACTTTGAAAAGGAGAAGGAGGAGAGATGGATGGATGGAACGAAAGATAAGAGTGAGAGATTGGGAGGGAGAGAGAGAGAGAGAGAGAGGGGTGTGGGGGAAGCAGACATAAGACATAAGTGAGGGGCAGATACAGGCGGGAGGCCGAGGGACGGGGGCAGATACAGAAGGGGGGGGGGGGGGGGAGGAGGGGGTATAAGACAATGAGATGAAGACGAGGAGGAGGAGGGAGGGAGGGAGGGGTCAGTTGCTGTTTCTTTTTCTTTTGCTAATGCATTTTTTTTCCCAGCTTTGGTTCCGTTTTCATTTCCTTCTTTCTTTTCTCTCAATAATAATTCTTATTTCAGACACGTCCGTTCACTGCAAGAAGTCATGCGGTCGATTCAGCTGCTAACGGATATAGAAACACCAGCCATGCGATTTGATTGGCAGATCAAGCATGAAAGACAAAGCTGACAGCCGTCATTCAAGGAGGAGGGGTTTCAATGAGAAATGGGGGAGTGGCTTGTAATGTTAGGATGGGGGGGAATGAAAGGGGGGTGTGGGGGGGGGTATAAAGTTGCGGGCCGGGGCGAGCGCAATCCAGTGGTCTTTTTCTCGGGCCATAAGCCTCCAGCTGCCATTCACACAGTGTTGTTTTCGTCGACTAAAACGATGACGAAAAATGTTCGTCGACTACCTTTTTTCACTGACAAAAACTAAATAAAATTAAGCCATGGTGACCAAAACTAAGACTAAATATAGTGACAATTTCGTCAACAAATAAAAACTAGACTAAAATGTTAGGACGGGACTACTACAAGCTCACAATGTGTCGCAGCGCAACGTGTTGTGAGCTTGTAGATTTGCCATTTTCAGCAAGTGTAAAATCAGCCATTACGACGCCATCAAGTCCCGCCAAAATACCTTTTAGTCGACTAAATCAACTGTAGATTTAGTCGACTAAAATCACATGACATTTAGTCGACTAAAATTAGAGTAAAACATTCCAGGTAACTAAAATGTGACTAAAACTAAATGAAGTTTCATTCCACCGACTATGACTAAAACTAAAATAGAATTTTGCTGCCAAAAACAACGCTGTTAGGATGGGGGGGAATGAAGGGGGGGGGGGGGGGGGGTATAAAGTTGCGGGGCCGGTGCGAGCGCAATCCGCAATCCAGCAATCTTTTTCTCTGAGCCATAAGCCTCCATCCAGCTGCCGTTCATTCACACTAACAAGTCTGTTCTTTATAGATGCAGCTCATAAAGAAACACAACCGTGTTGCCTTTTTATTTCTGCAGCCGCCGGCCGATATACGAAGCATCAAACCAAAAAGTGCCGTTACCTCGGAACCGCCACCGACTACGTACGCAGGTGCAACACTGGACATCTTCACCTGCACGCACGCACACACACACAATACATACACGCACGTACACGCACATGTGAGCATAAGAACACATGGGCAACTGGCGGCCCGGGGGCCACATGGATGCGGCCCCCACCTTCACTTAATGTGGCCCTCAACTTAATCATCAAACATGACCCACTTTAATTATTCTAAATTAGTAGCTTAATGAGTAGTTATTGTCTTTTTTTTATGTCCAATGTATTTAGTTCATAAAGTTAACACAACTATAAATAAAGGCATTTGAAATTAAATAAAAAAAATACTTTTCAATTCAAATAATAGCAAAAAATAGCCGATCTACAAGCTCAAAACGCGTCGCGCTGATCGGCTATTTTTGCTACGACAGTAATATGCAATGTGACCCTCTGGAGTTAATGATGATGGACCTATCCATCCAAAGTTGCCCACCCCTGACCTAGAGAAACTAATTTACTTGTCACTACAGCAGCATTACATGTCATGGGGAAAAAAAGGACAATAGCACCATCTAGTGGAAGAAATATCAATGAGCGACTCAAAAGCTACTGCAAAATCTCAGAGGGACATTTTTTCCACTAACAAAGCACACAGTGACAGTGGTACCGTCACCGTAGTGGAGGCCTGAGACACCCCCAGCAACCACTGAGCAGACTCCAGTGGGTCCCCAACCAAAACGAGCAGTATATCATTTCACTATAATTTACTTGAAATTAATATGACACAAAGCATGCACATAGCCAGTGACTATTAATATGCAGAATATACTTGAAAACCACTAGGACTTCTCAAGTACAATTATGACATTTAGTGTTTTTTTCTTAATTATTCCCATATAAATAGTGTATTTCGGTACTTACATTTTCATGTAAATAACATTATAGAGCACCGAAGTCTGACAAATCCACGGGTCCATGTACTTTTTATTTGCATTGTAATCCCCATAGGGGGGATTTTAGATCGCCTCATATAAGAACTGTGTTTGAAACATCCCAGCCGTTTCACTCATATGCTTATATGAAACGATTTTAAGATGACCCCATGTTATTCTCCATAGAGAAATTACTTCAATTGAACCAGGGGAATCGAGTGGATGAGCGAAGTGACAGGACTTTGGCGCTCTATCGTTTACTTATCTCTTCATTGCATTTCTTTGGCCTCACAGAACTTTAATGCCATGGCCTTATGCCCCGTTGTCTGACAAATATTCATGGCATTTTACGAGATTATGACTATGGTGCACTTCTGTGAATCATGTGTAATTTCGTCAGCAGGATTTGTTTCTTGCATGAACCCCCGATGGTTCAAGGTACCGTACTGTACTGTACACACAGGCGGCGGACAGACTCACCCCTGGCGGCAGCTGGCCGTTGTAGCTGGCGGTGCGGAAGGGCGAGTTGGTGGACAGACGCTTGTCCCACTCGCTGGGCCGCGGCTCCGGTACGGACTCCATGAAACTCCTCTTCAGCTCGCTGATGCTGGTGTGGTGGCGCATGATCTCAGTCTGAGTCTTATCCACGTCCTGAGACAGACAGACAGACGGACAGACAGCCGCGAGCAGAGAGAGAGAGACGGAAAGACAGAGGAGAGAGAAAAAAACAGGGAGAGAAAGGATGCCAGAGAAAGGAGAGGAAAATGGGTGAAAGAAGGAAATTGTGTCAAACAAAGGAGGACGGCGGATGTAGGAAAAACATTATGCGGAGACGAGAGTAAAGGCGAAGATGAGTGCATTGGGTGGCAAAGGAGGGCATTATAGGCCACACAGGAAACAGCAGATAACAGGAAAGGTCATGCCAGACAGACACCTTCTTAAAATGTGACAGGGAACCAGAATTCATTTGTCACTCCCTTGGGTCAAACCACACAAATGACTCCACTGGCAAACAAGACACGGAATCTCACCTATAACCATCTGTGTTTAATGATCCATCTAGCTATACGCTACCAGCAACGCAAACATTGGCTTATCTTGAGTACACTATGGAATGGATTGGTGTGATTAAAAATAAAAACAAACAAACAAAAACAGTTGCCACATTAAAAGCATGGGTGTTTTTGGCTTGCTCTGTAGTCTGTATGGGGTTTTTTGGCAACTGGAAATAAAGCATCTAGAGAGAGACAGTGAGGTGTCTTGCTTGTCTGAAGAACATCTGTGTGACTCAATGGTCCCATGGTATCTCCAGATGAAATGTAATTCTGTTCTAGAAATCCCCGTCCTCGTTAAAGACGTCTGCTCATAAAATCCTTCATTTGGCTCGTAAAGTCCTTACTTTGAACTTGACAGGCATAAAGGTTTTTTTATGGAGTTCCGAAACTCAAAACTTTTACTAATTGTACTAATTAGAATTAATTTAGGCAATTGTGGCTGTATAAGACCATTAACGAATTACACTGTTGTGAAGCCAAATGTGGGTTAATTTGATAGACCACATGACCTTTTCCCAGGGAGTTTGCTGGCATTCAGATGAATGGGTGTTGAGAGGACTCAAGCTCACACACACACACACACACACACACACACACACACACACACACACACACACACACACACACACACACACACACACACACACACACACACACACACACACACACACACACACACACACACACACACACACACACACACACACACACTCACACACTCACACACTCACACACTCACACACTCACACACTCACACACTCACACACTCACACTCACACTCACTCACTCCTTGCCAGCTTTCTCCAACAAAGCAGCGGTCAGGCACAGAATGAAACACAACAGAGATGAAATGTCACACATTTAAATACTGGAACTGGAACCAGAGGGAGAGAAAAGGCTATTTTTTTCCACTTTGTTTTGCACAACACTTTCACTTAACAACATTGTATTTGTTGAGCGAAAGGGTCATTGGACGAGGTTTAAGTGAAGGCCAACACACTCATTAGTCACACAGAGACACACAGTAGGGCCGGGCAATTACGGTAACCGACAATATATCGAAGAAAAAAAGTCCTTCTGCACACCTACAGTGGACAGGTGCATCGGATAACTGGAACTGAGAAGTGGAGAAAAAGTATCCCGCAAAGCTGTCTTCAATTGAATTAAGATTTATTGAGCAACGTTTGGGTCGCCTGATGAAGATCTGAACGACCCAAACGTTGCTCAATACATCAAATTCAACTAAGTGAAGACAGTGTGCGGGATCCTTTTTCTCTACTAACCGAAAATATATCAAAACCGAAACGTAGAACCACTAACCCGACAAGATCTTGCTCATGTAAGTAAATCGATTCATCGAAAAAGCACGTTGTTTTGTACTTATTTGCACTTGCGTTTGTTATCAACGAATCGACGTGAAATAATTTGCATAGATTTGTTTTTAATGGACTAAATCAATTAGTCTGAAGGGCCTGTATGTATACTGTAGTAGTTAACGCTGTATTATTATGGTGGTAGGTAAAAATGTGGAAATATCTGATCTACAAGCTCACAACGCAACTGCCACGTCAGCTTGTACAGTAGGTCGGGTATGTTCTCTATTCTTTTTAACAATCGTTCATTAATCATAATCGAGGCAAAGGTTTGAAATAGTTGTGACATTAATTTGAAGTCATATCGCCCAGCCCTAATATAACACACATCCGAACCGGGATATACGCCACGCCAGTTACGACATCAGTACAGCAGTGTATTTATGGCCACAAAGTGAAGATGAGGGACTACTGTAGTTTAGTGAGCTGTCAATCACATTACTGATTCATACATGACTGGGAAGGAAAGACTCATCGATGCATTTGTTTGACTGTGAACAACCAGTCAAATACCCAACGGCCCCGATGCCAAAACACTTTGTTGTTACACTGTACAGCGGGAAAATTAACAATAGATTTCATTATCAATTCATTCATATATTGCTAATTTCCTATAATCATTCAATCCATATAAAATGTAAAAACTCATGGCAAAATGCCCATGGCGAGTTACCAGGGCATGTCTGTTAAGTGGCTACTTAGCCTGACCACTATCAAAGTATACGTTTTTAGAAATATATGAAAAATAGAAAAGCAAGCAAAAGCTGTTAGCGTTTGTGAAGCTGTAACTGCTGTAGCAAAGTTTAGTGTTTACTTGACGAGTGACAAGAAATTAATCAATTACACAAATTATAATTTATATATATTTTTTTGTTTTTTGTGTTTGTTTTTTTCATTATTTTGAAATTGTACTGTGTAGCAAGAAACAGCAATACCTCTTTGAAAGCAGGTCAAAACATGAATTGTTATGGGCAACAATTTGAGGTGTTTTTTTACAAGCTTGTAAGCTGTATAAACTAAATCATATTGACAAAGTGACCACTCCCAATCATATATATACGGTATACATATATGAGCGAAATGACAAATGGCAAATGAAACGAACACAGAAAGAAGTAATTAGTCTACTTGCATTCAAATTATGCAGGTAAATAGTGCATGACAAGGCTTTAGGGTTTAGAAGAAAATAAAGTGGCTGAGGAGAACAAAAAGATACAAAAAAAAGGTGTCAGAGAAAGAACAAATTATAAATGAAAACACCATGCAGACAAAGAAAACATGCAGCGGGAAACAGTCAAAAAGCAAGAGGACATTTCCAGGATTGAATACAAACCTCCAACATTAAATTGCTATGTCTGATATATATAGTTTCACCCTCGAGTTTCTTAGCTCTTTTCTGTGGGAAAGGGGGGGGGGGGGAGGGAGGGAAAAAGGGAACAGTTGGTTGGTCTTAGATGTAAAAATTATAATAATTTTAAAAATAATACAAAAAACCCTGTTCTGTCTAACTTTTTACTGTTTGACTTGCAAGTGCAATCGTGCATCCAGCGTGCATTGCTGACCATGGGAGTAGCTGCAATGAATGACAAATTAAAGGAAAATGTTATACATTTTCAACCTAAATTCCGTTTATTCTCTGATGTACAGTAATAGAGATCACCAGTAATATAATGTCTACTCTTCTCTTAATTTCTCTGTTGACGTTGCAAAATGACGCCAAGCGATTCATTACATAATTATATTCCGTATGTATGCTCAATGTGAAATTACTCTTGACACAGCATGACATTTCTCGAAGAAATAAATAGAAGACATATATGGGCCCTATCTTGCTTTTTTTTACTATTTTGAAAAACCTTTTAAACTAGCCGATCTGCATCGACAGTACGTTGTGAGCTTGTAGATCGTCTATTTGAAATATTTGAAAAGGTTTTTCAAAATAGTAAAAAATGTCAATATAAGTTTAGCGTTAAGGGGTAAGATAAAGGTGCAAGATAATATAGCCCATAGGGTATTTTTGCCACATTATATTATTGTTCTCCTCGCATCAGAACGGGATTTCGGTTGAAAATCAGCAACGTTTTCCCTTAGAAATAGATTGACTTTGTATAACGGGACTTGTACAGTAGCAACAACATGAGAGAGCGGGGCAGGGGCGGTGGTGTGCATTGTGTTCAACGCGGGGAGGAACAGCTGACAGATTTAAACTGAAACCACAGGACAGCTTGCTCTGCAACGAGATGCCTTTACAGGTGGGTTAACCTTCATCGGCTATTATCTCGTGTGAAACCTGATGAAGCCCAAAAAGTTGTAGCCTAAGGCAAGCCTACCAGTAATAAAATACTTTTTTGCTGTAAGTGAAGACAGCGTGTGGGATCTAAAATGTTTTCCCGTCTCATGCACTAGTCACTAATTGCCTGCTCCTTATGCACCTGTCCCAGTAGGTGTGCAAAAGGACCCTTATCACCTGAAAAAAGTGATGATGATTGTTCAAGTTGAAAATGCAAGGTCACTCTACACACAGGATATGTGCAGAGTGACACTGTGTGGAAGGAAATGGTCCTGTGATGAAGCCTAGATTTGCCTCGTGGCAGGCCTCAGGTTAAGGTACTCAGTAAAAGCATCAGTGTTCATTTATCCATTTGTATAACTCTGAGAGTGTATAAAATGTTACGTTAACTCTGTACACTCTCAGAGTTAACATACCACTCAGGTATTTGACAGTGTACAACAAGGGAAAGCGTCTCAAACCGGTGTGAGTGTTGCAGTGCAGTGCACAGTATACAGAACAAGGCGCTTAGCCAGCATGGTTATCACTGACTGCCTCGTCTGGGTGGTTTGTTTGACATGAATGTTGATACAGTAGCCTATATTGCATTACTTTATATAAACTACATATGCTATACTAATGTTATATAATATATATACTACATAATATGTATGAAAGCTGAAAGGACATTTGACTCATTTATTTCACTTCTCTTCTTTTAAGCCGACATCTGAAGGCGTGTTATTTACAAAGCTGTATAGTGTTGTTGCATTTAAAGTAAAAAAAATAAAGCAAAACTGTCAATGAGAGAAATACTGGATACACAGTACACCATACTCTCTTCAGTTTGTTTTCATAGGAGATGTAGCTTGCCTTATATAACAGAAGAACACTATATACACATATATTATATGGTTTTCAGAGCAGCAACTGTTCACTGGAAGTGATTCGTGTGATTCGACTTGTATATCCCTCAGGAAGCTATACAAGACCTCGCAGGGCACACAAACGGTGGGAAAACAAACAGAACGCACAGCAGGTGAACAAACGGAAGGACAGCTGCTTGGGTTTGTACAGTTTGGTAAGAAAGGAAAAAAAGCTTGCATGAAAATGTAACAATCCACTGATAATATGCCAGGAATGCGAGGATAAGGAAGGTGGCTGTATATCCTCATGCGGGAGAGGAAGGACGGAACACTTTCTAACCTTCCTCACTCGCGCCGTCTCCGCATTGCTCCTGTCTCTGGGCGAGTGCTGCTCCCCCACAGGCGGGAAAGAAACAATCATTTTGTTTGACATTTGGGTGCACGTTATTTTGTTTTAATCCAACCCATAGCCATACATACCATTAACCACTTAAGCCCTATTTTATACTTTGAAAAAATAAATAATAATAATTGCGAAAATAGCTATTCTATAAGATCACAATTTGTCAGATTATGAGTGTCTTTGAAAAGTTGTTTTAAATGTTTTTCTTTTCTTTTCAAATAATTTATTTTGAAACTTTTCTGAAAATGTACAATGTACCATTTTCGCCTATAATGAAGTGCCCAAAATAGGGACATCATCAGGGAGAAAGTGGTTAACTCTAAATCAAAGCACATAGAACACGGCCACACAAGGCACGACTCGCATGAAGAATAAATGATTTTCATGCATGCGTGTTTAATCGTCATGCTCTATATAGGAACGTGGCAGAGCCGCGATCACAAACCTGGCTCTTTCTCTCCCTCTCCCCGTTGGTGGTTGTTGTCACAGAGGGGGAGTGCCTTCGCTCTCTCCTGCCCAGTGTCTGCAGTATAGCACAGATACAGCTCAACTCTACACACTGGCCTGCCCAAAACTATAGAGCGTCGCAGTCCCCCCCCCCCTCGAGAGACCCGGAAAACAATTCCCCGTTCATTTTCCTCATAGACTTTTCAAAAAGTATTTATTTGAAGACGTTTACGCCACGGACAAAGCAAACTCTTGTCGTGACAAATCATGACAATAAACACAATGTTTTGGGCCGAACAAATAATTAGAAAGAAGAAAACAACACTTGATGTTTTTCTGTTTTTCTTTGTAATTAATTAGCCAATCTACAAGCTCGGCAATTTTTCAACACTGGTATAGTGTGCACCTGGTCAGTGCAATTTAGCAATTTAGCAATTTTGTGATAAACAGAGAAGAACAAGACTACTAGGGAAATATATTCAGTTCAAGAACATTTGGGATGTTGATCTACAGTACCTTGATGTCTGGAGTGGACTGTGGCCTGGGCCTGGGGCTGTGGGTTTTGGGGGACTCGACCGGGCGGCCGTCCACCTTTACCTCGCCTCTCCTCTCCGCCGAGCGAGACGCGCGTCCTTTTGGCGTGGACGTTTCCTGGCGCTCGCCGTGAGACAGAGCAGAGGGCAGGGGCGAAGGGACGGCATCCCCCGGAGACACCTGGGATATGATGGGAGCGCTGACCGGACGCGTGTTCTTGTCTGGAGTAGACGCCATGGCTGCAAGAAGAGAGAGGATATTGTCCACATTTGAGATGTTATTATGAGAGTTATAATTTGGTACAAGATGAGAATCCATTACATCCACATTACACACACACACACACGGTCACTCTCTCTCATTTTTCCTTTGTCACCTCTGTCTCTCTCTCTGATTATCCTTGTTTCTGCACCCTGTCTTTACCTGTAGATTTGGAGGAGGTAATGGCCTCTGGTGGCGGTGAGCAGTCCATCAAATTAAACCAATCATCCTTGTCTGACACTGAAGGAAGTGAAAGGTTATCAGACAGTGTTTGTTAGCAGAGGAGAGCAGTACAGTACAGTAGAGTGCTGTCTCCACTCGCTCCTGTGAACTGCAAAGGCGAGAATGCGTGTAATCGATATTAATGGACAGATGAATAACGGTGACTTGCTTCGCTACGGCAGCAATACCCGCACTGGAAGCAGCTGAAGCAAAGAATATATATTGGAGTAGGTCGCTCCAAATTGCTGCTGCAGCGTGAAGGAAGTTTACAACTTGTGAAAAGTTAGAATCGTTATTCTTCAGAGTAACGCCAGGTTATTGAAGCTGCAGACAACACTCCCTGGAAGAGCAAGAGCAAAAGAAGGTGTAAAGACTCCACTGATTGTTTCCCATGGGAAGACGTATAGATTTTCATTTAAGCACAAAGGGCAGACTCCTCTGTTGAAGTTGTAACAATGCACCGCAGCAGCTAAAAGTGAGGCCAAATACCTGGATCTAACATTTCCAAGTGAAGAGACTGGAGCAAAAGCGTTGTTGAAGCTACCGTTTAATCGCCATCGGCATCTTTTAGGAAATGCCAAGGCGGGATCCTGGTGTCAGTAAGCAGAGCGTTCAGCTTGTCATTGTTAATGCCTTGTTGACAACAGCTGGCTTCTCTATTTGGTACCTGGGGTGGGTGGTGGTGGAGTGAGCGATCGGCGGGGGATTCGATCCAACAGAACTGACCAGGAGTCCTCCTCCCTCCGGCTGTAAGGCTGAAGCAGCCTCATCCTTTGGCCTAGCACCAGAGCCCTTCTTCTGGCCAGAGTGCCCTCTCGCTCCACCTGCCGCTGCAGCCAGAGTATCTCCTCCTGCAGAAGGGCCAGCCTCTGGGCGTCCACGCCCGCAGACTCGGCCGCCCTCCGCTTCTCCGTCAAGACGCGAGCCGACGCCTGCCATTCCCGCCGCAGGTAGGCCACGCTCTGCTCCATCAGCCTCAGCTCCGCGAGGGTCTGCAGCAGCATGTCTTCGACTGGGTCTGGGTCAGACCGAGTCCTGGCCTCCACCTCCACGCTCCCTACCGCTTCCGTGGCGGACAACGTTCTCGCATCGCCGCCCTCCACTGAAGCCTGCGGCTTCCTCCTCTGTGCCGCCCGCCTAACGTTACCCGGGGCAGTCTTTGGCACCGGAACTTGCCGGCAGGGAAAAGTGGGAGCTTGTTTGAGCAGCACTGCTGGTATAGTTAAGAGAGAAGAAACGCACCAGGGGAGGGAAATAGAGTAAAGGATTTATGACTCCCAAGCTCAAGCTCAAGCTTTCATTTTGTATAAAACACTTAATAGCCGCAATTCGTCTTGTAAAGGCTCTACTGTCATTCTGCTCAGCAAAATGGCTGGAGTTTCATCCAGTTCAATATACACACAAACACATTCTCGGGGGCCGGGGCATGAATGCTAAGACTTTAAACTCGAGGATAATTGAAGTGTGAATAGCGGGGGAGCACAGTATTGGCAGCACTGGCTGTGGTTTCGTGATTTCATTTTGAAAGAAGCAGCAAACTTGGCCGAGCTATTGAGCTGCACCTACACAGGTGTGAAACAGCCACGACCGAACATTAAAAAAAACAATGGACGGAATGATTTATATGGAGAACTCCGTCCTTGCCGCTCAGGGTGTTAAACACCATCATTAAACATCAAGAGCAGGGAGATAGATATACAATAACTCCCCCCCATGGGGAACAAATGAAAAGCAGAGCACACTGGTGGTGCTGGGGAGGTGGTGGGACAAACAGTCGAGGAACAAAATGACAGCAGGAAGAACAGAGACTGAGGTGAGCTTAAATAAACCGGCAATTGGCCAGCGGACTGCTACGTCAGCGACAGCGTATGCACCGTGTGTGGTACCATTGTAACACACATGTATGCGCCCATGAGCATAGCATGAAGAACTAACTCCGCAAGCTATGTATCATTTATAGCTGTCATGAAAATGAATGAGGCGAGAAGACGAAAGCACCTCTCAGTTATAAAACAGAAAGAGCATCCGTTTGAGTGTCGTCTGTCAACAAAGCATTGATAATACTGCCAGTAAAAAACAGATTACAGTGCACTACCATGATTTATGGTCTTACATTATAGTAGCGCAGGGCGTGTGGTGGTGCTCAGTGTTTCTGCAAACATTAGGGCCCTGAAGCAATATTTCACTTTGAAGGAATATCTTTTCGCAGACACTATAGGAGAAGTCCCCGACTGCAACTATCCATCATTGACTATGAAAAACACACAGTTACTTTAATAACAAAGAGAGCCATCACTATTAAGACTTATGCCCCCACAGCTCTAAGCATCAGTGAGTGGGAAAAGGCAAAGGTATTACTGCAGCAGATTAAATTGAAAATGTTCTCGGAGAATAACTTCCTCCAGAAATGTGAACATGGTCTTATACCTCTGGGGTCCTGGACGGGACGGCTCAGCAACAGCTCAAACCAGTCATCGGTGTCTGGTATTTTTCTCTTCTGCTCATAATATGGACATCTCTCCGCTGATATCACAAGCGGCGGTATCGCTCTTTTTATCACTACAAGCTTGGGAAAGCCACGGCGCATCGTTGTCGACGGGGAAGAAGCTGAGACAAAAGGTTGGATTTCACGTTTCAGGAAAAAAATATCAAAATACAATGAATTCATCAAAATCATATGATATGATTAGACTCAGTATTTGGGTGTTAAAGGCCAACTTCACTGTCTTCAAAGTTTCAAACTTGTTTAGGCAGAAATGTGGTGAAACGCAAAATCGTTTTACAGCATGTAAACTAGAGGACATTTTCCTGTACCTTTGAAATAGCAGAACCCACAATATAGAACGCACATAAAACGATAGCATTCAGCAAAAAACAATCCTTAAAGTTGGATTAAAGTTGGATCAAACCGTACCAGGGACCTTGTGACCTTGCAAAGAGCCGCTGCAACAGAATAACAGACCGTGTCGTATCGGCGGTGTGTTGGATTTCAGAATCGAGCGCTGACTCACATTTGGGAACACTGCGTGTTTGGATGACATCAGGCGGTGATGTGAGACGATCCAGGAGGACAAACCAAGCGTCCCCCCCCTCTGCCAGGGATTCCCTCTGCACTAGCAGCTCCTTCACATCTGATGCAGTGTAGGGATACTGTAGCAATCACTAAAATGTACTGTACTGTAAAATGTAAATGACTAAGCAGATACTTGGAATGAGTGGCCTATATTACAGATGACTGGTTGGAATTTACCGGTACAAAAATATGCTCACAGGACAAGCTTGTGGGGAGGAGGACATTCCGTATGGTCATTATAGGGCTCAGTCACGCTCGAATACACGAATATCTCTGGCCCACAGAGAAGGAAAAGCACCTGGACAGTATACAGTATATATATATATATGAGATAAAAAATTAAAATCATAGAGATAAAGTAATGAGGTCTGGCCCCTTTCCTCTATCGTCAAACACTGACTGACCACTCGTTATAAGGTGAAGCACAACAGCACATCCTGGAATTCACTGATAATGTGGTGAGCATAAGTTCCATCCTGAGATAATAGTACAAGTCTACAGTAGTGCCCCCGGAGGGCACTACTGAGTCAATACCTGAGCGTGCGGGACGTCGCCGGTCAGTGGAAACAGAGGTGTAGGTGGCGGAGGTGCTGTACGTTGTGATGAGAGAGTAGGAGGCTTCGCTCCGTGATTCTGTTACATTAGTGAACCATGAAACGCCTCGGAAGACAGGAGCTGAATCACAGCGGCGCACGTAGGAATTTAATTAAAATATGAGTACAGCGAGAGAGAGAGAGAGAGAGAGAGAGAGAGAGAACTGAACGTTCCACAAGAAGGCAGCGTTACCCCTGGGCAGCTGTGATGCAAAGAAGCGCATTATATAAAAACGACAACAGCCACTGTTGGAGAAAACAAAATCAAGCTTTTAGCGTCACTGAATATCTGGGTCTCTTCATGCGAAGTGTACCACAGAGAGTGATGTGGTGCGATCAGCACAGCAAGCACAGCACGGATGAAAATGAGCCATTTGTTGCTGCATTAAAGACCAGCGGAAGCTCAAGTGAAATAGAAATGGTCCCCAGATGAGAGACCCTGGGAAAGAGCCGTTCCTACCATCCATCCATCAGGAACCAGACAAGAGGTACCAGGGAAGGAGAAATCCCTGTTTGGGTTCTGGCGACCATAACCAGAGGTTAAGCATTGAGAAGCAGACTGGCAGAAGGCAGATTGCTTAATTTGTTAGTTGCCAGCGGGGGGGGATATTTGGTTTTGCCAAGCCGTTTCTGTGTGTGGGGTTATACCGTAGCTTATTCTGTGAGTGGTTGACCCCGTGTTGTCAGCAGAAGTGAAACACAGATGCGATCAGGGCACAGATTGCGTAACCCCCGTTGTCCCAGATGACAAAGCTGTGAAGGCAGGGAGAGCATGCCTGGAAACCAGAGCACCTCCCAGCACTGCAGCGGCTAGCTGTCAGCAAAGGGCATCAACAAATCCCTGGATGTACAGTGATCATATACAGTAAGGTCCACGCAGCACTACCTGAGGGTGACATCGTAGGAGGAAACGCTCGTGAATCCAGCAGATAGAACCAGTCATCCTGAATTGGCTGGAATTCATACTTACTTCTGGCTGGGATACACAAGGAAAGAAATATTTTTTTCTGAATCATTCACCGACATATGCAATGCAACACAGCACACACACGCACACATAGCAATATACCTCCATCCAGGCTCCGTGAGTTCCTCTTGCTGGACGAGCGTTGGAACAGGGGGGCGGGCCTGTCGATCATAGAGCTGGCTTGGCGAGTCTGAGCCTGGGTACGACCGCTGTAGCGAAACTTGGAACCCAGAGCCAGGAACTTCCTAGGAGTCGTGGCCACTTCCGTCGACGTCAGCCTGTGAACAAGGAGGAAGGCACGTTTTTCAATTTCACACGACAGAACAACCGCATAAAGGGACTTTCAAACGGGAAGAGAGGAACGCAGGCGTTGTTGCCTGGATCTAACGACAGGTCTGAGGTCTGCTCAAGAGGGGCGCGACAACGCCAGCGTAAATAAATAAAAGGCTAAACAGAATCCAGGTCAGGTGAGTCGCGGGCGTGTGCACAAAACGAGCACGCGTGCAACAAATTCACAGGGCCGCGCCCGCGACTGCTCCCCAGTGCCCCACGCAAAAAACGCAGGTCTCATTGAAAATGAACCATAGGCACGCTAAATCGCTTCCCGTTTGAAAGGCCCTCAAAGCAACATGGCAACACACCGTAGAGGTGTTCACACAGTAGTTCAGCAGCACAATACCAACCGATTATATGGTGGACTCTGTTACGGTACCAGGAATGCAGAACCCAATTGCAGAGACAAAAGCAGAAAATGTATCAAATTAAATCTTATTTATTAAGGCAGAAATAGTTTACAACAAAAAAATAGGGAAATGCAAGGAGTAAACTAGGAATTCCAAAAAATGCAAAACTTCAAGAAGCAATATAAGCAAACTCAGTAAGTCCAAAAACTTAAAGCTATACAAATCAAAAATACCTCTTAGAAGCCCAAAATATCACACGAGGAGTCCAAGGCACAACACTGGAACAGGGAAGTATGTACTGACAGTTTGTGTGTGCAAAGAGTCCAGTATTTATAGGCAGCAGGATAATGGCAAAGGGTTCACAGGTGTGTAATGGGAAGCACTGCAGGGCTGATGAGAGTTGGGGACAGGTGTGCAGTGTGAGGGAATGGAATGAGGGAGTGGCCAGGGAAGAGACATGGTCTGTGGAGTGACAGACCATGACAGACTCAATGTCAATATTTGGAGAGAGCCCAGTTATGATATTCTGACTTATAACTTTCTTTCTTTCTTTCTCTCTCATTCTCCTCAAAACTAAACTTGACGAAACAATACTATCACATGGAAATGTTGTCTTCTTCAGGAATGGAACAGACGAGTAGAAACCTTTTTGAAATTTTTCATACTTTTTCTTTAAATATATGACTTCTTAAGACTGTCATTTTATAAGTGGGAATCAATGGATGACATCACAGCTATAGCACACAGGCTGAGTGAAGGCTCCCTCCATATGGAGCCCACGCCGGGGGCTCAGGATCCGAACAGTGACAGTCTATTAATCTTACATCATCTAGGAACCTCGCAGGGAAGTGAGATCGTGTCAGACAACCTCTCAAATGGAATCAGTGTCTCCGATGAATGGTTTAGGAGTTGCATACAGTATGAAATGTGTTAATCAATCATTTTCTTGATCTTGATCACTGACTGCCAAATGACACCATACCGTAAGTATGAGTTAAGAGGTATAATAATAAATATGTGAAGTTTAACTGTATGAGTCATTGCAGAGATGACTCATACATACATACACATGACTCATACTATATAGAACACATTGTACAGTACACATACTGAACAGTATGTCCCATACTTATCCCATTTTGGGCGGGAACCCCTTTTGGTGTTTTCAAGCATTATGTTACACTTTAGCTATTGAAAAATAGCAGACCTACAAGCTCGTAGCGTGGCACTCGGTGCAGTACAGACAGAAACTACAGTACAGTATATGTCTGTTTTTGTTTTGCTGGTAAGTAACACAACACCATGAGCAGTATATCCATTACTCCCATCATATCATGTTAGTGCAAGATGATGAATACATCTTTTTACAAAGCCTACAACATCCTTTTCTTTGCAATCACAGCACTTTCCATGCATGCAGGCAGCGTGCGTGCATGCTAGGGCATTAAGCAACTAGTCGACTAGTTTACTAGTCGTCTAGTAAATCCACTAGTCGACCTTGCTGGTACTATTTGATATATATATATATATATATATATATATATATATAGTCACCAATCTACACAGTTTTTAAATGCTGTGAACCTGCACCACAACATAGAAACAGAAAGAATATACTGTACAGCTGAGGAAGATAGCGCCGAATAACAACATGTTTTCTTTAATCCGTTTAGACCGATTCTTAAAAAATGTCTTCTAAAATATTGACAGTTTTCTGAAAATCAGTGGTGCTCAATTTCATGTCAAGGACCCCAAAAATGATATGCAATTGGTCGCCGACCACCATATGAAAATATGTTGTTCCAGGAACCCATCAGAGGCAAAGATTTGAGTTAAAAACGTTCGCTCTGAAAGAACCTAATATTCAAAGATTTGTGCCGCATTTTCACAATTAAAAAAAAATTGCAGATCTACAAGCTCGTAGAACAAGCTTGAGCTTGTAGATCTGCGATTTTTCAATAGCTAAAGTATAACATAATGCTTTAAAACACCAAAAGGGGTTCACGCCCAGAATGGGTTAAATGCGCTACTTAGATAAGGAAAGGTTTAGCTGAATCATTCGATGCTTTTTTTGTTATCAGGCAGTGGGTTTTAAAGGTACATTTTATCAGCCAAATGTAATGCTTTCTATTTTCATTGCTCTAAATCCCCCTGTATAAAAAAAACCTATGTTGATAAAAAAAAAACTATTTCCCATCCACTTCTGTAAGCACTATGACGGGTAGATCTGCACACTAGTGACAGTATTTCACGGGTATAACCTTTTGTGTATTATTGTCATTATACTACAGTTTCAAACGATAATATTTGATTGCAGAGCGTATTATACGCAAACGCAATTGGCTGTGTTTGGGGGGAGGAAAACCAGGTAGGCGCTTCGTCCTCCCGGTGGAGTCTCCTCACTGGCTACGTCATGTTGTAGTATTGTTTTGTAGTCAATCAATCTTCCGGAACTTCCTTTTCCCTCAATTTTTCTCAATAAAAGCCGCTGGCTATGAGAGCTTTTATTGTTATTCTTCAAGGTTTTGTGGGAAAAGGAAGTTCCGGGTGATTATTTTCTTGCCTGTTGACTACAAAACAATGACTGCAACATGACGTAGCGATATCATCATGCACGCACCTGACCGGCAATTTCATAACACAGCTAGACCAGGCTTTCCTCCGAGGTAGAAAGCCAAGCCTGGTGACGTGAGGTTAATTCCTACCTGAAGAAGGTGTGATGCTCCACGCACACTTTCCACAGCTTCTTGGATGCCTTGTAGTTTGGTAGTTTGAAGCCGATTGCACTTTCATATTGTTCCAGCTACACAAAGGACAAAGAAAAGGACTTTAACGGTAATAAGATCAGGAGTGGTGGAAAAGAGTACTCAATTGTAAAAGTCCGAAATTCAAAATGTACAAGTACAAAGTACAAAAGTATTGGCATCAAAATGTACTTAAAGTATTACAAATAAAAGTACTCATTATGCAGAATGTCTCATTTCAAGTTTTAAAATCCTTCAAATCTTTTGAAAATAGCCGATCTACAAGCTCACAATGTGTCGCGATGCAACACATTGTGAGCTTGTAGATCAGCAATGTTTGTCCAAAAGTGCCCTCTTACGGGATTGCAGCCCCTGCCCCTCTAACACCCTCTGCACACCCCTGTCCTGTGTGTACCTCCGAAGGCCTGATCTTGATGAAGAAGCTGCTGCGCTTGTAGGAGACCTTGAGGACTTTGGGCCAGGGGAACCGGTTGATCCTCAGCTTGTCCTTGTAGACCATCAGGCCACTGGAACACACGCCTAGCATGATGTCCACCCCGTCCAGATCCTGAGGACAAGGAGATGGGGTTCATTTGCCCTAATCATCATGCTGCGGTTAAGTTCTATTTCACGGTATATCTGTGTGCAGCGGCAGCCATGCTCAACTCTTGTTTGTGAGTTTCACATGTAGTCCTGCTGCCTGCCTGACTTCCTGCCACAGGTGTTTGAAGCAGTCTGATTGGCATAGAACTGAAATGCAAGAAAAGAGCTACCGATTTGCAATGTGAACCGTTATCCACTGGGGGGCAGCAGACCCCTTCTTTACAAAAATGATTACTACATCCCTATTTTATTTTGAGTGCCCAGTTTGGTGCAAAACTGTCTGACCTCATTTCTACTGTGGAAACTGATGAAGCAGGTGTTTTGTGGGGGGGACAGGTACTTCAATAATATTGACACCACACACGTGCACACGTACACACACAGAAATGTTATGTAAATATGACACAGGTCTTCCCTGCAGTGATACAGTAACATCAGCTAAACAATGTTTTAACGCCGGGTCCAGGATTTCTTCTGAATGAAGTTAGCGTTATACTATTATGATATGAGCGTAGTCTACTTGGCAGCGACAATGGCTTTTTTTTAGTCCTATAGCAAGACAATCTGCATTACTTAAGTATGAGGTTCAGTCGACGGCGAATAGTCGACGGCAGCGTCGCAGTACTTAAACACCCATCTGTAGATACAGTACCACAATGTTCTTTATCCTTCACCTGCAGTTATTTCTCTCTGCATTTTGGCTGGTCTTTCCTCACATTTCCATTTGAATTTGCATTTTTATAGAGCTTTTCTATAAAAAGCGCTTACAACGGTTCATTCATTCATACATTGGGAGGTGAAGCGGCGAACAGTCGACGCCAGCGTCCTCACTTCCCACATTCACACACCGACGGTGGCGAGCTCACACCGACCGACTCATTGGAGGCAATGTGGGGTTCAGTGTCTTGTCCAAGGACCACATGTGGACAGGAGGAGGAGCCGGGATTCAAACCGCCAACCCAGGGATCATTGGACGACCTGCTCTACCTCCTGAGCCACAGCCGCCAAATTATAATCCATGGACTGCATCATAACCCAAGCAAAGAATGTAAAACCCATGGAGTTGCTCGGCTGGATGTGGGTTTAATTACCTTGGCTTGGTGGAGGTCTAGATGTGGGTTTAGTTACCTTGGCTTGGTGGAGGTCTAGATATGGGTTTAGTTACCTTGGCTTGGTGGAGGTCGACTCCATACATGGACAGTTTACCTTGGCTTGGTGGAGGCCGACTCCATACATCAGGGTTCCCCAATTAGCAGCCCTGCAAATTCTTTTTTTGGGGGGGGGGGTCAGTAGCCTCTGCATGTCAAACTGGGGGTCCTTTTCAAATGGGGTCTTGCCCTGATCATTAATTTCAGGGCAAGACCTCGACCTCGCGCGTGCCGACTCAGCCCCCAGCCTGGTACCGTAGTCAAAATATGGCCCTTGAGGAAAATTAATTGGGGAACCCTGCCATACACATACCTTGGCTTGGTGGAGGTCGACTCCATACATGGACAGTTTACCTTGGCTTGGTGGAGGTCGACTCCATACATGGACAGTTTACCTTGGCTTGGTGGAGGTCGACTCCATACATGGACAGTTTCTTGGCGTTCTCCAGGAACATACAGTCTGCCTGTGCTGGACTCATTGACCTTTGGAGCAAATGGGAGCAGAGGTTGGACATTGTCAGTTGTCACTAGGGCTTTTACTTCTAGTGATTTGACTAGTTGCCTAGTTTACTAGTCGACCAACTACCTATTATGTAAAAAAAAAAAAAAAAGGAAATTGGAAATACTCAAGTAAAGTACAGTAAAATACATCAGAATTGTACTTAAGTACAGTACAACTAGTCAGTCACCTGTATGTGCGGTGGAGCTCCATCATCTTGTCCTCCAGCTCCTTGGTCTGACCCTGGGCCAGCTTCATGTCCTTGGCGTAGTCGGGCGCGTGGACCTCGGGGTCGTACTCGCCCAGCTCAGACTGCAGGGCGTAGGAGCCCAGGACGGCGAGGGTGACGAAGGAGCACGGCAGACTGCCCGCCAGGATGTCCTTACGCAGCTGCAGACACAGGTAATACCTGCCCGTGGGCGACACAGAACGGTTACGCAGCTGCAGACACAGGTAATACCTGCCCGTGGGCGACACAGAACGGTTACGCAGCTGCAGACACAGGCAATACCTGCCCGTGGGCGACACAGAACGGTGGTGCAATGAATCTGGGTCATACTCTAAAAGACAGTTGCACGGTAAGGTGCGGAAGATGGATGGCCCACTCTTTGGAATTCTACAGTATTAATCCTGTGTTGACGTCTGGGGGGGAACCCCTTTTGGTGTTTTAAAGAAATCTCCATCCCATCCCCATCACTTTTCACAAACTACAAAACAATGCTCATAACAAAAAACGTACTGATATTATCTTCAATAATGAATGAATAAATAAATGAACCCATATACAGTTTGTCAATGATTTATATACTTATACACAATTTAGAGTCATATACCCACATGCATATGTTATCGACATACAGTAGTGAAATGAGGAAAAATAAGTAAGCAACGTAATATCAGACAAATTTCCTGAAATCACAAACTGGAAAAGGCAAAAAATAGAACATCTATCTGTTTACTCTATCTACCACTACTAGGACATTCTACAGGGAGTCATATTCCATGTACTGTACATGTACTGTACCTGGTGATGTCCTCAGAAAGCTGAGCTGGATCCGGTGGGTAGAATTTCACATTAAATGTGAACTCATAGTTGGGGCCTAAAGAAAGAGCATGCAGACGTGTTAAAGTAATTGTAAAATACCATCTTGTGGATTTAGCCTGAGTGATGCACATACTGTATAGCTTAATGAACCCCAGCTGTTTTCAATAAGCATTACGGTTCCTCGTTTGTCTTACCTTGCATCTGTCTGCGGAGCTCTTTGGTCAGGTCTACCCATACCTGATGAACACAATTGGAAATACATTAATGACATTGAGAGTAAAAACCTATTTGGGTGGTGATCAAGGTTAGTATATAACTAATAAATAATAAAAAATAAAATAATAAAAAATATACAGAAAGTGTATTGTGTACTTTTGCTCTAGAAACAAATTAAAACTAACTGAATAAAAAAAATCCAAACTACCTATGAAACTAACTAAAATGAAAAAAAAGAAAAAAAAAATCCAAAACCATAACCATAACCGTGGTGTTGATGCATGTTATTGTACAGTATATACTATTGGTTTTCATGGAGAACATGCAACCCTGAGCATGCAGTTTCACACATTGACTGGTGTTGAGAGACAAGACATCTCCTGAAGAATGGACATAATATTGTTTTTGTGACATATTTAAAGCCAACATCTGGGACTTATTTCAATGAATACATGTAATTTTAAGGAAGGAGATAATGGACATGACATGTACAGTACAGATTGTGTCTTCAATGTGTGCCTTAGTGGTACCATAATACATGTATGCTCAGCGCCGCGGTAAAGTACATGGATACAATGTGTGTCAGAGTGATGAACAATGTAACAAACTAATTAATACTAATCTCTGTAAGATCATATCTCTAGATCTTCCACTGGCGTAGTGAGCAGACAGTGTGATTAGATACCTTCATGGTAGGCGTCTCCCAGATGGCCAGACCATAGTAGTCTCTCTCCAATATGTTGAGCTGGTCACAAACCTTCGTGAACAGATCCTGGCCTTTAGCATGTTTCTATAAGACACACACACACACACACACACACACACACACACACACACACACAAACATACACGCACGCACGCACGCACGAACGAACGAACACATGCACGCACAACACACACAAAGATACAGAAGAATTTAATAAGTGAGGCCTTAATATGCAGAGCATTAATTAGCAGCTGGTGATAACAGAGGAGTGTCCCTGTGGGCTCATCACAGTTTCAGTGTTACCCCCCATGGGCCCATTATCACGCAGCTGTCGAGTCCAAACAAAAAAGCATTGTCTAATGTCTAGTAGTGGATGCTATAGCGAGTCAGTGCGGGGGTTTTATCCAATACCTAAAAATCTATATCCTGGTATGCAGATGGCGTCCAATGCCGACTTTTGGAGAAATACATTCAGCTACTATTCGTGAGGTTTGTTGCCACCACTAAACCAATCACAGTTAGCTGAAGTGATTTGAATTGAAGCGGTAAATAAACCATAATGGATCCTAGTGAAAAGAGCAGATCATTTAAGTCTTCAGTAGGTTTGACGACCGTCCAATCGGGGCATGTCGGACATACTGTGTACTGTAATGTCAAAATGTACTGTCATAAGGGAGAGCAGGTCCAGAATATAGGGTTGGGCCCATAGATATAAAAAATAAATAGGTGCCTCATTGGCCGCTGCAGTTCGTTGGAGCCATGTGTGTCGACGGGAGGGCGGAAACAATTTATACTCTGGGCCGGAAGTGTGGAAGGCACTCAAGTGACTACTGGCCAATCACAGCGCCTCTTTTACGGGACTTGTCAAACCCCAACATCCGCTCTGTGACACACGCGGAAGCTTGGCAAGCTCATCCTCCGGCTATGCTTCGCAAGGAATCTCGGGAAAAGCTTCGCCCCTTCTCGAGAACACACGCCCCAGAGCCGGAAGAGGTGACTACCTTTATTATGTCTAATGGTTGGGCCGGTATTAGAGGTGTCTACCTTTATGATGTCTAATGGTTGGGCCGGTATTAGCTCTGGTCCATATCCTTACTGCTGGCTCTATGCTGCCGTGGAACTGATTGGCTTCCTGCCTCGCATGAAATGCAGACCAGCCTGATGCAGATAATGTTTTACCTACTCACCAATACAAAGACGGGTTGTGTAATTAGAAAGCATACTTTCCTTAGTGGAAGCACTCTGAGCCCCACGTATAAATGCACTTTTTGGGCAGAAAGGGATTTTGTTTTCACCGGAAGAAAATATAATTTTAGTTACTCCTCTGTGCCCTCTACCGATATTGCCAAGAGAAAACCCTCATAGAGAAGATGTTTCCTTCGGGAGGGGGGGGGGGGCTCAAAGTGCGTCCACTAAGGAAAGTAGGCTTTCTAATTACACAACCCGTCTTTGTATTGGTGAGTACGTAGGTAAAACATTAGTTTTATTTTCGCTACAGACGAGAGGCTGGTCTGCATTTATGCGAGCCCCGGAAGTCAACAGTAACATAGGACAGTAACATAGGACGACTCTAAATAGGACGGCATTAGAGCTATGGACCAGAGCTAGCTGGCGGGTATAAATATCTTTATACTTTTCTTCCTTCCACACTAAGGCACAGTGCACACAGAGAACAGTGTAGGTGCCTTTCCAACATTACAACGTTTAGGAATAGGACAGGACAACTGTTGTGGTAAAGTGTGAATGTGTTATGGGATAATTTAGCTGTAAGATTTTCCCTGCCTCTGCACCATATTCACATGAACTATAGTATATTCTGCTACAGAAAACAGACCAACTCCACCATCACGTTTCATTCCCATCCTCTCCTTCAATTCTCCTGAATGGACAACCCTAGATTTACTTTAGGTTTTGCCATCATCATAGTGGGACCATCGCTCCTAACAAATCAAGTGAGTCACTGGGAATCAGTGTTGTTTTTGGCAGCAGATTTTGATTTTAGTTTTAGTTTTAGTCATAGTCTCTTCAATAGTTTTCATTTAGTTTCAGTCACATTTTAGTCACCCTGAATGTTTTAGTGTTAGTCTAGTTTTAGTCGACTAAATATCATAGGATTTTAGTCGACTCAAATGTATTTTGGCGGGCCTTGATGCAGTCGTAATGACTGTTTTTGTGTGTAAAGTGTAAAATGTAAAATACGGGATCTCTTGTCCACTAGTCCCTGTTTAACATTTTTTATTTGTTGACGAAATTGTCAGTATATTTAGTCATAGTTGTAGTCATCATGGCTTAGTTTTTATTTAGTTTTTATGTCGTTTTTGTCAGTGAAAAAAAAGGTAGTCGACGAACATTTTTCGTCATAGTATTAGTTGACGAAAACAACAGTGATGGAAATGCTGGTGGGAATCATTGCGTTGTCTCTTACGTCCAGCTCACACTCGTGGACAGCGTCGTCCAGCAGCGTCACTTTGATCTGCATGATCTTGGGTCTCCGAGGGGCTTTGGGAGGTTTGCCCTCGTCCTCCTCTGCAGTCTTCTCCTCTCCTTCGTCTGCCTCTCCCTCCGCTTTGGACTCCTCCTCCTCTTCTTTCTCTTTCTCTGTCGCTCCGTTCTCCTTGTCCTCCTCCTTCTCCTTCTCACCCTCAGCGTTCTCAGCGTCAATGTCTTCTTTCTGGTCTACCTGGACTGGCTGGAGGAGACGCAACAACAACAACATTTTAAAAATAAAAGATGCTGCTTTGGTCCTGGTGCTTCTACTGTATGTGTTTTGTTTTGGGACCAGTATCAGAAGAATAAGCCTTCACACACACTGACAAATTCCATTCCTATTCATATGCCGGAATGGAACATTTATTTACAAAGAAAAAAGTGGTACCACAAATACTACAATGTAAGAGTAGTCAAGTTCTCGGACAAAAATTGGTATTCAGCTACCGTATTTTTCCAAAAAGCCCGGGCGTTTAATATGCAAAAATGCTAAATCGATTTGGACCCCGGGCGTTTAAAAGGAACAAGGCATTTACTTGCAGTAGAATTTTATTTATTTTTGCGCCGGGACATTATTTGGTTACAGTTCCTGTCGCACATGTTTTAGTGCAAAGGTATGGTAAACATACATTAGGCCTATAATTCAGGAAAGTCTTTTGTCCTTTGACTTAAAGGGATAGTTCAGTGTGGTCAGTTTGTGGGGGGGGGGTCAGTTTGTGGGGGGGGGGGGGGTTGTGTCCATATATCACTACGCCCAAAAAATAGTTCCATGTGATAGAGGGATCAAAGTTGAACGAAAGCTGCGCTTACTTTTAATGTGTGCCCCCCTGCCCCACACACACAAAATGACCGGAATTACTTAAGCAAAATGGTGTCAGAACTCGGGGCTGTTATTGGTTAGTGGGCGGCTATTTGAGTAAGGGCTACTATATGGAAATACACAGTAAACTGCTGTACAGCTCTGGCAAGCTAAACAAGACAACGTTGATGAATAATTAAGAGCTTGAGCACAGCAAGAAGCAGATAAAACACAGTTCCTGACGGGTGGAGCAAGTTCCGTAAATAACGGTAAGGAAAGGAACCAGCCAGGCAAGCCAGACAGCCACAGACAAACCTTACTTTAGCTTACTACCTCAGGACTCTGGGGACAAGCTAGCTGGCACAGTCTGACTACAATAAATGAGTCCCTTTATCCAACAATGGCCTCAGGAATACTGAGAGAGACGAGAGTGAGAGAGAGAATGACTCCCATGGGAAGGAGAGGAGAGAGTTTTACAGTGTCATGGCTGTGTGTAATTAGGCTGTATAATGTTAACTAGTCTCTTAATTTGAAGGTATGAATGGAGATGGCAATATCCTAAACCTAAAGGCACTAGGTAAAACCCCAAAAACCTGAAATCTGTCTCCTAGTCATCCGTACCCTCTGGACACTGAGAGTATTGTATTGTGTATTAGGTTTTGAATTTCTAGTCAGTAATTTACAGTGGTGTAAAGTAACTACGTACTTTTACTTGAGTACTGTACTTAAGTACCATTTTGAAGTATTTGTACTTTACTGCAGTATGTCCAATTTCCAGTACCCTATACATTTCGGCCATTTGAAAATAGCCGATCTAAAAGCTCACAATGCATCGCAACGCGACACATTGAGAGCTTGTAGATCGACTTGTAGATCTTGTAGATCGGCTATTTTCTACACATTTTTCTACACAATTCTTTCTACACAATTCTTTCTACACATTTTGAACTTGTGAAATGGGACATTCTGCAATATGAATACTTTTACTTTTAGTACATTTTCAATTCTGCACTTTTACTTGTAACAAAGTAGTTCTAAATTGCAGCATTGGTACTTTTACTCAAGTAAAACAATTGAGTACTTTTTACACCACTGGTAATTTATAAATGTGTGATTAGTGTCTTGGAATCTAAAGGGTTGCCACTAATTATCACTCATTGATGTGTGGAGAGTGGTGTCACCTGTGCCTCAACGCTGCTGACCGAGTGCTGATCGAGCGCGACGTCTCCCTCGATCCTCAGCTCCTCGGCGACCTCGGGGTCGGCGATGGGGGCCTTGGGCTCGCTGCCGTCGTCCGCCCCCCTCTCCCCCCCCTTTTCGCCGCCGCCCGCCTCCCCCTCGTACTGCGAGCGCCTCTTCAGGAAGGACGAGAAGAGGCGCGAGAGGCCGCGTCCCGCCGAGGTGCGCGTGCGCGGCTTGAGGGCCGCCTGCTCTTCCTCCTCCGGCGGTGGCGGGGGCTCCCCGGGGCTCCGGGGCTCCGGGGCGGCCGGCTGCTGGGGGTCCGAGGGCCCGGCGGGGGGGTCCTCCTGCAGGCCCTGCTCTGCCTCCTGCTGACACTCACACGCCTTCTTCTTCTTCGGCTGGTTTTCCGCCTCCCCTGTCGTCATGGCAACAGCTACAGGGAATAATAAATTAAAAGAAGAGGGAGAGAGAGTGTTTTTTTTGGGTTAAGTGGTTTACCTGAGATTGCATCATGTTGTTGATTTAAAACAGTCATTACACTATACGGCATGATGGGCCAAACTGGACACATCCCTCCCTCTCATCCGCTGCGCCTCGTTAAAACTGACCCAAATTGACTCTTGACGCCACGGGTACATATTTTAGACTCTCACTCGCATTAAATTGTCACTGTGGATTTCACCGCAATGTTCTTTCCCTCTTACAGATGTTTACTAGAAGCAGGAGGGGGGTGCTAATTGTTCGTGAAATGCCATGCCAACACGAGCAATCACACACACACACACACACACACACACACACACACACACACACACACACACACACACACACACACACACACACACACACACACACACACACACACACACACACACACACACACACACACACACACACACACACACACACACACACACACACACACACACACACACACACACACACACACACACACACACACACACACACACACACACACACACGGAGCAGGAAGGAGACAGACGGCAGGAGACCTTCCTAATGATTGTATCCACAGTGGGGAGACAGACCCCCAAAACACAGTAACACGTCAGCGGGTAATTAAAACCGCTGATGTTGCCCAGTAGCTCCAGTAGGTGCAGATGGTGTCAAGGGGGAGGGGGGGGTGTGACAAGGTGCTCGCTCAGCGCACCGTGGTGCAGGACAACTGCTGCCGCGCGCAAGAGGTGCCGGTAAGAAAACGCTGTATTAGGACCTGAGACAAAACGATAAGCGTTTATCGAAGGCAATAACACAGCAGGCCCTATCACAGCTGCGTGAGTGCTCGCGCGTAGATGTGTGTATGTGTGCGTGTGTGAAGTAAGGAGGCAAAGGTTTAATAATCCCTCTCTTGCTCTCCGGTGCTGTTTGGCTACGTGTTGCTGTGGCGATACTGCCCGTCTCATTGTACTGGAGGTTTAGCTGCTTGGCTCTATTGCCTAATAAAATAGCCGATCTATAACCTCACAATGCATCGCAGATGCCATGCATTGTGAGCCTCCACCCCTCATATTACGACAGGAGGAATCCATAAGCAAAGCCGGAATCGGTATCATACTGGTAAAAACCGTAACGATGCCGCCCATCCCTACACAGAACACAGCGGATCTGGTGTTCACATGAGGACTGCAGAGAGGCACAGAACACAGCGGATCTGGTGTTCACATGAGGACTGCAGAGAGTCACAGAACACAGCGGATCTGGTGTTCACATGAGGACTGCAGAGAGTCACAGAACACAGCGGATCTGGTGTTCACATGAGGACTGCAGAGAGGCACAGAACACAGCGGATCTGGTATTCACATGAGGACTGCTGGGGGCTGGGGGTTTAGGGGACTCAGCTAGATCAAGCAATGAATATATAAACATTTAGGAAAATGAGCCCAATGTAAAAAAACAAACATTTGGGTTGACTGATAAAGTTCATCATAGGTTCTCTCTTCATAGAACGCTCTTATTAAGTCCATATGTGTACTGCATGTCACCTCATTGACAAAACATGGCAGTGGAATTCGGAAAGAAGAATACGAATCCCTTTTCGCCCTGTATACCTGTCTACTAATGAAGGTGACAGGTTAATCTGCTTCATTCAGAGGAGGCACTCTTTATACCTGTCTACTAATGAAGGTGACAGGTTAATCTGCTTCATTCAGAGGAGGCACTCTTTCCCTCATCATTACTGCCCGGGAAGAGAGCCAAGGGAACGGAACAAAGCAATGCTCCAGGGTTGAGCTTCTCCTGCTCCATATCTGGCCTGGCCATCAACGCTACTCATCGACAACTCCTTCATATAATAGGGAACATTTGACACAAAGCTGCCATGTCAGTCTTGGCAGGAAATTAAGAGGTTTGCTCAGAGGAAACTTTAAAGGACCATACCAGTGTTGTTACTACATGTGATTGTCTATTTACATAAACCTCAATTTCCCCTCAACTCACTTTTTAGTTGTCTTCTCATTTTGACCATATTAAACAAATGTTACAGCATGTACCTGAGAACATCACAGGTCAGAACAGCTAAAACTAACTGTATCACCCATTTAGACCTGAGAACGATTCTACAAAATGTCTTCTAAATCCTGACAGTTTTCTGAAAACCTGTCAGTGGTTCTCAAACATTTTCATATCAAGGAGCCTAAAATTGTCAGTAGTTCAATCAATTAAGGACACCCAAACATTATGTAATTGGCCACCGACCCCCATCTGAAAATATGTTGTTCCAGGGACCCACCCCATACCAGAAGCAAAGATTTGAGTTAAAGAGTTTGCTCTGAAAGAATACAGTATATATATTCAAAGATTTGCGACACATTGTCACAAATTTTCAAAACATAGCAGACCTACAAGCTCAATAGCTACGAGCTTGTAGATCTGGTATTTTTCAATAGCTAAAGTATAACATGATGCTTTCCTCCTGTATAAGGAAAGCAGACCTGAGGTCTGCCCAGTCAGAGTTCTCAGCCTGCCGACACACTCCACTACTGTTCGCCCCCTAATGCAGTCACTCTATCATTGCCATCATCATTTAGCATGAATCCATCCAGTGTCTATTCCTCAGAGGACCAGGGCGTCAGACACAAGTCAAGCAGATCACTACAGTTAGTTATAAATACAGATAGTTTACTGTAATAATAGACATCACAGACTTGGAGATCAAATCCAAAGTGTCTCAAGCCTGCAAAAGTACATTGAGTCTGGGTTTCCGAGGCTACCCGTGGATAGTCTGATGCGAGGTTACTCCGTGGTGGAAAATAATACAAGTACGGTATGATACGAGAGAACTGTTGAGAAGTTAGATTTTCGATTTTTGCAAACTAATATTGTTTATGCCGTTTGCTTTGATGGAATAACTGATTGAACATGTACGCCGTAATATGATTTGATTTGGGTGTGTTCTAAATAAAGTGTTTGTGTTGATTATTGTGTAATTTATTTGTATGTGTAAACTTTTTAGTATTAGCTTACTATAATTAGATTAATACACAATAATCAACACAAACACTTTATTTAGAACACACCCAAATCAAAGTACACGTTCAAATTCAATCAAAGCAAACGGCATAAACAAATAAAAGGTACAAGTTAGTTACAAGGCTGCATTCTGTGGCGCGTGCCAAGCGGTCATTCTCTTGTATTATTAGAGGACAGTCGAGACGGGCAGTGTCGGTAGGCCAATCAGAGGCAGGCAGGGCGTTACCATTACCATGTCTATGCTCGGACCAGAGTGTAGAGTAGGAGAGTAGCGACACACTTTGATCTCGCTGCAAAGCGGGTGCCTATGGGCTATAGTTCCAAACATTGCTCCTATGGCTGGAACTATCCCATTGAGATAGAATGAGAACTTCCACATTCCATTGCTACAATGAGAGTCAACGCCACTCTCTTACTAGATTACGGTACTCTGGCTCGGACATATATATAGATATATGCCTCATCAAAGCCACCTGAGCAGAGCAGAGCAGCCAGCCATCAGCTGGTTGAAGCTGTAAATGCAAATACTCCCCCAATACTCCATTTCCCAATATTTACCAAGACCAAAAAGTATCTCCGTTCTTCCTCCTCTTTTCCTGCCCGCCTGTCATCATGACCACCAGCTTGCCGTTCTCTCTGACTCATCACTGCGAGTTATGACAGACGTCAAACCACCTGCTAATCTGCTGCTGATGCCAGTATGCGAGCTGTCAAGACAGGTTCATGTTAATACCACGTCGGCGGGAACCCCTTCTGGTGTTTTAAGCATTATGTTATACTTTAGCTATTCAAAAATAGCAGATCAGGTATACACTGAACTAACTAGCAAGCTACGCATCACATCAATAAAAGGAAGGACGTCTAGGCGAGAATGAAATGTAGCAACGAGACACATTTTAGTTTCATGTCTTTCTAATGTGATTCCTGTATTTCCATGTATTGCACAGTAGACCCATGTGAAGTATGTTAATATGTATAAATATACAGTAAAGGATTATGTAGTTCATATGTACAGTATATGCATGTGTCTGTACAGTACAGTGCAGTCCAACAACCATGCTATGTCTACCTAAACAATCACGACATCGTCAAACCCACACAGACAATCATGCGTGTCATGTGTCATGGATCACAGCTAAAGAGCTGCAGGCGGACTAAATCCTCTTCATCTCTTTCTCTGTGTCTCTCTCTCTCTCTCTCTCTCTCTCTCTCACTCAATCACTCTCAAACATCCAGATTTTGTTTGCCTCCCATGATGAGGGGCATCACTCTCCTTCTGTTAATCCACCCTCTCTCTCTCTCTCTCTCTCTGTCTCTCTCTCTCCACCAGAGTCTGAGCCTTGCACCATTTTCACCACTGCCGTTTTATCCTGTTGTAACAGACAGCAACCCTCTCACCCTCACCCTCACCCACCCACCCACCCACCCACCCCCACACACACACACACACACACACACACACACACACACACACACACACACACACACACACACACACACACACGGCCATCCCATTACAGTGAGATCTCACGCTTCCTGTCCTACATCACCATCCCATTCAAACTGGCTCCACCTTTCTACCTGCCGAGTCACCCAAGCTGCACCGCTGAACACATAGAGCACCCAAGTCTGACGTCAATATCGGTAGAGGGCGCAAATCCACGGGTTCGTGTACTTTTTATTTGCATTGTAATCCCCATAGGGGGGATTTTAGATCACATCATATAAGAACTGTGTTTGAAAAATAAACATGTCACCCCGGCTGTTACACTCATATGGATATGAAGAATCAACTGACTGAGAGAAAACACTATTGTTACTGCACTGAATTAGTTACATTTTTCGCTAGAAGCAGACTGACAGTCTGCTTCTGTATCATATATGATTGACTATACAGACGATACAGAGACACCTCCCTGACAATAACGCCGAGACAGCTTGTTTATTTTTGGATCTTGATACGAAATTCGTTCCCAGATTTGACATTATTCTGATAATATTCCCTGATTAAACGGTGTTGCTTGCAAAAAGAATCCTGATCTACAAGCTAACATCACTTTAATTGCACACTGCCAAATTATTTGTCCTTTTAAAACAGTATAAACATTTCCTTAACATTGGAACACAGTATAGTACCAGTGAAATAGTTGGAAAATAATAATCCATCCATCTATAAATGCACCAAGTCTCTGTCTGTCTGGGTGTAATCCACATAACTCGAGAACCGTTCGCCCCACCGACTTCAAATTCGACACACGCGTTCCGCACACCCACAGGGGGTGCAGTGCCCGGTGTCGAGTCGGTCGGACCCACGGTTGTCCAGAACCGCCACAAAAAGGCCTCTGCCCGGGCTCTGGACAGGGCCCCTGCCAAGGAGCTGGCCTATTCTGACATCATTCCGTTTTGTCTGTCTGTTAGGTTATGTTGTTTGTTCATCTGTTCCACTTCATTCAGTCATGTAAGTGTTCATTCATTCTGGGCTCACAGAGGCACTCTGTCATTATCATTCATCATGCACTAAGCCACTTTGTAAGTTATTTGTGAACTGAGTATTAAAGCAGATACTCTTCTATCTTTTAGTTTTGGTCGCATTCCTAAGTCAGTAATTTGATGACTGGCAGAGTAGGAGACTCAAAGCCTCTCAGACCCAACACTTCTTGTTTCATTGGATAAGATTTTGTTCACAATTCTTTTACATTCGTACATAAGTAATGCAGATGTTTAACAATAATTTAACTCTTGAGAGCCTAAAATGAAATCAAATGGACCCTTATGGGTCCATTTAGTTTCATTTTACGCTCGTCAAGAATAGTTAAAGATCTATAAGGGTCCATTTGGTTACCAACTCTCCATCATTTAGCTGGGGACCACCTGAACCCCTCCCAAGGACCTGCAGGTGGTCCCCGGACCACTGGTTAAAACCACTGTTATTATTAATAAACAACAAACACTAGTATACACTATACAGGCATGCCTTGCTCACAACAACGAGCACACAGAGACAGACACACGGTGGCTCTCATAGTGCAGCATATGTTGGTACAGCAGGTGGTAAAGATGTGTGATCCAGGACGCTGCCCCCTTCCGTTCCAGGGGTCATAGAAGTGGGTGTAACACCTTTGGCTTTCATTCCACTGAATACGAGCCAAGCTGCAGCTTCGCTCGTATTCAGAGGAGTAGGAGGTCATTCAGGAGGTCATTCAGGAGGTCAGTGCCATTCAATATTAGAGCCGGACCAATGGCAGACCCTCAGGGGCGGCCTTAGGAATCTGGAGGCCCGTTTCAAGACCAAATATGAGCCCCCCATATATACCTATGACATAATTATTCTGTTGATACATGTGCATTGATACAAATAGTTTTGACTGTTCATTATACCACAGCAATCTGATTGGTTGAAACAGCCTTCTAGCTGTGGATCAAACGAGCACCACTCCACACCTAATCAAAACAAAGAATTCAGCTGCTCTGTGTTCCCAGAGCGCAGCAAAGTCGGTGTCTAGGCTAGCTAGTTTCTTGGGACATTTGTGGTCGTAGTGACTACATCTGTCATTAAAATATGTTGTATAATTGCAATTCAGTTCAAACTAACAAAAAACGTAAACTGAACTCTATTTCATTTAACCACAAAGCCCTATTCCAAAAAACTTTTATCAAGACAAAAACAAATCACGATCAACACGCTCACATTCGGACTTCGGACAATGGGCAAATATATAATAATAATAATCCGCTCTCCTTTCAGTCCAATGTGCTCCACATGACATGGGTGATTCAAAGGGCATGTATTTTTCCTGAGACAACAGTGATAATAATCACAAAACCAAAATAACACTTCTCCTGAAGTATAACAGATTTATTTTTTAACGAGAAGCAAGTTTGAAGCGTGTGCGCACGTGTGTTTGTGTGTGCGTGCGCGCGCTTACAGTGAGTCACTCGCTGAGAAGCAGTGAACTTATTTGTGCGTGCTTGTGTGCTTCTGTGTGTGTGTGTGTGTGTGCGAGCGTGCCCATTCTGGGCAGTAGATATTGATGACAGCAGAGAAATCACAGCTTGCTGTCCTCAGGAAGGAGAGAGAGAGCTGATGATGCCAACCTGCAACAACACTGTGTGTTGAGCAGAGCTGGCACCAGCCGGAGAAATGCTGACAGAGCAACAAAACAAAAAGACGAGGCGAGGCGAGACGTGACGTGGGCACCGACCAGACCTCCAGGTGTACTAACCCATTTAGACCCCACCACGATTCTACAAATGTCTTCTAAATCCTGACACTTTTCTGAAAACCCATGTTTCTATGTCAGTGATTCTCAAACAGGACCCCCAGAAATATATGTAATTGGCCACCGACCCCCATCTGAAAATATGTAGTTCCAGGAATCTCCCCCCCCCCCCCACCCCCACAGATCTACAAGCTCATAGCGTGGCACCGAGTGCCGCGATATGAGCTTGTAGATCTGCTATTTTTCAATAGCTAAATTATAACAATGCTTAAAACACCAAAAAGGGGTTAGCGTTCAGAATGGGCTAACTGTACAGGAGGACTGATGACATTGTGTAATCACGCTTAGCAAACACAGAGTACCACTGACTCAACAGTGTGCAGTCAGTGTGCAGCACACAGCAGCAGGTGATCTATGGATCAAACCTTTAGTTTCCATAGCCTCTGGCTTGCGGATCCTCTACTGCAAAGTGTCTTTTAGAAAATAGAGAAAATAAGCAAATGTACTACAAGCTCACAGCACCAGCGTCGACTAATATTATGACGAAAAATATTCAGGGACTACCTTTTTTTCACTGACAAAAACTACATAAAAACTAAATAAAAACTAAGCCATGATGAACTGCACCGCGGTGTCTGAGACCAGAGCTGGCTGAGAGGAAGCAGTGAAAGGTCCTGAAAGATACATAATGTCAAGGGTGCTTTCACACCCAATGTTCGCTTAGAAGGTCTGGAGGATCAAGGACCAAATGTTTAAATAGTTGCATTTTGATTCTGGCCCCGGTTAGCCTTCACACAGGACTTTGTTATAAATATGTAAACAAATGACACATGGCCAGGCCATATCTACTGACAGTGACGGAACAGCCTAGGCTATTTATGGAAAATTACTTCACTACAACAGAAGCGTGTTGTGATTATACATTTTTTGTATTTCAGATAATAACAACAGTGAAAACTGTATACTATGTGGACATTTCACAGACGCTTTTTATTTAAAAGTAAGTGGAAAAAACATTCCTTATGAGTTATCGTATCGTCATCTATTCTATAACATTATTGAGTCATCCTCAATAATAATATGGTCTGACCCAGCACTCTTTCTCTATATATATAGATTTAGCACAGAGCATTGTGTTTTGACTCAAAACACAGTCTACACTACAGTGTCACCCGCAGTTTTGTCAACTGGCCCCCCAGTGCCTTGCCATTTTCCTAATGTGCCCCTCAGGGTTGAGTATCCCTTCTCTATCCCCACTAATGAGAGTGTTGTTGACTTACGCATGACTCTTGGCTGTGCATTTATTGTAAATAATTATTGATTGAAAACAAACACACAAGACACCCTGCAAGCCTGCATACAGTACATCTCCTCCCCAATACATATTTGCGTATTTGCCTATTTGCTTTCCTTCTAGATCCCCTTCTGGCCTATTCCTTCTTCCAACTGTGCATGTTAAGAAAGATTAAACAATGAGATGCATTTGTTGGGCCGGGGAAAGAAGGAGAAACAACAACAACAACACTGAAGCATATCTAAATGTCTAAACGCCTGCTAGATTGTAACTCAGAGTTCAGAGTGCTGAAAGTGAGCTTAAGGATTGAAAAGCAGCTTTAAAATTAATCGGGCCTGCCTGCGTGGGATTACATCTGGTCCTCCTCTGTGCTGATGTGGAGGCTGAAAACAGCTGGATGTGTCCATCAGTCACCCTGGGTATAGGCCCCTCCTCCCTCTCGTCTCCGACAGTGGTGGAAATATTAGTCAAATATTTTACCCCCTTTTGGTTGTTTTTTAAGCATTATGTTATACTTTTAGCTATTGAAAAATAGCAGATCTACGAGCTTGTAGATCTGCTATTCTTTTAAAGAATCGTAAAAATGTGGCGCAAATCTTTGAATATGTATTCTTTCAGAGCGAACGTTTTTAACTCATATGTTTGCTTCGGGGGGGTCAGATGGTGGTCGGCAGCCAATTACATATCATTATTTGGGGGTCCTTGACATGAAATAGTCTGAGAACCACTGACATAGAAACATGAGGTTTTTCATAAAACTGTCAGAAGATATTTGTAGAATCGACCTCAAAAGTATCAGTACTGCAATGAAAATACTCTGTTACAGGTAAATGTCAAATAAAATGTCTGGAATTGAAAATGTACTTGAGTAAAAGTATAAAAAAGGTTTGGCATCAAAATGTACTTGAAGCACCAAAAGTAAAAGTACCGGTACTCATTATGCAGAAATTATGTCCCATTTCACACGTTTTCAAAAGGTCTTTTGAAAATAGCAGATCTACAAGCTCGTAGCAGCTAAAGCATAACATAATGCAGTACAGGACAGTACATAAGTACATGTACTTAATAGTTACTTTCCACCACTGGTACCACAAGGACACGCCCCCCATCAAGCAACTACCAGTGTTGATTTCGTTGACTAAAACTATGACTATTTTTTTTTTAAATAGCCAATCTACAAGCTCACAACGCGCCGCAGCGCGACACGTTGTGAGCTTGTAGATCGGCCATTTTCAGCGTAAAAGTGTAAAATCAGCCATCAAGGCCCGCCAAATTGACGCTAAACCTGTAGATTTAGTCGATTGAAATCGCATGACATTTAGACTAAAACTAGACTAACACTAAAACATTCCAGGTGACCAAAATATGACTCAAACTAAATGAAGTTTCATTCCACCGACTATGGACTAAAACTGCTGCCCAAAAACGACACTGGCAACCACACCCCATCCATCCCCGACCGTCAGAGCCAGCAAAGTGACCCAGAAAATGCCAGGTTGGTCTGACCCAAATTCAATAATTCACGCGTCGCTCCAATCAGAGCCATCTAAGAGTTACTATATTGAGGGGGCAGAAACCGAGCGCTCGCGCGCTGTTCATGCAGCCTGAACTGAGATAAGCTGGAGTTGGAAATAAGAGCTATTTTAAGCATGTGTGCAACATGACAACTGTTTTAAAGTATCGTACAGTAACAACTAAAGTCTCTTTAATGTTTATGTTGTACTATTACTACAAAACAATCTAGAATAAAGGATTTTAAGATCATTAAAGCTGGGCTGTTGCTTCCGGTCCAGGACTTGTCCCAGTTGGTTGTCCCCATTCTCAATAGAAGTCTATGTAGGAGAGCCGCCATTGGACTGAAGCCCCATGAAGTGAATGCAGTTTGCGTAACTCTGTCTATATCTAAGGCTCTCGTCTGACCCAAATTCAATAAGAGGCTGGCAGGGAATATTTTTGGAAGCAAAGCAAAGATTTGAGTAAAAAACATTAGCTCTGAAAGAATATTATATTCAAAGATTTGCAGCCAGGCAAATAAGTGTGTGTGTGTGTGTGTGTGTGTGTGTGTGTGTGTGTGTGTGTGTGTGTGTGTGTGTGTGTGTGTGTGTGTGTGTGTGTGTGTGAGAGAGAGGTTCCAAAGAAAGGGAACCACAGCAAGAAAACAAACAACCCAGGCAATCTTTTTAAATACAAGCACCCAAAGTTTGGTATGATTTTTGAATCTCTGGACCCTCATAACTGTAGGTCCAAAGTACACTCTCAAATGGTGGTCAAATGCGGAAGTGCAACCGAGCGCTCAATGTTAAAGCCCAGCTGCACGGGGTTTCCCTGTCATGAATCCACGGGTCCACCTGCAGTCCCTCCTCTTAACACTAGGGCCGAGCGCCTCAACGTTGGAGAGCCTCACTGGGGCCTTGGTAAGAACCAGTGGCTTAGCTGAAGGAGGATATGTGAGGCCCAAAAGGTGATGCACACTGGACCAGTTTTTCCGTCGGTTTTCTGAAAACCGTGTCCAGTGTGCAGGGACCTTAACCCATTCTGAACGGTAACCCGTTTTGGTGTTTTAGTCTATTTTTTATGTTTTTAATTATTATTATTAAAAAACGTTTTTTTTTTTCTCAGTAATCTCACGAAGACATCAAAGAAAAATCAAATAAATTCCATAAATCATAAGTCAAGTAGTGGAAAATAGACGATCTACAAAAGCAAACTTCTAATTCCCTTTTTGGGTCTCCACCTGAAAAGTCTGGGAACCAGACTGCTCCAACGCTCCGACGCTGGCATCGAGACAAAAGTGACGGCATAAAATAAATGCTTCTTCCACTTCCACCCTATAAGTTCAGCCGCTCCCCTGCACTTATATTAATGTTCCACCCCCCACCCAGGGGCATGCTGGGTAGAGACGGGTCGCTATGGCTACAGCATTACATCCTAGACATGAAAAGGTCACCCACAAGACAGCCGTAAACCCAGAGGCGGAACAGAAGCACTCAGATCTCAGACGCATCCTTTTCTTCTCCAGACACTTTCCTCAGAGTCAATAATCGCCTTCATTCTCTCCTTCTTCAGCCTATACCAGTGGTTCCCAAAGTGGGGACCGGGGACCCCCAGGGGTCCATGAGGGAGTTCCAGGGGGTCCCGCAGCTAAATGATAATTTGGAACCAAATGGATCCTTATGGGTCTGTAACTCTGAGAGTGTACATTTGGTTCCATTTGTATGCTCCATTTTGAGTTAAATTAGCATTGATTTTACAATATAAATTGGGTGTCCCAGAGATAGAAATGGTATTAAATGGGGGTCCGTATAGACAAATGCATGTCAAACTGCCTCGTCTGAAGTGAGTGGTACTGTACTGTACTGTACTGTACTCCTCCCTGGAGTGCGTGCGTGCGTGTGTAGCACAGACATGTACGTACTGTACACATACACACATACATACACGTGTGTATGTGTACATACATACACACATAAACTGTAGCTCCACATAGGACTCAAAAAGGTGTCATGAGAAGTCATGTCAGAAGAAAACACAGAACAAAAGGGTGATGTCAAAGCAAGACCTAACAGGAATTAGTGTCAGTATAAGCCTCTAAGCAATGTTGTTCATTGCGAACACTGTGTTTGGCTGGAGGCGCCCAGCCAAACACACAGAGTATCGGTGCGTCATCTGCAGAATCCAATGAATCCTGTGCAGACCCACGTTCAGACAGATTGGTTGGTCGGTGGCAGTGTTGATTTCGTCGACTACAACTAACAGGAAAAACTACCTATTTTCACTGACAAAAACAACATAAAAACTGAATAAAAACTAAGCCATGATGACTAACACTATGACTAAAATATTAGGAAGGGACTAGTGGACAAGAGATCCAGTATAAGTATAAGACAAAAGTCATTTTACACTTCGTTGCATGCTGAAAATAGCCAATCTACAAGCTGACAACGCGTCACGCTTTGAGCTTGAAGAATCGGCTATTTTCAGCAAGTGTAATAACAGTCATTACGACGGCATCAAGGCCCGCCAAGATACATTCACACATCACACAATCGTATGATATTTAGTCGACTAAAACTAGACTAACATTCCGGGTGACTAAAACGTGTGAGGAAAACTAAATGAAAACTTTTCAAGAGACTAAGACTCAAACTAAAATGGAAATTTGCTGCCAAAAACAACACTGGTCGATGGGGCATATGAAACACACACGCCAAGTTCGAGACCGTTTGGTCAGACCATTTCCTTTCCAAGTTACATCCGGGACGAACAAAGATGTAGACGTTGTTTATCCCGCAGGGGTGTCTGTCTCGCTCGTGGACACACGATGCGAAGCCTGCGGAGCTAGTTCAGGCAGGCAACTCGTGAGCGCGCCTATACCTGATCAGGTGACTAGTTTCATGCACTCTTTACCTGATCAGAGAGGCTGCCTACCTGCTCATTCCTGGCTTCTCTCCTGCCTCGCGGTCGTGCGCCACCACCGCGGCTGCTGTCTGCCTGCCTGCCTCGCTCGCTGCTAACCTGCTGCTCATGAAGTTTTAGCAAATCCCACCGCCGGCGCCTCCCCAGCATCCACCTGTACACAGGCTCTGTTTCTAGATCCCCCTGCATGGGGGTCTTATTCATTCCCTGTAATTCTACTTGGCTTATAATTTGAATGTTAATGTTACAGGGAATGAACAGGGACAGAGCCCTGACGGCAATCTATGCTTCATACATCTATGCTCAATTATGCTCAATAAATATATATTCTAAATTCACTCTAAGAGTTGTCTGACTGTCCTCAACATATAGCCGAGGCTGGTAAATTGAACCCGTTTCTCTCCACCCATACACAGCTATAATAATGACTTGTCACCAAGCAAGCACACTCTTCCATACCACGCTCTTCCTCTGACTCAGACCTAATAAGGCTCTTCCTGTGATACACTTAAAAACATCACCTTGGTGGTGGTAACCAATTAAAACGCTTAAAGGGCTCCATTTTTGTCACCGCTAAAACCCTTATCCCTAAACTTCTTTGCCTTTTTTTACTATTTTGCTAAACATTTTTGAATAGTTAAAATGGCCAGTCCCAAAGCTCACAACGTGTCAATGTAGATTGGCTAGTTGAACAATTCAAAAATGTTTTTCAAAATAATGAAAAAAAAAAAAGGCAAAGAAGTTTAGGGATAAGGGGTTTAGCGGTGACGAAAATGGAGCCCCATGTTTGAGGGCAATCAGGGCATGATCCGCACAGATCCAGTGTGTGCAGTTTCTATATTTCTATATTAAACGTCGTCTTCAGTCCAGCAGCTGGGACTTTATTGTTTGGATGTGCATGCATTGCATGGTGAACTTTTTGTTAACACCCCGGGCGGTCAACCAAAGGCTTTGGTGAATGGTAAACGGTGTATTTATATATAGCGCCTTTATCCAAGGCGCTTTACATAGATTGTGCATTACATTCACCCGGTCACAGTACACAGTACACACTGATGCCGGGGGAAACCATGCAAGGCACCAACCTGCACATCAGGAGCAATTAGGGGTTCAGAGTATTGCTCAAGGACACTTCGACACTAACTCTGGGGGAGCCTGGGTTCGAATTGGGAACCTTGCGGTTACCATCCGGCCACTCTACCCCTGAGCCACCGCCTTCCCCAGGGCTTTCAACCCAACAGTAACAGGCTGGTGACACTGACCCTCTCTCTCCATAATATTACTTTCATTTTCACCTCGCCACACATGAAACGCGCGCACACACACACACACACACACACACACACACACACATGCACACACACACACACACACACGCACACTTGTGTGCACACACTCTCAAAACACACAGTCACACACTCTCTCTCTCTCTCTCTCTCTCTCTCTCAAACAAAGCCACAAGCAGCATCTCCCCAGGGTCAATGCAACTTCCTGTACTCATTACTCATTCCGTTACCCATTATTGCTTTGAATTGGAATAATCTTATCTCTTTCCGAATCGATAATATTATAAAGTAGGGCTATATATATATATATCTGCCAAATAACAGTCAGGGTTATGAATGTGTCTGACTGTCCCTCATTTGGAGGCTTGAGAGTGAAATCTAAAACTATAGCCAATTATGTCAAGAAAAATCTAATTTGCACTGGTATATATAGCCCTATATAGAACTCATTGTTAGAGATACACGAACAGACAAAGGCAGTGTTAAAAGAGAGAGAGAAAGAGAGAGAGAGAGAGAGAGAGAGAGAGAGAGAGAGAGAGAGAGAGAGAGAGAGAGAAAAGCAATAGGCCTAATGTGATTGTATAATGAATGACAGCAGGCTTATGGAAATATTGATTGAAGAAGCAATAATATGCTACTTAAGTTCCAATGTACCTATAAGCTTCGTCTGTTGTGTTGTCCTGGTGGCAACAATGACATCAAAAAGCGCTGCTACTGACTAATACACACACACACACACACACACACTGCGCACATTATTTATTTATTTTAATCAGTAGGCAAATTGTTTGCGTCCGCGCAATTTATACCAATGCACCAGACCAGATCTAGCAATAAGCGCCAGTACTGTTTAACATATATAGCGTTCTTTTGTTGGGTTTGTTTCTGCTCGCTATAGATTCACTGTTGATAGCCAATATGATCTAGTGAATAAAGATTCCTTCATCATTCATATCATACCAAATATATATATAAATCTTCACCGCGCACGACATATAGATGTTTACTCAAAAGATCACAGTACGGTAGCCAATATCCAAAATATCTTAGAAATATTTCTATTCGAACCTCCAACAATAAAATAAAGGGGCGGCGGTAGAAAGACGCACCTGCCGTTTTAAAGGGACTGCATGTCTGCAAATGGCGCCGAATGTACAAAAAAAATGTCAACACATTTCTCATCATCGCTGTACAATAATAACACATAACACCCATCTGGCCGCGATGGAGCGGAGCGTCATTTGTACTTACCTTATTTTGGCTCTCTATTTCATTAAGATGCAAAAACAATGAATACAATCCTTTATGGAATAAGCGTCACAGTTTCACAAAGTAGCATTAAGTCCATGTGTGTGTGTGTGTGTGTGTGTGTGTGTGTGTTATCCAATCTATCAGAAAGGGGAGGAAAAATCCATGCCTAGGTATAGTAGAGAGCTAGTGGGGGGACTCCCTTCAATGAGGCTGTGTTGTATTTATAGCAGCAGCCAATGGGCGACGTGCTGGGACCGGGCTAATCCAATCACGTTGCACAGAGCTGCTGTTCGACAGCAAGCGCCAAGGCTGCTGCACTAGGCAGCGACGTTACCAAGGAGACAGAAAATGTGTCCCCATCCCATGCAATGAAAATCTATGTGTCCATTTCCCATTGATGGAGTGAATGGAAACATATGTTCCCTTTTGGGTTTTTTTGCTTAAACATTTAGGACTGACACCAGATTCTACAAATATCTTCTAATTCATGACAGTTTGCTGAAAAACCTCATGTCAGTGGTGTTCAACCTTTTTCATGTCAAGGACACCCAGAATTATCTGTAGCCTATTTGGCCGCGGACCCCCATCTGAAAATATGTTTTTTCAGGGACCCCCCCATGCAGAATCAAACATTTGAGTAAAAAGCGTTCGCTCTGAAAATAATATATATTCAAAGATTTGCACTACATTTTCACGTAAAAAAAAGCAGATCTACAAGCTCTTAGATGAGCTTGTAGATCTGCTATTTTTCAATAGCTAAAGTATAACCATATATACAATATTTTTGAAATATTGCCCCGTCCTGAAGAGAAAGTGGATTACATTGAAACTGAGGTCTGGGTGAAATGTTACCGAATGTATAGCTTATCATGCATTTCATTTATAACAACATGCTCATTATAGTGCATAAAAGACTGTTGCACTTCTTATGTAATGCAATGCACCATGTTGCAGACCTACATTCTGCATGTCTTCCTTTCCTTCCTGCGCATCATGAAACATGCCATGGTTTGGTGGTGAACAAGTCAAGCTAGTAGAGCTCCTTAATAATAAATACCGCTCAGGCAACAAAAGCATCGTGACCTGGAGAGGATGCTATATGGTTTGCTACCACAGCCGGGAGTGTGGGTACCACTTACAATTTACAATTTAGGCATTTAGCAGACGCTCTTAATCCAGAGCGATTAAGCAAGAACAAAAAGCATGGCAATACATCACATACATAAAAAGTAGTTACTAATCATATGCAAGCTAAGAACGTAATAGTAGAATATCTATATAATGGAACTATAGCATGTATACTTTATAGTGCTATGTCTACATACAAATGCTATAAGTCTACATAAAAATGCTATCCAAGTCTACATAAAAATGTCAGGGCTATAGGGCAAGTGCTACGGGCCATGATGGAGTCTGAAGAGGTGGGTTTTCAGACTACGGTGGAAGATTGCTAAGCCAAGCTATAGCTACCGGCCAGGGCAATTGGTTGAAATGAGTTTAGAGAGATTTGAACAGGGCTTGGGTCTCTGAGGATACAACAGTGTGGTTTTAATTGGCATATCTAAGCCACTTTTAGCCATGTTGTTCTCAGGGGAGGGGAACGGTCTCCTTGAAACACAATGGATCAGTTTCTGTGCACTCAGCAATCTTTACAGTCAGGTTTGTGTTGCTTTTACCACACTATTACTAGCATGTGACAGGCAGTCAGGCACCCACCCCCACCTCTCTCTCTCATTCTCTCCCTGTCTTTCACTCTCACTCTCTCACTCTTTGATTCACAAAAACGCACACTCACACAATCCCTACAGAAACACCTCCTAGGCTCCTTCCCCCATCATAACACAAAGGCACTCATGCATTTTCAGACACTCAGCCAGCCCCCCCCCCCCCCCCCCCTCCCCTCCCCCACCTCTCTTCTGTCTTCCACCTCCCACTACCACCCTTCCGGGTGACCCCCAACAACCCCCCCGATTTAAGGAGCAGGTGCACAGCTAGACCGTCTGGTGATGTGAGATGACAACACGAGGCAGACACATTCCCTGGAGAGGAGCAGAGACAAGCAGAAGGCCACTAATACATGCACTTAACATGCACCCGAACACACACGGTTCACAAATGAGCAAGGACAAGAAGGAAAAAACATATAGTATTTCCCTAGCTCCATGCATTGCGCACACACGCTGCAGTGTGTACACTACACACGCGTGCACACACGCACGCACACACACCTCAAGCCTCACAGTTTGCCTGTGTAATACAGGCTACTCTAATCTTAATGAAATAAGATGAAACTTTCATCTTTTATCCTGTGTTTGATAAACTACTATATCTTATGAAATGTTCCAGAACAATTTGCTGCTCTCTCTCTCCCACCTCTATCGACATGTTGGATTTTGGTCTGTAGCCGAGCATGTGTTTTTTTAATTACTCAAGTAAGTCCCGTCACTTCCACTCAATTACCCCACTGCCAATATTACAATATACCTTTACCTTGGTGAAAGCATGACTGCACTAACGAGCTCGTTGAAGGCCTCTGTACAGCAGCTTTTAATGTCAATTAAGGATCCACAATTTGATATGCATTATAGGCCACAGACCCCTCTTTGATTTTGATCTCTGGGACGGTGGGATCCCAATTTACAATCCTGTAAAATCCTGTGTTACTATACAAATCTGAGATTGTATACACATGGAGCCAAATTCGTACTCTCTCTGAGACTTGTAAGGGTCCACTTGGCTCCTAACTATCAATCATTTAGCTGAGGACCCTCTGGAACCCCTCCCCCCCAAAGGACCCCTGGGGGTCCCCAATCCCCACACCGAGAACCAGTGCTGTGCACTACACAGATAATAGTAATAACATTAGTTGTCACGATTCACCCCAAAACAGATTATTCACACAGCACTTTTAGTGTGGTGCTATTTTCACATAATTATACTCTCTATACTCTGGTTACTTACTACTTTATGAAATCACTGTGTTGACCGAAACTCAATAAAGTTCAGGTTAGGTCAGACAATGTGAACCAATGTGGACCAGATGTGGATCACACAACAGAGTAGCAGTGTTGTTTTTGTCGACTAAAACTACGACTAAGCTATTATGACTAAAACTAAGCTAAATGTATTGACAAATTTGTCAACAGATAGAAACTAGACTAACATGTTAGGAAGGGACTAGTGGACAAGAGATCCAGTATAAGTCATTTTACACTTGGTTGCATGCTGATGCTGAAAATAGCAGATCTACAAGCTCACAACGCGTCGCGTTGTGAGCTTGTAGATCGGCTAGTGTAAAATGAGCCATTACGACGGCATCGAGGCCCGCTGACTAAATGAACTGCAGATTTAGTCGACTAAAATCTTTTGACATTTAGTCGACTAAAACTAGACTATTACATTAAAACATTCCAGGTGACTAAAATTTGACTAAAACTAAATTAAGTTTTATTCCAAAGACTATGACTAAACTAAAACAGAAATTTGCTGCCAAAAACAACACTGCAGAGTAGTCATGACGCCTCAGTCCATAGTGAGGTTTATACAAGGCTGTCATGGCTGAGAGGAGACCAGGGGGGGGGGGATCAGTTACACCCCTGAGGTGCCAATTAGTACCCCTCTTCTACAGAGAACCCCCCCCCCCCCCTATAGGGTTCATGCCATTTACTGCAATCTTGCACTTGCACTAAATTGTAAATTGTCATCTACTATACTAAAAGGATCATCTTAGATGTACAGTAGATGTACTGGCCTATGTTCATGCCTATATATTTATTATTTCTGTTTATATTTAGTTTATTGTGTATTTTGCCCTGCTACTAGAAGATTAGGACTTTGGTGATGTGTTGTATTTCTTTTATAGGTACTTTGAGGTGTATTATGGATGTTTTATTTGCCGTTCCAAAATGTGGCATTTATGATTTAGTGTTGAAATGTATTTTTATTTCTGCCTCTTGGCCAGTTCCCCACTTGTAAAAGAGACTCAGTCTCAATGTGTTTTTACTGGTTATATAAAGGTTAAATTAAAATTAAAAAAATAATTATGTATGCATGCAAAACATTTGTGTAAGCATGCATACTAATTCAATGATGATTGTGTTCATGGGGTTTGTCTTTATTTAATCACAGAGGGTTGGTAGTGTTCCGCATGCATCACTGTGCATTGTGTAAACATTAGATACACACATGGGATCGGTTGAAGAGCTGAACGCTAGCTCATTATGAATACACTGGAAAAACAAACAATCACTAACCCAGAAACTCTAGCTTTAACCCTTAATATATTGTTTTCATTTTACATACTACTACATACAGTACTACGTACATACCTGTACATATCACTGTTTTTAGACATTACTATTTAATAAACTATGCCGTTGGCTTCACAGGAAACTGGGAGAAAGATGAGGAGTGACAAGCAGAAAAGACAAGTCGGGATGGGAACTCAAACCCGCAACGCGTTGCATTGTAGCGGCTATAGGTGCACGGACCACTGGCATAGCAGTCCGGGCCTAACACAAATCACAAAATATTTTTGTGATTTTTGTGACTCTGCGGACAAAATCTGGGGAGTCCTTGTCATGAAAATGTTTAAAAACCACTGGTTTAAACATTGGCCATGGCTCAGCGGTCCAGGCACTGGCAGTGTGCCACAGGCAGGTCCCCCCCCCCCCATCTCTCTCCCCATTTACAAAAATAATAAATGAAAAGGGGAAAGACAGAAGAAAAACAATAAACAAGCCAAAATAAGCCAACTACACTACTATCACATAATAAGCAGACTGACTGATCTCCTCTGATCTCACTGCAGGGTCTCCACCATGTGTAGACGTTCCATGATGCTGATGGCGCTAATCCCATCATGTATGGCTCGGAGACCACCTGTTCATCCATTTCTGATTCTTTAACCCTCTGCTGCTGCCTGCTGGACAGACTCACAACTACAGCTCACACATCACGCCATGGCTCTGCTCTTTCCATTTTCCTTCCCCAGGGCCCATAGGAGTTACTGACAGTTTTCCGTCCTACCATCCAGGCTGCCCTTCACCTGGTGTCCATGGAATTATAGCTGTCTAGGCAGTGACTAGTTAATCATATAGTAGAATGGATAGCAAGCAGAGAAGAGAAGAGTACTGCAGAGGCAGACAACCCGCAACACTCCAAGTTAGAGAAAATCCTTCTAGGTGCAAGGCTCGATAATGCATAATAGAAAATGCCAGCACTCAATATAATGTCCTTTTTCCACATGATTTTATTTACCTCTGACGAGCAGACAACGTACGCGTTTCAGCCTAGTCGGAACGCGTACGTTGTCTGCTCGTCAGAGGTAAATAAAATCATGTGGAAAAAGGACATTTCCACTGGGAACAATTATTGTTCTGATCTAGTCAGTCAGGCTGGGGCCAGCCAGGATGAAGTGAGTGAGGGGGCAGTTAAAAATGGTGAGGGGTCAAATGTTGTTATGTAATTAAACAGTAGGTTATCATCCTGCTAACCTATTTCTGCACTCGTCATCCTGCAGGGGGCTATATAGTGAATTGATGTATGATATATACTGTATGTAGGACGTGCTACTTTGCAATTCTGCTCATTATCCAATGCAATACACAGAACACAACATCCCTTGACTCATACAACAGGAGCTTTCCATGTCTCTAAGAAGTAACAGGCAGGCACGTACAGTAGGCATGCAGAAAGTTCCTCTGTTAGTGCCCACAAAGAGTGAGTTCAGATCAGTAAACTCATGTCCAGATTTCACTCTGATGTCTTTGTGAATTAAGGGACAGTATGTGCTGTTCATTTTGTAAACCAGTCTCACATTGACACATACACACACACAGCTCAGGTGGTACAGTATGCAACTCCACCTCCCCATTTCCATGAGCGGACTCGATGTAAGATGTGCTGCTATAGAGCGTCGCAGTCCCTCCCCCTTTCAGAACAACGAACGGCCCAGGAAATGAAAACGCAATGCATTTCCCCATAGGCAGTTCTTATTTAATTTGTTTAAAGACCTTTTAAGCGTTGTATAAAGCCAACTCTTGTCGTGACAAATCACGACAACACACAGAATTCTTCGGGCCAAACATAAGAATTAGAAAGTAGAAAAAAACGGCAGGTTACAACACTTTTTTTGTTGTTTTTCTTCTTTGTAATTATTTGTTTGGTCCAAAATATTGTGTGTGTTGTCATGATTTGTCACGACAAGAGTTGGCTTCGTACGACGCTTAAAAGGCAGTTATCAGTTATGATTGATTCCTTTCTAACCACTGACAGAACAATCTACAAAAAGATCTGCTATAAATCAACAAAACAACCAACTTTATGAATGATTCTAAGCACTGAGAGATGACTGATTAACAATATTAATAGCCAACAGAATCAGAGTCATCAAGTAATAAAAGACAGATGTGTTTTGTCTCCCTTTTCTAGTCTCTTGATTAGTTTTTGTGTTTTTGTATGTTTTTGCTATTTTTTCAATCTGTGATTTACTGAATATACGTTCCTGAAATGCCTGTAAACCAAATATCATAATAAACAGATTTTCTTTTATAAAAGACGATGATCAGATGGTTCACGATCTCTCTCTCATTCTGTCTCTTGTTGACTGAAACTTTACTTTCCTGCTACACTGGAAAAAGCACTATATGGGAAAGTTCAATTCACAACCACAAAAAGCAAGCATGACTGAACCGAAGTGATGTGTTCTGTTTAACTCTCCTATGCTCCATTCAGTACCGGGGACAGCACCGCGCTGCATATAACCTGAACGGATCCGTCTCCTTCCTCTCCAACATGCCAAACCAGCAGAAAAATAAACCTGGTGTCTTTTGCAACTTTTTAATAGGGGTACTGTGTACATAAAACTAAACCTCAGTACTTATGCCCCTTGAGTTGTAATCCGGACACATTGGCTGCATAATTGAAAAATAACAAAAATAATAATGGACAATATATGGGTTTGGCTCAACTAAACAAAAGCACTTAAACAAAGTGTAATTAATTACGTGTGAGGAAAGAAGCAGCCGTGTGAGACTAAAGCAATCAGCGGAACAAATGAGGCTATCAAGCATGAGGCCTTCACAACCAACAAACAAAAGCGATAGTTCAAAATAATACCGCAGTGCAACAGCAATACAAACTCAAGCATCTTGTCTCACTAGACTCTAGAGAGTTCTCCTAACGTCATTTAACACAGGTCACAGAGTGTTCTGTGGAGATAAAGACAGTCACACGTGGTGGCGTGACTGCATGGCGTCTTTCCATAACCACACAACATCATGACAACTTCTTCAGTTTATATAGTTTGTTATAGCATTGCAATTTGCTGCAGCTTGGAACATTTTAACCCATTTTGGGGCAGGAACCTCGGCTTTTGGTGTTTTAACCATTATTTTAAACTTTAGCTGTTGAAAAATAGCAGATCTACAAGCTGAAAAGCTGTCATGATTTAGAAGGCATTTGTAGAATCGTCCTCAGGTCTAAATGGGTTAAAAACAGATGGCCATCGTGAGCTGTAACAGTATCTGTACAGCTCATTTTCCAAGATGGTACTCCGCATTTTAGTTGGAGTTTGATCTCAATAACCCCATGGCTATTTATCAGTGGGGCTCAGTGTGCCTAGAGTCCAAACGCTGCCTGACAGGAGTGATAAGTTGCTGTGAACCCACAGACACCGTCTGGGCTGAAGCGGTTTAGAGCCGCAGCAGAAAGACACCAGACAGACATATCATCTCCAAACAAACTCACAGTCTCCAGCTAAACACAACACGGGCCAGACGATTCAGCATAACCTGATTATGAATCCCTCTCAGTCCTCGCCACCAGAGGGCAACGTGAAGAAGAGTGCTAATTTGTGGTCCAAATTATGATGGGGAGCATCAAGGAAAAACATCTGCATTGGTTTAGGTTAAGTTGATATATTGTCTTTATTCCGATGGAAATATGAAGCTTCATGGTGATGTCACAGGCAGCACTCATCCACTCGGATGTACTGTATTTTAGGTACAGTATAGTGTAGTGTTGTATGTTAAACAATTGAAGATCCCCGTTTCCATTGTGAAGCAGGTATAATTATAAATATAATATATATAATCTAAAGTCCCGAGTCCACCTCAGCACAGACTGTGTAGTGTGTAAGTAGACTCCCTCTCTAGATACATCACACTTGTTCTCCCTATCCTCTCCATCTTTCTCTCTCTTTCCTAAATCTTGTGTACTTTCTTCCTCTCTCCCTCTCCCTCTAGTCTTCACCCCCCCCCCCCCCCTCTCTCTCTCTCTCTCTCTCTCTCTCTCTCCATACACAAACACACAGGATGGTAGATTTCTGTTGACGATTGCTCTCACGAAAACTTCCCAGCAGACGTAATAATACAAATCAGACCCGTCTGAAGTGACTGGTACTGTACTGTACTGTACTGTACTGTACTGTACTGTACTGTACTGTACTGTACTGTACTGTACTGTACTGTACTGTACAAGCTCTCCTCCCTGGCCTCGCGATATGTCTGTGTGTTAGGCTGCACAACAGTGACACTTGGTGGTGACAATATGCAACTTCTGTGCTCGGACACAGGGACACAGGGACACACAGTACACACACAAATAGCCGTCTATAGCAGTGGTTGCACCACTCAAAAACAGGGTACTCACCAAACATCAGGGGGTCCCCGGCAGCCGGTATGGACAGGCATGGACAGTTGGACACACATCCAGGTCACACAGTGGCATGAGGGAAGAGCAGAAACACTGTTAGCATTGTGCACAGTTTGGTCAAAGTGTGAGAAGCATCAAACTGATCAAAACTATGAACTTAACACACTAACACAGGTGTTAAATGAGGACGTTCATGTGTGCGTGTGTGTGTGTGTGTGTGTGTGTGTGTGTGTGTGTGTGTGTGTGTGTGTGTGTGTGTGTTCTTCGTACTTCACAAAGTTCCCTGATGACTGTGTGCGAGGGCTGCTTAAGACAGAAAAGACAGATACTGTTAATGAGATATTCCTGCCACGACGATTGCGCACACCAAGCTCAAGTCCCATCTCGTTAGAGGATCTAACTTTAACCTGCTTAATCACGTTGCAAAGAAGACAAGAAGCTTGTGGGACAACCTCACTATAAATATACTGAACTTTCACACTCCTCTCTCTCCCTTATCACACTGTCACACACATCCACTGTTCAATATTTAATGTCCTCTGGAATGGAATCTACTGTAATTCCCATGACGGTAAAAGACAGGTAGCTCATCTTTCATTACGTCAGACGCAAATCTATACCTACTGCCAGTGCCTCCCATGATCTCAGCACTTTCACCTGTGACTTAACTTTGCAAATCTACCTATACTGCCAGTGCCTCCCATCTCAGCACTTTCACCTGTGACTTCACTTTGCTCCAAAACATGTCATGGGGCTGCTACATGATTCACAGTGTATTTACATTTCCATTACAGGAAACATGGACATAAGGGCTACGCTTGCATGCGGGCCCTTTGTCTAAGACAAATTTCTTCCTCGGGAGACAATAATAAAGAACCTTGAACCTTGAACTACATGAGACAAATGAAAATAAAAGCATTATGTTACACTTTAGCTATTGAAAAATAGCAGATCTACAAGCTCGTAGCCCGGCACCGAATGCAGCGCTACGAGCTTGTAGATTTAATCGTGAAAAAGTGGTGCAAATTTCAAGGAATATATATTCTTTCAGAGCGGACGTTTTTAACTACTTCTCCTTCTGAGGAGGTCCCTGGAACAACATATTTTCAGATGGGTGTCCACGACCAAATACATATCATTCTGGAGGTCATTCCTTGACATCAAATAGTTTGAGAACCACTGAAATAGAAACATGAGGTTTTTCAGAAAACTGTCATGATTTAGAAGACATTTTCGAGCTCAGGTCTAAATGGGTTAAGAGACGTGAGACTTGAGGCAACGAGTTCAAAAGACACAGTATAGTGGTCCACTCAAAGGTGTAATTTGACCATGAAAGATTGACAAAATGTCAAATGACCTACTTCTGGTTCTGGTCTGACTCGCACACATGACTCATGAGTCATGACTCATTATTATCATCATCACCACTGTCGTCACGTACTGTACCACCACATCATCATTATTACCATATACACGCATATGTGGCATCCTTGATGACTATTTCTATGTATTTGATGTATTTCCATGTGTTGTTCTTGCTTATTGTAAATCGCTCTGGATTAAGAGTGTCTGCTAAATTATGCCCAAATTGTAAATTGTGGTAACTTCCACAAAATACACCGACACTAGCCCTGAAACATGACTGTACAAGCGTCATGTGAACCATGGCTACCCCCACACCCACTTTCAAAGATGAAGCTTTGAGCTTTTGCTGCCCTTAAGTTCCAGAACAAGAGAGATGCTGACACAGGATAAAAGGTGTTTAGGAGAGTGGGGAAAAAAAGAGTTGTAATTTCTTGCCAGTGTCAGCCTAACCTCGCCTCAGTGTCAGCCTACAGAGAGTTACTTAAGTGGGGCCTCTTCGACCCTCCTTTCGAGAGTGGATCACACTGCTGCTATCATCACCACCAAGAAACATTTAATGTTCTGTCTGACTTGATAGCAAAGCAGAAAAAGGCTTGCCTTTGCAGAAAAGTGGGGAAGCGTTTGCACACGTGTGTGCAGTTCAAGTGTGCTATAATGTGCCTGATAGGTCACAGCTGTGCAGAGTAGTGCATTATCATTCCTGGGCATATAAAGCCATTTGTTTTGGTGACAGCTAGCTGTCAAACGATTCCAACACCTTATGTAAGAGATGACAACAACAACAACTCCAGTTTCTCTGTTTAGAGAGCTAGTATGTATTGGATATAGCTCCCTCTGATGCAGTAGAAGAATGTGCCCTAGGGCTGCTATGACCACTTCAACTAATCCACCAACAAGCTGCTCCTTAGTTCACTTGCTTATCTCCATTTAGTGCCACGCGTGTGTGTGCACCTGACAAACAAACAACTGCTATAGCCTACTACAATACAAGAGACAAAACTACATGGAAAGAGTCTGCACTATAAATGCCTGGAACAAATGCCCACCACCACCCCACCTCGACACACAAAACCCCCAAAAAGGCTATCAAGCAACATATTGCACCAGATCTCAATAGCAGATCAAAAAACCTAAATGTTTCTTTCTACTAGTGCAGAATAAACGCCGCTGACTGACAGACAAACATTTGGGTTGACAAGATCACGTCAGTATACCTGAGAGGATGAGTCTGACAGCAGCACGGATGAACGACCCTCCTCTTCATGGAAATAATAATAATAATATGCGCTTCGCCGTTTCATGCGGGTGGTGGTGGTGGTGAGGGGGGGAGTTCTTCTGTTTCGCCGTTCCTCCGATCTCCCCGACACAGTCAGCCTTCATCATGATCATTCATTCGTCTGACAAAACAAAACAAAACAAAACAAAAAAACGTCACCATTCCTCCGTGGTGAGGAGAGGAGAGGAGAGCAGCTCCGCTCATCTCATCTGACTGTCTCCAGCTGTGTTCTGGTGGTTCGCCCGCCTCTGGAGGAACGCGATTGGAGCGCGCTAAACCGTTACGCAAGTGATGTGAACTCACTCAGGTAGGGCTGTGTAGGATATATACAGGCTTCCATTAGAAATAATAATAATCTCCCTTACTACATGTCATGTCACACACGACATTAATAAAGTGTAAACTTAATCCAAATATCTATTGTTTCTCTCTTCTCTTTCTCTCTCTATTTGTTTTCCAGATTATAGGAGTGGGACTGACTGACTGTGGGAGTCAGTCAGGTTCACCTAAGGATATCATCACATCGGATATATGGTTTGGGATGAAATAGCCCCCTCTTGCTGTGGAGAAGCCATCTAATCGGGGCAGGGCATGTATTGAAATACTAGCCTAGAAATGCTACAGTTGAAGAAAGTGACTTGAAGCTAAATAGGCCTAGGCTACACAGAGTGTATCATTTTAGGTTTGGCTGTCTTTCACTGTTTTCACAGACTTTTCTCAGACAGATTTGGGCCATTTTTGTTTAAATAATTTATACCGGCCTCTAGCTAAGTAGTAGTAGGGACTCTAGGGAGTAGCTAGGGACCGGGTACTCACAGAAATTGTACATAATGTAATTGCCAGATTACTGTACTTCCTACTGTAAATAATGCACAGTATACATTGTATGATTATAAGTGCATTATTCTTCAGTATCGTAAATACAGAAGTAGGCTACATAATGCTGAATGAGGATACTGGTGTATAGCAGATGGTCACATATTTCTGCATAGTTGCTGAAAATGTGAACTCAAATATTACCATAGATAATTCCTGCCAGACAAGATTCAGAGGTCCAGGTGTGCAAGAAACAGGGCAGTGTGTGTGTGTGTGTGTGTGTGTGTGTGTGGTGTGTGTGTGTGTGTGTGTGTGTGTGTGTGTGTGTGTGTGTGTGTGTGTGCGCGCGCTTGTGAGTGCGTGCGTGTGTGCGTGCGTGCGTGTGTGTGTGTGTGTGTGTGTGTGTGTGTGCGTGCGTGCGTGCGTGCGTGCGTGCGTGCGTGCGTGCATGCATGCATGCATGCAATTGTGTGTGTGTGTGTTTCTCAGTGCAATTGTGTGTGTGCATGTGTGTGCATGTGTCATGAAAATTAATGTTCCTTTCCAGTGCAACACTTCTTATAACTATCTGAAATGCTGCATTGCAAGTAGGGGTGGTTCCATGATTTGCACGCACGCACACACACACACTCACTTGAGTATTTACACACACACACACACACACACACACACACACACACACGTTCATGGCCACCACCACAACAAACATGTGTCCATTGTGCTGCATAATATGCATGCAAAGAGGAAATAATGCGGAATCAGCCTGTGTGTGTGTGCGCGTGCACATGCGTGTGTGTGTGTGTGTGTGTGTGTGTGTGTGTGTGGGGGGGGGGGGGGGGGGGGAAACCCCCCCCCCCACACACACACACACACACACACACACACACACTTGTGATAATCTGCTGCTGGAGATAGAGTCTTGAGCTGCAGTCAGAGATACACCCATTCTGCAGATTAGCTACCAGAACTGGCTGCCTGCCTGCCTGCAAGCCACTGCAACTGATAAGCAGAGAGCTGCAGCAGGCAGGGGCTGGCTGGCGTGCATTATATTCCACAACACAGACAGCCTAGCCAGCCGTAGGCTTATACTGCACCAGCTTTTCAAAGCTCTCTCATTTCATGTGGCGCTTAATCGTTAGCCCTCTGTCCTTTTTAACAGAACGTGACATTTCATTTCCATCACATCAGAGAGGAAGGAGAAAATGAAATCCCCCATGAAATAAAGATCTTCATCAGCTTCGTACGTCAACCGTCACTTTCTCTCTGGGCGTGGTGATGTCGAAATACTGGCATTGCTTTATTATTTTGCCTCGTCATAAAAAAGAAAAAAAAAGAAACTACATGCAGACTGTTGTTTCCATCAGGGACGTGCACATGTAGACATCAAAGGGGGCTTCAGCCCCTGCCCTTTTACCCTTCTGTAAAACAACTGCCCTCTCCAGAGAGTCCAGACAATGAATGCAACATTTCCTATGTGAATGTAATGCAAATGCCACTCCTTTCCATGTCATGCCATTCGGGAGAATTGCTTTTTTCCGAAATCTCCTAAACTTTGAACGCAGCATTTTGCGTTGAACAAATATGTTTAGAAATCCATGTCGTTACACACCGCATCTCCACTAGCTAAAGAGTGCTGGGTTGCGCCCCGAAAATAGCTGATCTACAAGCTCTCAACACATCGCAGCGTGACGCGTTGTGAGCTTACGGGATTTCAGCCCCTGCCCCTCTAACACTCTCTAGTCTGCACGTCCCTGGTTTCCATCGTGTGTTCTACTGCTTTCAGAGCCAGGAGTCATTCTTCATTTAATGGGATTAGTTTCTGTTATTTTTAGTTCCACATTTCCATTTCTGCTCTACAGATGAGATGTGCTGCTACCGTGTAACTATATTTAAAATTCACAGCTGCTTTTTTTAGACCTGGGTTACTGTGACAACCGACGACGTTCACGCCCACCTTTACCCAGTGTTACTATTTTAAGCAAAAGGAACATCCAGTGTTATCTATAAAAATATACTTTCTTTATTGGAAACGGACAAAAACAAAAGTGCAACAAACAATAACTCACTTGTATCTGAGCCAGGTGGTTACAGTGAAAAAACAATATGATACAGTAATACAACTAAAACACTGTTTAAACAATAGTTACATAAATTATAGTACAAAACTGTACACAGTCTTACAGTATTTACACATGGTGTATTCGTCAAATGCCCAATTGCCTGTGCTACCTTTTTTTTAGTTTAGGTTTTCTTTTTTAAATAATAAGTAAACATTATAACTAACAGCACTTCTTTAGTAAAGCCACATTACGTGTGATTGTTTTGGATAACATTTTCCTTTGTGTTTTCTGGTCTTTGACCATACTGTCAGGCTTTATATAAAAAGGGTCAAACCGAAATAAAAACAGACTGTCGATGTGAAATCCAATGAACTTGACTGAATTACAATGATCAGTGGTCAACATTTCACCTCCAACAACTGAGATGACTTAGTGATTAAAGATATAGGCAGGTCATTGTCAAAACATGAAAACACTAAATGTAGATAGAGAATACACATCCTTAGGATTTCTGTATCGTCATAGTCTTTCATGGGTTCTTTTTTTTTAACAAACAATGTGTTGTCAAAATGTCATTTTCTAACATTTCATGTCAAAGTGTGGACATTTTAGTTTGCTATGGGAGGCGCCTCAGTGCGGCCTTTTGTCTTCGGCGGTAGGCTAACTTGGCAGTGCTTCTCCACGATGCGTCCCTATGGCACGCCGCGTGGAGAATTCAAAATACACCGCGTCCCCTGCTCCCTATCAGAAAAGTGTCCATTCTTTGAGTCCTCAGTGCGTTGCGACCACCATACAGCATCTCCGTGCACACTGTTACTGGTAAGACCTGTTAGATCTGTTACTGGTAGACCAGTAACACCGTTACTGGTAGACCGGCTGGTCAGGTGACTTTAGAGCTGCGCGTTCAATATTAAACATCAGCCAGAAGTTTAAAAAAAAAACAGAATAAAAATAAGATGAAGTAAAGAATGTTTCTTTTCATGCTCTACCACCTCGTGTCATGGATCAATCACACATTGTTCTTCCACTCCTTAGACTAGGCTGGTCGTGGGCGTAGCGTATAGCTATGCAGAGGAGATGGGGTCCCACCATTCAGAAAGCTGCCGACGAATGTTTACCCCTGCGGATTGGTGGGGCAATGGGACTATGTCACTGTGTGTGTGTGTTTGTGTGTGTGTGTGTGTGTGTGTGTGTGTGTGTGTGTGTGTGTGTGTGTGTGTGTGTGTGTGTGTGTGTGTGTGTGTGTGTGTGTGTGTGTGTGTGTGTGTGTGTGTGTGTGTGTGTGTGTGTGTGTGTGTGTGTGTGTGCGTGCGTGCGTGCGTACTGTGCGTGTAAGTACAGCCAACCAACGAGCCTCCCCTTCCTTCACATATCGTTGTCATAGTCTCCGATCATCCTCCGCGTGTTGGACGCCAGGAAGATGTCGTTGTCGCGGGGACAGTCGTGGTGGCAGGAGCACGTCTTGATGAACATCATCTTCTTCCTGAAGACGTCCCCCTCCGGGCAGCGGAACTCCACCTCGCCGGTGACGGTGGTGTGCGGCGTGCAGCAGCGGTTGTCCGTGCACACGCCGCAGAACTTGGGCTTGTAGACCCTGGTGCTGGAGCAGCCCGAAAGCTCGAAGCGCATGCCGCGCTGCATCTTGGGCGTCCGCACGCACTTCTTACCCCTCTGTTTTGAATCAAAAGCACAGGGTTCAGCGTCACTAGTGCACGAGCCGGCTACACTTCTTGTATGTAATGTGTACATAACTGGTAATGTGGTAAGTTGGACTGCATTTATATGTCGATTATATAGACTCCTTCCTGACCACTCAAAAGCACTTTACAATGTATGCCTTTAAACAATTCGCACACTGACAGCAAGGGTCTAGCTTTGCTGATTGGAGGCAGTGTCTTGTTTAACCCATTCTGACCTGAGATCAGATTCTAAAAATGTCTGTTCCGCCCCAAAATGTGTTAAGGACACGATGCCAGGAGGAGCTGGATCAAACAGGGAACCTTATGATTTCCGAAACTCTTGAGCCACTGACTTTCCCTAATGCATTCATTTAGAAATTCTGAAAATCAGCAATTAGAAATGTTCTTTAGTTTTCTTATAATTTTTCCCATTTTCTTGGAAATGTCTTTTAAAAGCATGGTTGGTTATGCCTAGCTTCATGACTACCATGTACAATAACTGCACTGCTTCTCAACATGGAGTCCAGGGAGCCCCAGGGATCCTGGAGGGGGGGGTTTAGGGGTCCCCAGCTAAATTACTGATAGCTAGGAACCAAATGGACACGTACAGGTCTCTAAATCTCAGAGTCTGTAAATCTATTTCAGGAAGATTGTAATAGCTTGGTGTAGCAGATATATATTTTTTTATTTTTGATATAACTATCAAATCTGGGTTCCTGGCCTAATGCATATCCTTGAAATGAAAACAGTTGGGAATCACTGCTGTAAAGTGGTTGCTCACTGGACGCGTTTTTCGGAAAACTGGCCGTAAAACGCAGCAAAAAATCCCGAAAATGCGTCCAGTGTGCAGCGACCTTTACTGTTACAGTACACATACTGTACACACTACTACTGCGGGATCTGTACTTCTACGTTATTCCACCAGCAGGCTACACAGCTGAACATGCGCGCACCTTGATGTCCTTCTCCTGCTCCACGTGGCACGGCCGGATCATGCAGATGCGAGTCTGCCTCTCCAGCTGGCAGCGCTCGTTGTCGTTGGTGACGCGCGAGGACATGCCCATGCCACAGGAGGCCGAGCACTCGCTCCACTCCGTGGTCTGGACGATGCAGTTGTCCCGGGGGCTCTCGGGGGCGACGGCGTGCCCGTGGGCCGACACCTGTCTGAAGACTGAGCCGGGGTAGGAGGAGGGAGAAGAAGAGGAGGAGGTCAAGGGGTGAATCCGAGAGACTCCTGGTTCAGGAGGTCAAAGGAGGGTGAGGTGTTTGAGGAGACAAACAAGTGGTGAAATGAAGGATGAGGAATGAGGAGGATGATGGAGAGAGAGAGAGAGAGAGAGAGAGAGAGAGAGAGAGAGAGAGAGAGCATGAGTGAGTTGAGGAGTGTTTTGCATTGATGAGAGAAAGTTAAAGAAAAGACAGTCAACCTGGCATTCCAATTTTGGGCATGTCAAATTTCCAAAGTTGCCGATCTACAAGCTCACAGCACACTGCGACGTGTTGTGTGCTTGTAGATTGGCTTTTTTTAAATGTGCTCTGAGAAAGGAATTTTGGAATGCTGCTGGAGCCATGTTGATCAACATGGCTGCATGTTGATCAACATGCAGCCATGTTGATCAACATGGTTGCATGTTGATCAACATGCAGCCATGTTGATCAACATGGCTCCATGTTGATCAACATGCAACCATGTTGATCAACATATAGCCTAGGGGACATGGGGAGAACATGCAAACTCCACACAGAAAGGCCCTTTCGCCAACCCCCTCGGGTATGGGCACTGATGACGTGGAGGAGAGAACACGCCCCCAGCACCCACAGCGTCCCGAGCGGGAATTGAACCCAGGACCTTCTCTAGCTGTGAGGCGACAGCACTACCAACTGCGCCACCGTGCCCCGCTTTTCTTTCTTACTTGCAGATTGGCTATTTTCATTATTTTCATTACAACTGAATGACTAAGTATAAAATAGGGCTTAAAGTTATAGTTCAGAATATTTTAACTTAAGCTGTATGAAATACTTGCCATTAATATAGTGGTTGCAACTGCATTAATTGATTGCCAGAGTCCCATGGTAGGAGTTCTGCTCTGGTATATTATATTTGGTATATTAAGTAGTTTGGGTCATTTTGTGGGGGGCACAGGGGGCCACGCATTGAAAGTAAATTAATTCCCAAAACTAGCATAATTTGTATTGTTGACCTATTTCTATCATATAGTGCAACTTTATGGTAAATAGTGCAACGTGATTGAGGGGGCAAAGTTGAATGAAAGTTGCGCAAATATTTTAGAAATAGGTCAACAATACAAATGACGCTAGTTTTGTGGATTAATTTACTTTTAATGCGTGGCCCCAGTGCCCCCCCATTTCACCAAAACCAGAGCAGAACTCCCACCACAGCCACAGGCAATCAATTAATACAGTTGCAACCACTATATTAATGGCAAGTATTTCATACAGCTTAAGTTAAAAAAGTGTGAACTATCCCTTTTAGGCGATGGAAGAAACAAAGGACTTGGGAAATCTTTTGGGCGGGAACCCCTTTTGGTGTTTAAAGCATTATGTTATACTTTAGCTATTGAAAAATGTGCAGATCTACAAGCTCATAGTGCGGCACCGAGTACCACGCTACAAGCGCGTAGGTCTGTTATTTTTGAAGAAAAAAAAAAACGCAAAAACGTGGCGCAAATCTTTGTAATATATATTCTTTCACAGCACAACATCATGGGGTTAAGACAGACGGAGACTCACCAGCCATGGCAGACTGGTAGGGGTTGTCCTGAGGCGTCTGGTCACATACCCACTCCTCACAGCACTTCCCGGGGATCTGGATGCGCCGCGGGTACGGGCAGTCGGGCGAGGGCAGCCGCACGTCGCTGGCGCAGGTGGGCACGCAGCCGATCTCGCCGTTCATGCAGACGCAGTGGTGCTTGCAGCTGGGCTGGAATGTCTCCCCGCTGCGGTAGATCACCCCTCCCAGATCACACGTCTGGCCCTCTTGGGCTGCATGGAGAGAGAGAGAGAGAGAGAGAGAGTCAGAGAGAGAGAATATACACTTTCACTGTTGAGACATAAACCTCTTTCATTCATTGTCAAATTGTGATCGGTAGAGCTTCACAGACCATATTCTTTGATGATTTGAACAATGTGGACCCTCTTGCAAACAAGTGTAATGCTTTATTGGGTCGTCCACTTAACAGTTAACAGTCTTTGTATTGAGTTGTGCTTGAAATGTATACTGTAATTCTGCAAACTGTCAATAAATATTTCAATCAATCAATATCAAACGATATATTTTTTCTTATTCAGCCCCATCAATAAGCCCATAACCAAATGTCTCAAATACTGCCTATATGAATCAAATCAAAGACAGTCCATTGTACCTATATAGAAGTCAACTCACCCATGCAGATGCCCGTCTCTGTGTCGCTCAGCACTGAGTAGTCACAGTACAGGTCCCTGTGGTGGTCGCAGGGCTCC
>NC_137878.1:25262894-25527894 GCF_963924005.1 Protomyctophum bolini
CTTTAGAAGCTTGGGTTCAAAGGCATAATGTATGTATTGATATGTATAACAATACACCGGATGTAATGCAATTTCCTTGGGATATTCTGTGGAGAGAACTGGCATGAACATTTGAGGACAGTGGGGTTGTTGAGGGTATAGGTCCATCACTGGGGTTAATGTCAATTTGTTTGTTTTATAGTTTTTCAGGAAATGAAGAAAACCTTATATATATTTTTGAAAACAAAGCAACATTGCGTCATCAAAGTTGGTGTTGTGACTTTATATATTGTCAATTGCTTGCATTAGAGGGGGAGAGGTTGGATTTTTCCCCACAGGATTTAGATCTACATGCTTTTTACAAGTTTAGATCTAGAAGACGGCGGTGGAGTTAGCTGCTGTAGAAGACCGTTTAGGGTCCAATAGGTCCTGCAAGGATGGTGCATTTACATAGCGTCTTTATCCAAGGTGCTTTACAGAGACTGTGCATTACATTCACCCATTCACACACACACACACACACACACACACACACACACACACACACCTTTACATAGACTGTGCATTACATTCACCCATTCACACACACATTCATAATACACCGATGGCGGCGGAAACCTGCATGCAAGGCACCAACCTGCACATCAGGAGCAATTTGGGGTTCAGTGTCTTGCTCAAGGAGTCTAGGACACTTTGACACTAACTCTGAGGGAGCCGGGGTTCGAACTGGCAACCTTGAAGTTATCATCCAGTCACTCTACCCCTGAGCCACCGCCGCTCGGATAGGATAGGAGAGAGCTCCCTGTGGAGTGTTCTGCTGCTTGAACATTTTGCCTGAGCAGCCTATAAAATAACATAAAAATCACACCTGTGTGAACTGAGTGGTGCAACTCCGTGTGGCGGTTAGGTCCCCGGGGGGGTCCCCGGAGCTTCCAGACCCACAGCATGCCGGCCCGGTTGTGGCCAACCGTCCCCGCGGCCGAAACGGTCGAGAAATGACAGAGTTACTGTGTGAGGGAATTAGCAGATAACACTCTCTCTCTCTCTCTCTCTCTCTCATGCACACTCCACATTGTAAGGCAACAGTGCAACACTATCTCTCTCTCTGTTTCTAACACCACAGCGCCACTTTTTCCCCTACTGGTACCCTAAACATAGGGACATACATAGGGATGAATGGACATATAGGGACATTGCTGTTCCTTGGAGTGGCTGCACCACTCAAAAACCTGTGCAAAGTGATAGCGTGCGTAGTGTACGGTTGAAATGCACGTAACTTGAGAACCGTTTGCCCTACCGAAATTCGACACACGCGTTCCACCCCCAACACCCTTCAATGTTTGTGTTTACACTAACCAATCAGCCAATCAATCAGCTGAGCACATTCCGTGCTCAGCCAATCAGCTGAGCACATTCTGTGCTCATACAGACACACATACACACAACGCTGTGCATAGGAGCGGCTGGCGACACTCAAAAGCAAAATCATTACAAATGGACATTGGAATTACAACATTATCAATGTGAGTCTGTTTTAATAACTGGTATGTTGTTGTGGTACCATGTATGTCCACTGGGAGGCCAGGTAACAAAATACTAGTTAAAAAAAAGCAACTGTGGGGTTTGTGTGAGCCAGCATTGAGCTGTTTGTTGTTTTACAACATTATGACTTTGGTTTCCTGCTATAGTTAGGTCACTAAATTAAATGTCTACAGGTGTCGAGGAACAAGGAAGGTGAAGCTGAGAAGGAAGGTGTGGTGGAATAATTGAGTGGATGTTGTTGTACGTGCTTCATTGAATAATGATTCCTTGACCTAAGTGCCTCTTGGTGTTCATCACAAGCACCTTGAGTTAGAAAACAAGCCACCTGACTCAACAGGTTGGTACTCACGCAGCAGGATATTCGGAATTAACCCGTTTGGGACGATTCTACAAAATTGTTACAGTTTTCTGATAAACGTCATGTTTCTATGTCAGTGGTTCTCAAACTATTTCATGTCAAGGACCCCCAGAAATGATATGTAATTGGCCGCCGACCCCCACCTGAAAATAATAGTTCCAGGGACCTCCCCAGAAGCAAAGATTTGAGTTAAAAACGTTCGCTCTGAAAGAACATATATTGAATATTGAATGATTTGCGACACATTTTCATAATCTTTCAAAAATAACAGATCTACAAGCACCGAGTGCCGTGCTAGAGCTTGTAGATCTGCTATTTTTCAATAGCTAAAGTATAACATAACGCTTAAAACACCAAAAGGGGGTTCCCGTTCAGAATGGGTTAACTACATCCTGTGTTGTGCTCAAAACAGTGGAAATGGCTAAAGGTGTTTGATCGGAATGACAGCTCAGCTTGGTGCTTTTGGCCTGTGCTGCTAGCTGCGTATACTCCGGTGACTCACTCCAGCCAGCATAGTCCTCCTAGCCATGAAGTCACTGACCACAGTCCGGCGCTCACAGATCCCTGGAATTAAAAATCCTCATCACAAAGTCAACACTTCCACCAAAACTCCCTCTCTCACACACTCACCGTCCTGCAAGAGAGCAGTCAGAACAAAAGGGCCTCGCAGTAGCTGCTGCTCATGACAGCCGCTGCGGTTTCGGAGAGAGAAGCCCTCTTCCCGTAACACCAAGATGTCAGACATCAACATCCTGTGAGATTCCCAGGCCCGCTGCGTTGACTCCCTGCTCTCTCATATCATGGACGACGTGTGAGGGCCCAAAGCGAGCGGCTTATCGTCCGCTTCCTGGACCGCCTGCTGAGGACAGAGACGGAGGCCGGGGTCGTGACCCATAATGCACAGTTTGAGAACCTTCTTCTCCTTCACGGCATTCATTTTACCCTCAGCTGACTTGCGTTTCCTGTCCAATGACCTCACCTGTTAGTGCGCTGACCAGCGTTATTAGACCCTCTGTGACGGGCCCAGACAAAGTGATTACACAGGATAACTGTATTCCTGCTGAGATTTCAAAATGCAAAAGGAGGGCCCAGCTATGACTGTGGGTTTCCTTCAGGTTTGTCATCCAGTAGTCTCTTGAGGCAGACTGTTGACCGTACACAAGCATGATTAAATAGTTATTTCATACCGTTACATCATTCTCAATCTCATACGAAATCGGAGAATACGTTAATATAGTCCTGGATGTATAGCTATGACGAATAGTGAATAGTTAACTAACTAGATTTGATACTTTTTTAAGTATCAAAATCCAATATTTCAAACAAATTTTAAATTTTGAATTGAGCAGTTTTATGTTCAATATTGTGTTTGAGAAGAATGAAATCCTCCATGTCGTCCCGTGTTGATAGTGGGAATCAAAAGCTCCTCGTCACGTTCTCCATGTCTACCATATATTCCGCGCTGGAAAGGGTTGAGAGTGGGAAGGAAAACATTGGTGCAACACCGGAAGAAGAGAGGACAAGGCAGAGCAAAAGCGGGGCCTTTCCTGTGATGGAAATTCTATTTAACGTTCTGCCCAGAGGCAAATTCAAAGGAGAAAAGAGTGCTGTTTTAACTTTATCTTTTTGCCGATGGGTTCTCAGATTGGTCATCGAGAGATGAGCAGATATTGTCGATATTTACAGCACATTGTCCTTGAACTTAATTGGTCCGTACCATAGTTATGATTGAATTACTAATTACAAGAGCTTAAAAAAAGCTTTAAAATGAATTGTCTCTAATTATGAATTGGAGAGAAGCCAATTAATTGACCACAGATCAGGGGAGACTGAGACAACAACACGGTCCATTACTTTTTCGTGCCCCACCCCCCCTCACCCATGACCCCCAGCATGCATCCCCCCCTCACCCATGACCCCCAGCATGCCCACCCCCCCACCCCCCCAGCCATCCTCTGCTGCCCAGCGGAGAAGCAACATGGCATTCAGTATGGATCAAGACCAGTTGCTCAGACACGTGCAAACTCTTTGAACTCAAGTTTATGTAAATATTATTGCGACTGAGTTTTACGAACTGTATAGGCTGCAAACATACAGTATAGGACTGCACGTAAAAAAAAGAAAAGAAGAAAAAAAAGGACAACATTTAAAAGGATGTGAAAAACATGTACGCCTATGGGGCTGGGATTTAGTTCTCCTGCTGAGGTTAAATAATCACATCCCTGTTACAAAGTGCTAGGTTGGGCCTTCTCTTCTTGTCCCAGACATTTAGTTCAACACTTTCATCTGACGTGTTCTATCCTCATATTTATTATTTTGCAGTTCTTTCCCGCGGGAGAGTTTGCCGCACCGTAAACCCCCTTTTGCTCTCAACAAGTCCCTGGTTCAGCATTATAGTAACCGTTCCCCCCGTGCCCATCGCATATCCTCCTACATCAAAGTGGGCTCCCTGGCACGGGGCTTTGCCGCTGTTTTTGTGCCTACAAAATGAAAACAGGGCTCCCATAGGCGTCTCCCCCAAAGGGTTGATCCCTCTGGTGAGAATGTAGACGACGACGGTGCTGATGTGAGCACCTGTTCCCACAATCAGACTAACGTACTGTGTATAGGAGCAATATGTGATGATGGAAAGCATTTTGCATACCGCACCTTTTGTCATGACTTTACTTTGACTTATAACCCTTAAATCCCTTTTGCTGTTTTGGGGACCATAGGTCATTTCTCCAGCTGGTGTTGACATGTTGTTGGGGGGGGTCATCTTCTCTGTTTGTGTTCTGCCCTCCACAGACCGTCTAGTACGTGTCACATTTTGTCAGGAGGCGCTTTAACATTTTTTACTTGGTAAACATGCATTCAACGAAGGCTCGCAACTCACTTTTGTAATGCTCCAAGTATTTATTCACAATCACAGCAGGCAGGACATACAACGTTTCGACCGGTATTGGTCTTTTTCAAGTATAAAAAGACCTTGAAAAAGACCAATACCGGTTGAAACGTTGTATGTCCTGCCTGCTGTGATTGTGAATAAATACTTGGAGCATTACAAAAGTGAGTTGCGAGCCTTTTCTTTTCTTCATGATATCCGTTAGTAACAGTTTGGCTCAGCACCAAGATCGGAGGATGTGCGCTGTGTTCTATTTTATTCTGAAACATGCATTCAACGCCGCGTCATTTTATACCTCATGGTTGCTGATGCTATCTCTTTTTACCCAGTCTTTTTTATCAATGGCTGAAAAGAACTTTTTACTGCAGCCGGATCTACCCAAGTTCCACCTAGTTTTAATGAGAGCAAAGCTCATAAAGTCCAGGCCCAAATGTATAGTTTGGAAGAGATGGGTGGATCATAAGAAATAAACTACTTTGTCTCATTTTTTCACATACAAGGCTCTCTTTCTTACTGGTGACACAAAAAAGAAATTGCTTTTAGCCAAGTTTTGGTGAGATAGATGAGCGATTTAGAGGTTTGCCTCAATGCAAATACTTTGACAGACTCTGCACAACAAGGTTGACTTCAGTCGAATGCTGAAAAACACGATGAAAGGTGGTGCTATTTTTTACTCGGGCAGCTCAAGAAAGAGAACTGCAGAAGAATTTTTGGCCTCCTCAAAAAGGCTAATGAGAAGAAAAAGTCTACCATTTCCTGAGTGAAAGTTTGACGAGACGCCAATGCCTACATTGCATAATTTGTGTCATGCATGCGGTCAAAGAGTGCAGAAATAGATATGACTTTCAGACTCTTTGGTATGGTGAAGCCTTCTCATCCTGCAGGCTCTCTCTGGGTATTTTGCCCAAAAGTGGCCTCAAGGAGACCTGCTGGGGTTACAAAAGCACCTCTTCTTTAACCCGTTTTGACCTGAGGACGATTCTACAAAATGTCTACTGAATCCTGACAGTTTTCTGAAAAACCCTATGTTTCCATTTCAGTGGTTTTCAAACTATTTCACGTCAAGGACCCCCAAAAATGATATGTAATAGGCTGCCGGCCCCCATCTGAAAATATGTTGTTCCAGAGCAAATATTTGACTTAAAATTGTTCGCTCTGAAAGAATATACATTCTCAAACAATAGCAGACCTATACAAGCTCATATAGCGCGGCACCACGCTATACTAGCTTGTAGATCTGCTTTTTTCAATAGCTATATAAAGTATAACATAATCCTTAAAAAAACACAAAGAAGGAGGTTCCCCCGTCCAGAATGGTTTAATGAGGAGGAGAGGTGGGGGGGAGACTAAAAATAGCCACGGCTCCTGGACAGAGCTAGCTGCACCGCTGCCTTTTCCTTCTCTGTTTCCCTCAGGATGTTGTTGAACGTCTGGTACATTCCTCACACGCTTGGCCAGGCTGCATTTTTGCCCCCCCCACCCCCACCCCCACCCCAGTGGTGGAAGAAGAAGTTATAAAGTCAGATTTTTCTGATTTAAGTACTTTTTAAGTATTGCTACTTTTTTTGGAGGAAAAAGTAGCAATAGCACAATGTAGAAATACAGCAACTGTTGCAAGTAAAAGACCTGCATTAATTAAAAATTGTACTCGAGAAAAAAGTGCATCGAAATATACCCAAAAGTAAAAGATACTATAAGTTTCCAAAAGTTTTTTTTGTTGTTGAGAAATAGCAGATCTACTACGTCACAACACTCACAACACGTCGCAATGTGTTGATCTGCTGTTATAAAATAGGGCTTAAATGGGGTAATAATGTATATTTTGTAATAAAACAATGTAAATCTGTTTTCAAATAATTGTTGTGGGGTAAAAGGTACAGTATATAGATGTAGAAGTATATAAATAAACTATCAAAAAAACAGAAAAGTAAAAGTACCCATGCAAAATTGTACCTAAGTACAGGACTTGAGTATATTAGTACACTTAGTTACTTTCCACCACTCCCCCCAATCCACCTTCTCATTGCCTGTAGAAGAATTCCGAAGGACACTTTGTACCATAGCTGTGGTTAACTGCTCTTCTGAAGCATCGTCTAGTTATGTTGGGCAGCCGTGATGTCGAACACAGCTGGTTTGCTGTCATTTCAGGCTTTATTTACTTTTCATATTTTGTCCAAGAAGGGACCGACCGCAGCACCAAATTGCCCTTTTTTTCCTTTTTTTGCTGTTTCATAACTGCGATCGCCGGTGAACATTGAATGTCCCCCACTGTGCTTCAAGCTCTCACGACACGACACACGCTCTGTGCTTGCATGCACATGCAGTGCCAACGTGCCTCGATCAAGTCAAGAACGCCCGTTTGTATGAGCTCTGCTCTTGCAATTAAGGCCATGTACAGTACAGTACATAGTGTCTACGTTCTCCCGCTTGCCCCGATCTGGACTCTCTGGAGGAGGAAACCCGATGTTAGGGTGATGTCCGATCGGCGCAGAACATCTGTCTGCCCTTCCGCGCAGGCGTGTCACAGGAAGCATGAATGAAAGACATGATCCCCACTGTCTGCAGCACATGTGTTCCTCACACACAGACACACGCACGCACACACTTCCACACCTGACCTACAGCTTGGTCTTCCTGCACCCTTCAAACCAGTGAGGCCTTTCACGTCCGTTCTGCGTCCCCGATGTCCCAGAGTGACCTCTTTTTGTTATATCCAAATATTTTCCTGTGTTTATGCACCAGCCACTGACCCCTATAGGCTACACTGGGACGGGCCAATAGATACACAAAGAATTCCACCTTGCCCATTGCACGTTTTCCCAGGCCTTCCAGTAAAGCTCTGTTTCACCAGCTGTGATCTGCAGACCACCCTTGTTAAAACATCAATCAGTCAGTCAGTCAGATGGCCAGATCGCCCACATTAGACGCCAAACGCTTTCACTGACTTATTCTCTTACACTTTATACAACCGTTTGAATTAAACCAGAATGTCACCTTTTATACATCTGAGCTATGGGATATGAAATATGTGGCTTTATACATGTGGATTCAATTAATTCAGGGTAGTGTTGATAGGAAAGGCTCATGGTAACGTGTTACGGCACATTTATACTTCATCGCATACACCGTGTATCCTTTCGACACGTGTGATTTTATTATTATTATTACAAAAACAGTGAATTTCAAATTTGTTAAAGTGCCGTACGACACGTTTCTGCTGCATGGCTCCGAGGGGCTGTTCTAGAACAATCTAGAACAGTGGTTCCCAAAGTAGGTCCGCAGGGGTCCTTGAGGGAGTTCTAGGGGGTCCCCATGCAGCTAAATGATAGTTTGGAACCAAACGGACCCTACACTCTCAGAGTTAAATTAACATTGATTTTACAACATAAATTGGGGGTCCCAGTGATAGAAATGCCATTAAATGTAGGCTACGTTAGACTATTGCATGTCAAACTGGGGGTCCTTGAAATTAAACTGGTTGAGAATCATTGCTAGAGCTGTAAAAATCTTCTCTTATGGAGGTCGCTGGCATATATTTTCTAATGGGGGTCCGCGGGCTTATAAGTATCAATTTGGGGGTCCTTGACATGAAAAAGTTTGGGAACCACTGATTTAAAAGACTGTCCGTGTCTGTGTGTCTGTGGGGCTAATTTCCCACATATTGTAAATATTTATAATACTGATTTATCATGTTTTTTTAAGGAAGCCCAGGAGCGCCAAATACGTGTTATTTAGCGTTCTATTTAATGATAAACATATAATGTTGGCTTACCGCATATCAAAGCTCTCGGTCGGTCGATCGGCGGATCTGGGTTCGATCGTCCTTCCCTTCAGCCTCAATGCATGCATGGTGAAACCAAAACGGTGGGGGCTGCATGTTGGGTGGGGGGGGGGGGGGCTGAGGCATCTCTGGTCTTTTTTATCTGAAGATGATGTCTGATCCACAAGGAAGCCGTGCCATTAGAAGTTGTTCACCTGTGAGGACAGAAAGTAGCTCATAACGTGTCTACGGTGGATTTTTATGAAACAAACGCTTTGAGGATAGAAAGAGAATAGTTCAAGCTTTTCGTACAGCTGCAATGTTGGTGAGTTTGACGTTGGTAAGATGGCCGCGGTCTGCATATGGTCCATAGGTTGGAGAAGAAAATCTTGAAAGCGTTTGAGACCCACCTGGTTAAGTTATCAGATGGGTTGGCCGTGTTTTCAGGGCATGTTTATTCTAATGGTTGATTGTGTTCTGGCTTGGATCAATTGGATAGCATTCTTTAAGTATAGGCTATACCATCTCACTTTTAACAGTATCTAACTAATAATTCTAGATGCTGCATCCTCAAAACTTTTGAGGACGAATTGTGTGGACGGAATGCGTCCTGTAATTGGCTGTAAGGTGTTTCATTCTGCGCTGTGAGTGGCTGAGCATCAAATAACGGGTGCGCCACATGAGCCAATACAGGTGGCATGCAGAGGGGAAGAGATGTCAACACTCTCCTCATAACCTTGCCCCCTTCCCTTCTCCTCAGTGGCTGGAGCAATAGAGCGTCGCAGTCCCGCATTGATGACAACACAATCCTGGGGAGTGTGGTAGACTATAAAAAGGCAATATAATACATACGTATTGTGATGTCAGTCACAGTATATTTTCCAATCATTTGAAAAATCCTTCATCTGAATGGTGCTAATAGTTGCTATACTACTACTACTTTGGGAAGTTCAGCAATACAAATGCAATGCATTTATATACACGTCACACAACCCAACCTCTGCACATACTTTGGGTCTGTCATCATATCCCTGAACCCGTATGGACTAGTTAAGTATATAATTGTATTCATTATTATTTCAAAATCTTAGTGTTTCGCCAATTATTTTGGGGCCCACTTGCAATACCCTCGTGGCCCTGCAGACCCACAGCTTTGGAGCACGGTGCTGACCTGGGGAACACCCTACTGGTCAATTAGTTTCGCTCTCAGAGAGAGTTGAATGAACGAACACTCTGGAATTTGGATTGCATAGGTTTTCATTTGAACACAAAATATGTGTGAATTATAGGGCTTGAACTCTTATGTCGTATTCCTGTGGAGGAAACCACCGCGCCAAAGGCTCCGGGGTGGTCCTACGTGGTCGTTTTAGGTCCGTTACAAAAACACGTCATGACGTCATGCACACTAAAATGCCTGTGGTCACACAGAGCTCTCAATCCTTTGGTTATACCTCCTTCCATCTCCTCCCACTTTAGGTCATTTAGACCTGAGCTCCATTCTATACAAAATGTCTTCTAAATCATGACAGTTTTCTCAAAAACGTATGTTACTGTGTCTTAAACTATTTAATGTCAAGGACCCCAAAATGTATTTGGCCTCCGACCCCAAATCTGAAAATATGTCGTCGTCAAGCTCATAGCGCTCGGTGCCGCGCTATGAGCTTGTAGATCTGCTATTTTTCAATAGCTAAAGTATAATATAATACTTGAAAAAAACACCAAGAGGGGTTCCCGCCCGGAGTGGGTTAGGTCAGGAGACCTCTGCGTTGCATATGGACCATCTCTCTAAGGTACGTCAGGCGGTGGAAAGACCTGACATGGTCTGATTTATAGGACATCCTCTTGCCCTTCATAAATGGAAATGGATAACTGCAAATTTTCTCGGGTGTGTTCGTCTCAGAATTGCCAAGAAAGAAAAAAAAGGGCATAACTCAGCATCGCTTGACCTGAGATTGACTCAACTCTTAATAGCAATCAGATTTGGAGTGTGTGTGTGGGTGGGTGGGTGTGTGTGTCTGCAGTCTGCTTGGCTTACACTCTTGATAACGTTTTGGTTCGCATTAAAGCCCCTATCCTTATTTTAACAAATCAGTTTGTATAACCAATCTGTACGGTAGAGTTAGTTATAACACGATGTACAGTTAGGTGATCTTCCTACCGTATCGAGACTCGAGAGGCATACTTTGGTTAGACATACCATACCATACCACTGTCTTGTCCGTGTCTTGTGTCTTGTCTGTGTTTAATGGCCGCCCCAATGCATTTCCAATGGAAGACAGCATGGTTTCACCAAACAATGCAAACATGTATGTTTGATGTGGGGGAGCGGGGCACAAACACAGCCATCAAACAAGAATGTTTGGTCAAACCATGTGACTTCCATATTGGAAATGCATTGGGGCGACCATTAAACACAGACAAGACACAAGACACGGACAAGACAGCCGTCTCAATAGTGTGAGTGAGGCCTTGGGAGAGGGTTATGGTTAGGTTTAGGTGTGCTGTCCCGTGGGACGTTAGGGTTAGGGTGAGGGTTATGGTTAGGTTTAGGTGTGCTGTCCCGTGGGAGGTTGGGGTTAGGGTGAGGGTTTGAGATATCAGACCAACGGTATGTCTACCCAAAAGCAGGGTCTAAACGTGGCATTGAGACGGTTTAGGACACCTGGTTGGTCAGTATCTCCGCTGGCCTACACAGCAGGTTTAGGACACCTGGTTGGTCAGTATCGCCGCTGGCCTACACAGGTTTAGGACACCTGGTTGGTCAGTATCTCCGCTGGCCTACACAGCAGGCCATTCTGTCTTGGAAGAGCTGGAGGTTTGGTCTCCCGACTCTCCTACGTATACCGGGGCTCAAATAGCTATAGGACATGACACTAACGGATTGCAGCTTTAATGTCTCCTCCTCCCTGAGGTTGGAACGCTAGCTGCTCCATCCCAGCTCTCCAACGCTCCCCTTTAATCCTGCCTGCTCTGGGAGGTCATGGCAGAGTCACTATAATGTGTGTGTGTGTGTGTGTGTGTGTGTGTGTGTGTGTGTGTGTGTGTGTGTGTGTGTGTGTGTGTGTGTGTGTGTGCATGTTTCCAGTGTCTGGTGCTGCCTTGGTGGCGGTGGTGAGATGCAATCAGTGGGGAATGAATGATCCATGCTGCTCTCTGGTGACAATTACGTGACTCAGAAGAATGATGAATGAAGGACTCATGTCTAATGATGCAGTGGTTCTCAAAGTGGGGGACTGGGGAACCCACCGGGGTCCTGGAAAGGGTTCCAGGGGGTCCCCAGAAGACTGAGGAACCCACCAGGTTACTGGAAAGGGTTCCAGGGCATCCCCAGAAGACAGAGGAACCCACCGGGGTCCTGGAAAGGGTTCCAGGGGGTCCCCAGAAGACAGAGGAACCCACCAGGTTACTGGAAAGGGTTCGAGGGCATCCCCAGAAGACTGAGGAACCCACCAGGTTACTGGAAAGGGTTCCAGGGCATCCCCAGAAGACAGAGGAACCCACCGGGGTCCTGGAAAGGGTTCCAGGGGGTCCCCAGAAGACCGAGAAACCCACCGGGGGCATTCGAGCATGGGGCTAAATTTTTTTTTTTACACAATTGTATAGCGATTTATTTTGTATTATTTACTATAGTCCTACCAGACCCCAGGGAATTACAAGATCACAGGATCTACTGAATGTGAAGGGGTGACAAACTGACATGTTGAGCCATACAACACAGTATGGCAGCCCCCTATAGTACCCCCCTTCACATTCAGTAGATCCTGTGATCCTGCGATATAGTCTGCGTCTCTGCGATATAGTCTGCGATTTTTGCAGGGGTTCTGCGGCCAAATAAATATCATTTTGGGGATCCTTCACATTAAAAGGTTTGAGAAGCACTGGCCTAATGTCTGCTACGTCGTACGCTGGTGTATCAAATCAAATCAAATCAAATCAAAAAGCACGTTTTAAAACAACCAAGGTTGACCTAAGTGCTGTACAGATCAGTGTGGTATGAGCCAGGCTTCAGTCGTTGAGAGTGAGTGAACGGCTCACTCGTCCATCGCAGCAGAGAGAGAGAGAGAGAGAGAGAGAGCCAAGGACATCAGATGCTGTCTCTCTCTGTGGGGGTTGGAGAACAGGCAGTTCTGAAGAACTGCAGAACCTGTACATGAGCTCACATAAGCCCACCGGAATCAGGATTATAGAAGGGCTGAATGTACTGAGGCTTAATGGAAGGCGATCCCCTCAGGATAAGGATAGAGGATGTTTGCAGCACACGGTGGATTGATCACACATTTCTCAGGTGTTGTGTGCGTGTCATTCAGGAGGACGAGACCGAAACATCCCAGTTGAAATTGGGCCTAGTGTGTGGTGTGCTGTGCACCAATAGCTTATTGGTTATAGAATATAATATATATTTTGTATCTGAATACATAATGTTAAAAGACTTGGCCATGTATGATAATAGAGAGTATCATTCTTTTTTCTATCATTTTTATCCCACATTCTTTTCCCACCCAGTGTCAATTATCTAATGTAATCCTGGGCTCTACACTCCCTCCGCCAACCTAGGGAGAGTAACGGACTGACCTCAAGCTTCCTTCTATGCATGAGGAGTCCAAGCCGCTTCTTTTCACCCGACAGGGGGGGGGGGTGGGGGGGGGGGAGTTTCCCCGGTTGGACGTAGTGCGTGGAAGGAACACGTTATTCCAACCAGTTCCTTTCCCCTCCATCAGGCGCCCCGGCTGGCCAGGTGGAAGCAGTATAGAGACCAGTTCCTCTCCCCTCCATCAGGCGCCCCGGCTGGCCAGGGGGAGGCAGTATAGAGACCAGTTCCTCTCCCCTCCATCAGGCGCCCCGGCTGGCCAGGTGGAAGCAGTATAGAGACCAGTTCCTCTCCCCTCCATCAGGCGCCCCGGCTGGCCAGGGGGAGGCAGTATAGAGACCAGTTCCTCTCCCCTCCATCAGGCGCCCCGGCTGGCCAGGTGGAAGCAGTATAGAGACCAGTTCCTCTCCCCTCCATCAGGCGCCCCGGCTGGCCAGGGGGAGGCAGTATAGAGACCAGTTCCTCTCCCCTCCATCAGGCGCCCCGGCTGGCCAGGGGGAGGCAGTATAGAGACCAGTTCCTCTCCCCTCCATCAGGCGCCCCGGCTGGCCAGGGGGAGGCAGTATAGAGACCAGTTCCTCTCCCCTCCATCAGGCGCCCCGGCTGGCCAGGGGGAGGCAGTATAGAGACCAGTTCCTCTCCCCTCCATCAGGCGCCCCGGCTGGCCAGGGGGAGGCAGTATAGAGACCAGTTCCTCTCCCCTCCATCAGGCGCCCCGGCTGGCCAGGGGGAGGCAGTTTAGAGACGAGAGAGTTGGGTCAGGTGGTCTGTTCACAGAGACCACATCAGAAACCAGGCCTTTTCATTGGCATTCCGTGTTGTAAATGGGCCTCTATCCTATAATGCTATTACAGTACAGGAAAATAACCTTAAAATCACATAAGATCAAAGGCGCGGCCTGATCCTACAAAGTAAACCCCTCAGTATTAAAGCTGCATTCCGGAACTTATATTTTACTATATACTACTACTATTATACTATGTACTATATTTCACTACAACACCTTCAAACCTTGAGATGAACAGTCACTGTGCTGGGTCCCTTCATTCACTAACCTGCCCCTGTGGCGGTAACAGTCACTGTGCTGGGTCCCTTCCTTCACTAACCTGCCCCTGTGGAAGGTAACAGTCACTGTGCTGGGTCCCTTCATTCACTAACCTGCCCCTGTGGAAGGTAACAGTCACTGTGCTGGGTCCCTTCATTCACTAACCTGCCCCTGTGGAAGGTAACAGTCACTGTGCTGGGTCCCTTCCTTCACTAACCTGCCCCTGTGGAAGGTAACAGTCACTGTGCTGGGTCCCTTCATTCACTAACCTGCCCCTGTGGAAGGTAACAGTCACTGTGCTGGGTCCCTTCATTCACTAACCTGCCCCTGTGGTGGTAACAGTCACTGTGCTGGGTCCCTTCATTCACTAACCTGCCCCTGTGGTGGTAACAGTCACTGTGCTGGGTCCCTTCATTCACTAACCCCTGTGGAAGGTGCACTTTCGGCTAGTTAGACATATCTTACCGTTGCTGTCGGCGGGCAGAAACCTTGTATGTCTTTACGGCCTTGCTAGCACAGCGGTTTGATCTCTGTGTGGGAAACATACACAGGTGGAGTCAGGAACCAGCGGGTTGGAGTCAATCTATCAATGAGATCAATAATAAAGACACGATCATATCAAATGATGCTACATGGGCTCCTCTGCAGCTGTTCTGTACACACCTAAACATGACCTGAACTGTGTCCACCCCGACCCCGCCCACTGGTACTATATGGTAGATCTACAAGCTCACTGTGCGTCCCAATGCGGCGTGCTGTGAGCTTGTAGATTGGCTATTTTCGCCATTTGTCATATAAGACAAAATATACATAGGGTTTAAGTGGTTAACAGCAGCAAAGCTGCGAGCCAGAATGGCTTAATGTTACTTTTTTTTTTTTTTATCCATTCAAGTTAGAAAAACAAGAAAATCTCTGCAGGTGGAAAAGCATCCATTTCCAGTAAAGTGCTCTAGTCTCTGATCACCAGTAACTGCCCCTCCTGCCTGCATGTGTTATTCTAGCCTACCGATGGGCTCATGACGTCTCACAGGCAGCAGGGTCAGACTGTTACAGCATCCAACCATCAACCAGTTTGTCTTCATTAATATGCATACATAACTTTTCACATTTCATTTTCCACCTGGAGTGGCATAGCAGGTGCACTGTGTGTGTGTGTGTGTGTGTGTGTGTGTGTGTGTGTGTGTGTGTGTGTGTGTGTGTGTGTGTGTGCGTGTGTCAGTGCGTGCGTGCATGCATGCATGCGAAAAGGGTTGTGGAAGAGGCAGAAAAGGGTTGTGGAGAACATAAGACTAGCATTATCCAAAAGGCATTAGGGCGCGGACCCCCATTTGACATACGGTAATTGTCATCTTTGGGGTCCCAATCTAACACTGTAAGATTTAACTCAAGAGTTACACACCAGTAAACGATCCATTTGGTTCCTAATTATGAATCATTTGGCTGGAGACCGCCCCTGGATCCATCTTTATTTCAGGCTCCAAGGTTCCCATCCCTCCATGGAAGTCCCCTAACCCTATATGTACTGTATAACCTTTACCAGTAATGTAAAACCAAAACCTTAGAGTTTAATAAAAGGCTGTGTGTGTGTGTGTGTGTGTGTGTGTGTGTGTGAGTGTGTGTGTGTATGTGTGAGTGCTTACGTGTGCGCATCTATATCCCCCCCCCCCCCCCCACACACACACACACACACACACACACACACACACCAGTGGTGTAAAATAACTAAGTACTTTTACTTAAGTACTGTACTTAAATGTGTACAACATCTATTAGATCTGCTATTTTCAATAGATTTTGTACACATTTTGAACTTGTGAAATGGAACATTCTGCAATATAAGTACTTTTAGTACTTTAAGTACATTTTGATGCCGATACTTTTGCACTTTTATACATTTTCAATTCCATACTTTTACTTGTAACGAAGTAGTTCTAAATTGCAGTATTGGTACTTTTACTTAAGTAAAACAATTGAGTACACACACAGTCACTCTCACACACACACACACACACACACACACACACACACACACACACACACACACACACACACACACACACACACACACACACACACACACACACACACACACACACACACACACACACACACACACACACACACACACACACACACACACACACACACACGACTTTGGGTACTTAGAAAAGCACATTCCAGAAATTATTATTATTATCTCAGTGTCCAACTATTTTGGGTCTGTCTGTTGTGTATGGCACTCTCAGCAGCTGGGGCAGCTCTTACATAACGTTGTAACGTCAGGTGGAAACATATTGTATATGTGACATGTCTAAAACCGTTTGCAGCAAAAAAACTAGAAAAGTCTCAATTTTGAATTGAAAGTGTGGTTGCAGCAGTCACTTACATAGGCCCCTACCACTACTTTTGCCAGGCAATTACAATGTCGCGTCACCCCTGTGATCATGTGTAAGTATTGTGTAAGCGGATTTATGCCCCTAAAATCTTTTTTCTGCAACAAACGGTTAATTTTTTGCATTTACGGCGCCCCCTATGGATGAAAATGGAATTGCTTTTGGCTTTTGGTTGATTATACCACCCGCAACATTTGATTCAAATTTGGAGTGGATTGGACGTTTGGTTCGTGATTTGTTGCATTTTTTGTCAAATAGGCCCCTTAAGCGTTATTTTTCGGATTTTCGGTGGTGAGGTGACCACCGAACTACAACATGACGTCACGAGCCGCGGTGAAGAGCAAACCACCGCCACCGCCCCAGCCCTTCTCTCTGTTTTTACTCACCACCGCTCAACGTTATTTCAGCTCTGGTGGTCAGCTCACCACCGGAGCGGTGGTCACCTCACCAGGTCACCTCACCACCGAAAATCCAGACTATGAATGAGCCTTTAGTCTTACTCCACTGAAAATAAATAATAATAAAGTGTTACAATTACAATAGTCTGGTTGAACCACACTAATAAAGTGTTACAATTACAATAGTCTGGTTGAACCACACTAATAAAGTTGCAATGGGTCTTAGTAGTAGTAGTGTAGTTAGTTACCAGCAAAAATATTAGATCACAATAAGCGAAATAGCAGATCTACACTCTCGTCTGACACAAGTATAGGGCATTAATTTACCAAAAAAAAAGTTGGAATATGGAGCGAACACCATGTTCAATTAAACAGTGCATTGCAGCCAACGTGCTACACAGGTGGTAGTCATCGAGACCAGACGTCAAATGAGAAGAACTTGAAACAGAAATCAAAGTAAAGCTGTGGCAGATGGCGATCTAAACCTATTAGCAAGTTCACTCTTCATTGTTGTTGATGGTTTGTTTTTCATTCAAGAAGCCCGCCCGGGGCCCTGCAGGCAGCACGGCCTGCTAAATTTAGCTTTGGCTGGATAGGCTGCCGTGATGTCTCTTCTTAAAAAGAAATCCTGGGTAATACACAGGCTGTCGTGCCCTTCAAAAAAAACAAAAAACCTACAGCTGTATAAATGGAATACAGAGTGTGCATGCTTTGCTTGCAATGGAAAAGAAAGTCAAGCGGCATGAAGAGACGAGAACAAAGCAGGGTTTAGAGGCAGGTGCGTGCATGACAAACAAGAAGTGGGAAAAAAAGGGGTCTAAAAAAAAGTGACTTCCTGTGAGGCTTGTAAAGGATCGAGCTTCACGTGAATGACACAACCGTCCCAGTGTCTCTCTGTGGGTGGGTTTCTGTGAGCAAACTGTAAATATGTGGTCAACAGAGTCTGCACTGATGTAACAGGTACTGTGCGTGTGCGTGTGTGTGTGTGTGTGTGCGTGTGTACCGTTCCTCATTGAGCCTTTGTGAATATAATTTATTTGTATTGTAGCCTTTATTAATCCCACACAGGAGAAATAAATTTTCAGCTGTATCCAGCTGATGGCTGCTCAGATGGTCATGATGAGCCGGGGGGGGGGGGGGGGGGCTCCAGGTGTCCTCTATATTCACAAAGCTATATGGCCACCATCATACTGTGTGTGTGTGTGTGTGTGTGTGTGTTATTATTTCTGTCTGTGAATTATATCACAAACATTTAGACAAAAATCCATTACCGACACGTGTATAGAAGATCCATTATCGATGCTCTCTTTCTCAAAACACGAGCGATATCCATATATTTAAATCCTATTTCTGTATCGTTTCGGTTAATAACAAAAGACAAGTAGAGCTAATAAAAGGCAAAAGAAAACAGAAGCATGGAAGGAGGAGAAAAAAAAGGAAGAAAAAAGAAAAACAGAAAAATCTACAAGACCTGAGGAATGTTCTCCACTGCAGCCGCGCTCCTCGTTCACGGCAGGAAGTGCCAGTCAAACCACAGGAATGCAAAGCACTACAGCAGACACTGCTTTCCACATGAGAACCGAGAGGAGAGGGAGGGTGTGTGTGTGTGTGTGTGTGTGTGTGTGTGTGTGTGTGTGTGTGTGTGTGTGTGTGTGTGTGTGTGTGTGTGTGTGTGCGTGTGTGTGTGCGTGCGTGCGTACGTGTGTGCGTGCGTGTATGTGTGTGTGAGAGAGTGACAAAGACAAAGTGAGAGTGGATAAACGGACAGTCATGATGTTAGAAACAGACTCTGGTACTTTATAAACAGCAAAAATCGAATAATTATATTTATTAGACTATAACATAACATTATATATCTCACCTTCCGGCTTCCTTCAGTTATCATTTCTTCTGGATTATGGATTGTAGAGTCTTCATTGACCCTCCTCAGAATCCACAGTAAAAAAAAATCCTCATTGTTACTTTAGCTCGGAGATTAATTCTCTTTCACGCTTTTTACACACTCACTGAGTTCAAAGAACGCTGAGGCTTTTTACTGTGTGGTACCGACACCGGAATGCATTGTGAGAAACAGGTGTCGTCGACATAGAAAAGCATCCGCGGAGAAGAAGTGCTGACTCATCAGGGTCGTCATCTCGGCACTTAACCCATTTAGGCCCGACGTCGAAATTAAAAAGAAAAGTCTTCTAAATCATGAGTTTTCTGAAATACCTATGTTTCCATCTCAGTGGTGCTCAATATTTCATGTCAAGGACCCCAAAAATTATATGAATATGGCCTCCGACCCCCATCTGAAAATATGTTGTTCCAGGGAAGTTAAAAATGTTCAATAAAAATGTTCAATAAATTGAAGAAACATATTCAAACATTTGTGCCACATTTTCACGATTTTTCAAAAATAGCAGACCTACAAGCTCATTGCGTGGCACTCGGTGCCACGCTATGAGCTTGTAGATCTGCTATTTTTCAATAGCTAAATTATAACACAATGCTTTAAAACACCAACAGGGGTTCCCGTCCAGAATGGCTTAATGAATGCTCATCATTCACGATGGTGAGACATGAGGCCGAGATCTCAGATCGAGAGCCAAGCGATGTCTTGAATGAACGCCAAGAGTTGGGAAACATCTGTACGATCCGACGAGTTATAGAAGCCCTTCTGACAATAAAACATCTTCACGGCTCTCATAAGGCGACGTGAGCAGGGAGTTCCCTGTCGCCTCAGAGCCCCCTCGCTGAGATTATAATCATTAGCATGCTTCTTCTTTCAGACACACAGCGATACAGACATCGCAACGAGCTAACTGGAAGATACAAGTCATTCTCAAGGATTCAACGAGCTAACTGGAAGATACAAGTCATTCTCAACGAGCTAACTGGAAGATACAAGTCATTCTCAACGAGCTAACTGGAAGATACAAGTCATTCTCAACGAGCTAAGATACAAGTCATTCTCAACGAGCTAAGATACAAGTCATTCTCAAGGATTCCAGATGCCAAGAATTAAGCAACAGGCACATTGTTATGTCTATTTAGACCTGAGGTCGATTCTACAAATATCTTCTAAATCCTGACAGTTTTCTGAAAAACCCTATGTTTCTATGTCAGTGGTTCTCAAACATTTTCATGTCAAGGACCCTCAAAAATATATGTATTTGGCCGCCCCCATCTGAAAATATGTTTTGCGCAAAGATTTGCGACACATTTAGCATAACATAATGCTTAAAACACCAAAAGGGGTTCCCGCTCAAAATGGGTTTAATACAGGGACGGGAGAATCCTTGAGTTATTTGAATCTGACCAAAATGTGAAATGAAGTACTTGAAGAATAGGCGTGTGGCGTGTCGTGTGCACATCAAAAACCTACATACGAAGGCCAGGTGGTGCTGGATAAAATAACGAGGCCATGAAAATATTTAGACATTGTAATTTAAGCTTCCTGACGGGTAGTGTGATATTTCTTCACACATGAAGAAATATCATGTTTGAAAGGTCTTTGTTTACTTCTGAACTCTGATCAATTTGTAACACAGAGTGTACAAAATGTTGCCAAAATGAACCCTAATTATACAACAGGTTGTTTTGAGGAAGCAATCTGATTGGTTGAAACAGCCTTCTAGACGTGGTTCAAACGAGCACCACTCCACACCTAATCAAAACAAAGAATTCAGCTGCTCTGTTCTCCCAGACTCTGCAAACTCGGTGGCTATAGGCTAGCCAGTTTTCTTGGGACATTTGTGGTCGTAGTGACATTAAAAAAACATGTTTTTTCAGTGATTTTCTTAGTTTTAAGGGTAACCGTTGTATAATTCGGAACTCGCCCTGCAGGCTCGTTCCTGCAGCATCGCAGCCTTTGCAGGCGTGCATTAATGACGTTAAACCACCCCCTCTCGTGTAATATTGCTTAATTAACACTGAGCAGGTATCACACCAAGAACGTATTGAGTTGGAATGCGTACTGTACAAGCCTAGCCTACTATGGTGACATGCAGGCACTCTAAAAAAGGCCCAACGGAGCTAAAGAGGGATTGCACCCGCCGCAGGATGCGGACAGAATATAGCCTGCCCCGTGGGCTGCCAAGTAGAGAGGGACCTCATCATCTGAAGTGGCTGGCTGGAGGAGAGAGAGAGAGAGCTGTTTTGACTGCAAGGAGTTGGCAAAGGTATAGAAGCGAAGCGCCCCCCCTTGGGTTTTAACTGGAACAGATCTGAGAGGAAATACCACTGGCAGAGAGACAGAGACAGAGAGAGAGAGAGCGGGGGGGGGGGGCAGTAGGTTCGGGGGTGGGCGGCGTGCGTGGGCCTGTGATAAAACACGACTGATCTGATCTGATGGGGCCAGCGTAGCGTTGAGTGGATGGATGGAGGACAACTAGCGTGCGTTGCTGCTGTGAGCCTGACAGCCCCCTCAAGGACGAGGGAGGGGGGTTTTTCATACTGGGTCCCAGAGGTACTCTGCAGAGGCTGGGGTGGCATATCACATTGCCCCCCCCTCCTCCCCTCCCCTCCTCCACCACTCCTGTTCTCCTCTCTCTTAGCCATCTCACAGTTTCCTCTGAGTGCATTCACACACACCCAGACAGGAGAGACCCTTGAAGGCATTCCAGCTTCAACATTTGGGCCCGTCTGGAAGGAATTAAGAAGGGAAAAAGGTGGATGAGGTGGTTGGACCAATTTTCCCAGAGTCAGGGAGACCCACCCAAAAACTCTGCGCCGCCCGGCCGCCGGTACCCCGAGTTCTCTCCCCCCACAATCCCCCTGTGACACCATTCCTCCTCCCGGCCCGCCTCCTCCTCCCCCAGCATCACGCCATCTTTATCCCCGCTTTTGGATTCACACGGGCTCCTTTTGCGAAACATATTGTCAAATACTCAACTCTGTAATTGTCTGTAACTATCCTTAGCTCCCTTAACTTGCACAGCAGATTGACATCAAAGGTTTTGTTCTCATTTAGATGTGGCGTATTGGCCGGATCGGCCCGGGTCTGGGACGGGGAATCGGCGGTCGGTTCCTGCTCCATTACGGTAAGTCTCTCTCGCTGGTCCCAGGGGAGCTCACGCTGTCTACAGGGGCCAGATTGTAACAGTAAGAGGCCAGCTGGCTGCCCCGGCCACACCAGAGACCCACGCACTGCTAGATAACATCAAGAACATTTTTTTACGTATGCATTTCCGCATGCCTTTTTTTTGGGCCCATTTCTCTACATCTCCCCCTTCTCTCCTGTCCCGTGCAAACATGCACTATATACCGGTACATGTAACACGCAGTGGTGGAAAAAGTACTGAATTGTTTTACTTAAGTAAAAGTACCACTACTGCAATTTAGAACTTTTCCGTTACAAGTAAAAGTACGGAATTGAAAATGTACTTGAGTAAAAGTACAAAAGTATCGGCATCAAAATGTACTTAAAGTACTAAAAGTAAAAGTACTCATATTGCAGAATGTCCCATTTCACAAGTTCAAAATGTGTACGTCATCTATTGAAAATAGCAGATCTACAAGCTCACAATGCGTTGCGACACATTGTGCCAAAATGTATAGGGTTGAAGTGACGTTTTCTAATCAAAATTGAAATCTCCAAAATTTTGGCTCTGAGATGTAGTGGAGTAGAAGTAAAAGTACTGGAAATTGGAAATACTCGAGTAAAGTACAAACACCTCAAAGTTGTACTTAAGTAAAAGTACTTAGTTACTTTCCACCACACACACACACACACACACACACACACACACACACACACACACACACACACACACACACACACACACACACACACACACACACACACACACACACACACACACACACACACACACACACCTCTCTCTCTCTCAATGCTTGACCTCCGAGATTAATGGCTTCTATTATTTGTCTGTGCTGCTTGGCTCCAGGGGCTGCGGTGTGGCTGCCATCCTGTGGTAAAATGTGGGCGAGGCCCCATCATCAGAGTATAGCTGACACCAGCTGTGAGGCCGCCTGGCGCTGCTCATGGGCCCGTCCATGGCTTATTGACACAGTGATGCGAATGATGGAAAAAAGAAAAAAGAATGCCGTTGTTGCAGGGAAGGAAAGAAAGAAAGAGAAAAAAGAAGCCCATGCAACCAACGCTGTGGTTTTATTTCTGTCGACACAATGTCCTCCATATCTGATTGAAGGTGAGAGTGCATGTTGCTGAGGGGAGGTAATGGAGCCCGTGTTAAGCTCCAGAATCCACACAATGGTGAGTCTGAGCTCCAAGCGCTGTGTGAATAACTGAATACCACTGTGGGTGAATGCCATTAATCCATTCTGTACGGGAACCGCCTGTTGGTGTTTTAAAGCATTACGTTATGCTTTAGCTGTTGAAAAATAGCACATCTACAAGCTCGTAGTGTGGCACCGAGTGTCGCACTACGAGCTTGTAGATCTGATTTTTTTTTCTTTTTCGTGAAAATGTATCGCAAATCTGTGAATATATATTCTTTCAGGGCGAACGTTTTTTACTCAAATCTTTACTTATGTGGGGGACTCTGGAACAACATATTCTTTCATAAAACTGTCATGATTTAGAAGACATTTTGTAGAATCGTCCTCAGGTCTAAATGGATTAAGTACAATGAATGTCAGGGCACTTCTGCACAGGGTGGGAAGGCACACTCTCAAAGGATTAAAAAAAGACGATGAGAAAATAGGAAAATATGCACCACTGGGCTTTCATGTTGGCTGCAGCATCTGCCAGAGCAGTGACTGAAGACTGTGAAAGTCTGCAGGAAGTTTAGATTGTTTATTTATTGTCTGTTGTGTCACTGCAGCGCTGATTAATTCAACTTCAAGTTCATTGGGACAGGTGTAAAAGACAAATTTTCAGTGCAAGTTCTCACACATTTGCACTGGAGTACACTGTATGTTCACAAGAGAGAAGTATAAATGCACCAAAGAGAAGAAAGATCAGACAGAGATGGAAATAAACTCACAAATACATTCTTTAACCAACCTGTCATCCCTATTTGGAATAATAATTATAGACATAAAACATAAACATATTATGTTTTATGTTTCTAACATAATAAATAATAAATGGTGATTTATTTAAAATATCAGATCTACAAGCTCACCACGCACCACATTGTGAGCTTGTAGATCAGCTATTTTCAAAAATAAATGAGTAGTTAAGGAACTTAAGGTCAACTTACAGAGGCCAGAAGAAGCATTGATCTTTCACCTTTCAGGCTATTTTGGGGATGAAGGAGGGTCTCTTGGGGGAAATCTTCAGCACGTGTTTGTTGGAAGAAGAGCACTATAGAGGAGTTCCTGTAAGGGGAGGGGCTTCCAAAAAGCATCATCAGGACAGGCCGAGGATGGAGAGCCTGTGAGGTCGGAGGTCGGAGACATTACGAGACAACAAGAATGTTAAGCACATTTGCATGTGACGTGACTGACATGGCACATGTACAGCAACAACATCATGGCATGAGCGCTGTCACCACTCAAAGGCACACATCATGTTCAAGTGTTAGAGGGGCAGGGGCTGAAATTGCGCTAAGAGGGCACTTTTGGACGAAAATAGCAGATCTACAAGCTCTCAACGCGTCGCGCTGCGGAGGGGCGTGTGCATGTCTTTAACCACAGTAAATGCTGCATTCGTGGTCTGGAAAGGGCAGTTGTTTTACAGACGGGTAAAAACTAAAAAGGGCAGGGGCTGAAGCCCCCTTTGATATGTCTATGTGTGCACGTCCCTGACCAGAGGGGATCGTAGACGACCGAGAGACATGAATGCCGCCTGGGGCTAAGGATCACATTCACCTCAGTGCAAAAAGCACTGCACATTCATTCACACTGCATCCATCCTCAAAGAAGGGCATCTGTAATGTATGTGCGCGTGTGTGTGCGGGTGCGTGCAAGTGTGTGCGCGCGAGTACGTGCGTGCGAGCGAGAGAGAGAGGTTAACACTTGGACGGTATCCCAGGATTGTCTCAACCTTACCTGGCTGGAAAAAGGCTTTCTAAGATCAGCAGGAGACAATTTAGAGACAGCCTTGGCCTCTGCAAGCACGCGCTAACAAGTAGCAGTCATTACATACCGCTATAGCCGCACAAAAACAAACCCTGCATGGCTTCATTCAATGGTACAAAAACAAACCCTGCATGGCTTCATTCAATGGTACAAATGATTCAGCACACTCACCTTTCTGGAGCCTGAACCAATTGCTTGTACTTTCAAGGTAAATGGTCGGGTAGAGGCTACAGCAGAGGTTCCCAAACCTTTTCATACCCCCAAATTGACATTTATTAGCCCGCGGACCGCTATTTGAAACATATATGCCAGCGACCCACCACTAGAGAAGAATTATATGGTTCTAGCAGTGATTCTCAACCTGTCGCCCATTTAATGGCATTTCTGGGACCCATATAGTAAAATCATTGTTAATTTAACTCTGAGAGTGAAATGAAATGGATCGGTTCCATTTGTACCAACATTTTAGACGAGGACGCAAATTCTAATTGGCCAGAAAGAGATGATGTATCGATGATGTATGATTGATAATGTTAACAATATATGGGCATAATGGGCATAAATGGTAAATGGTGCATTTATATAGCGCCTTGGGCGCTTTACATAGATTGTGCATTACATTCACCCATACATTCATACACGGATGGCGGAGGAAACCATGCAAGGCACCAACCTGCACATCAGGAGCAATTAGGGGTTCAGAGTATTGCTCAAGGACACTTCGACACTAACTCTGGGGGAGCCTGGGTTCGAACTGGCAACCTCGCGGTTACCATCCAGCCACTCTACCCTTGAGCCACCGCCGCCCACCCCCGGCATTACAGGGATTGTATTAGGTGTCAGCTGGGAATGCCCATATATGGAACTTTTCCCCCCCTTTTTTTAAATTCACGTTTTCACACACACACACACACACACACACACACACACACACACACACACACACACACACACACACACACACACACACACACACACACACACACACACACACACACACACACACACACACACACACACACACACACACACACACACACACACACACACACACACACACACACACACACACACACACACACAGCAAATTACTTCAGTGTATATAGCAGCCCAGTCTTCATAAACAAAGTCAAGCTGGAGACGTAGAACAATAAGGATCAACTGGAGACCATATAGTATAGTAATGGAAATCCAACCAGAGGATAGAGATCTCAACAGGGCCGGAAATTAATAAGGTCTGGCTCTACCTGGACCCTAAATGGGGTGCCCCGGGCCCCCGCCTGGCACACATTTTACACCCGAAAACTTGAACTAACAAATCAAAAAATATATATATTGTGTGTGTGTGTGTGTGTGTGTGTGTGTGTGTGTGTGTGTGTGTGTGTGTGTGTGGATGACGAGATCCAAAACCGCCTTAAACAAGCCTCAACATCATTCGGTCGTCAACAGGGAAGGGCGTTTCTGAACAGAGACACCAAAGTGCTGGTGTACAAAGCAGTATGCATCCCCACACTACCGTATATGGATGTGAGGCATGGACCATTTCAGAAGCCTGGAGGCCTTCCATGTTAGATGTCTGTATTGTCTCAAGAAAGATTCTCAGCATCACCTGGAAGGACAGAGTGGCCACACACAGAGGTGTTGGAACACCAGGCAGCTGCAGCACGGAGTCCATCCTGAACCAACATCACCTCAGGTGGCTGGGGCATGTCATCCGTATGCCCAGCCATTAGACTCCCACGCAAAGTCCTCTATCTATACGGCCAGTTACACCTCGGTCAACGCAGTGCCGGTGGGCACTGGGCAGAAGAAGCGGTTCAAAGACCAAATTAAGACCACACTGAAGAGAGGCCAGATCAACCCCTCTTCACTGGAGGAACTCTGGCATTCTCGCTCCGCACAGGGCGTGCAGTATATGGAAACACAACGCCGTGCAGCAAAGCGTGCAAAAAGGCATGCCCGCAAAGCCACCCCCTGTTCCCCCTAGTACCGCTTGTATATGCCCGGTCTGCAACCGTGACTGTGGAGCCAGGACTATACAGCCACCAGAAGACTCACAAATAGGAGAAGATGGTCATCATCGGACACGATGGACAACTGCAAGCAGTGTGTGTGTGTGTGTGTGTGTGTGTGTGTGTGTGTGTGTGTGTGTGTGTGTGTGTGTATGTGTGTGTGTGTGTGTGTGTGCGTGTGCTGTCTGGGGTTGAGTTATTTTTTGTATAAATGCCAATAAGCTATATTGTTAAGTGGTGCAACCACTTCATTAGGGAGCTTTGTGTGTCTCTGGCTGGCTGGCTGGGTCTGAGCACGAAAATAGCGTTTTGGTTGGTTTTCACAACCAAGTGTCACTGTTGCGCAGCCTAACACACACACACACACACACACACACACACACACACACACACACACACACACACACACACACAAACTGTATATACCGGTATGATGATTTTGGGTGTGACAGTACAGTACAGTACAGTACAGTACAGTACAGTACAGTACAGTACAGGGACCCACTGGGGACTCCCACACGGTAACTCTTGTCATTTCTCGACCGTTTCGGATGCGGGGCAGCTCGCCGGAAACCGGGCCGGCACCCTGGGCACGTTCCTGTGGGTCTGGAAGTTCCGGGACCCCCCCCCCCGACCCCCACACGGAGTTGCACCACTTACTTCACACGGGTGTGATTTTTAAAGAAAAAGAAGCATGCGTGAGAGACCGGTCGGTCGCAAGTCGTCCGAAGTTGGCCTTAGAGATTAAATAACAGCGCGGCATCGATACGATGCCTTAGAGGAGAGGGTAGAATTATATGGAAGTGTGAGCCTTAACCACTTAAAGACCGGTACTTAATTGGCATTCCCATGGGCCCTATATACTTAGTTGATCATATTCCCCATAGGCTACACAAAATACACAAAAAAATGCAGATCTACAAGCTCACAACGTGTCTCGCTCTCCATCATCTATGGTTCCTCTCCTCACAGCCGTGTGATGGAGAGACGGGGAATATTCTAACGGGGCTCAGAGCGTTGCTTCCTCAACAGGGATAGCCTGGCATCTGGATCGTGTTAAGAGTGGATCCATGTTGATCCGGCATGGAAAACAAGGCACAGAAATGTGCCTAAGTGACCACTAGGCTGGATGGACCATCGCCCTGGGTTTATAGGGAGCCTGCGGGGACTTCCTCACTGTCTCACATGCCAACATACCGAGGGATTACTGGAGAGCTGGACATTGTTTCCATTGTTTCCACTGTGGCGGGGGCAGTGAAGGCCCAGAGGAAAACAAAGGGGGGGTCAGGACAGTGTTGTCCTGGAAGATGCGGCGACAACAATGAAACCGCAACCCCCTGCTGTGCGGGCGGGGGTCAGAGCGAAGGGGAGAGTGGCCCCGGGTACAGTTGATCTCTCGCCCGCTCCAGCTCTCACTGGAAACACTGACCGTGTTGGCGAGTCCCCGCGGGGTGCGGTGACAAGAATAACAGAGGAATCAGGGATGAAGATGGACTGCTGCAAGAAGAAGAAAAGAAACCCAACAACTCTGTTGTGTTTTTTCGATAACCCATTTCCCAGCGATCAAAACCGTGGCATTTATAGGTGTGGTATAATGATGAGTCCATGAAATTGAATGGTGGGGAGGAGGAACCATGAATTAAAGCTGTAATGAGAGAAATTAAAAAGATTAGCTATTAAGAGGAGTCGGGGAGTAGGAAAACAGGAGGTTTTCATAATCATCCAACTCCCTGGAATCTCTCCTGAGACCTTAGGGTGGAGCCGGTGATAGAAATGTATGTCAAAAGTTAAATTGGAACATTTTCCCCCTTATTCCTCACTAGTGAAAACAAAGATCCCCTCATATACTGTCACTGTGTGCGCTGGAAGAATAGCCAGAGACAACAGACACCCACTAAGCAACACGCAGAGATATTCCTGAGTGTACGACTGCGTGTGAATCCACCACTACCTCTTTCAGGTCTGTATCTGTCCCTCGTTTCATCACTGCTGTAACGCCATGACTTAATGTTTTCCCCCTGCAAGATCAATAAAAGGTTCATTTATATAGCGCCTTTTATCCAAGATTGTTCATTACAATCACCCATTTACGCACACGTTCATATACACCGATGGCGGCGGAAACCATGCAAGGCGCCACCAACCTGCACATCAGGAGCTATTAGGGGTTCTTGCTCAAGGACATTCGACTGGACGGCAGCTGGACGGCAGCTAAGGTGAAGTCCAGAAACAATCTGCTCTGCAAACTTGCTGGTGCAAAATGGGGGGCGGCAGCCTCCACACTGCACACCTCAGCACTGGCCCTGTCATACTCTGCAGCAGAATATTGTGCCCCTGTCTGGTCTAGGTCATCACACACACACCAAGTGGACACCCAGCTCAATACCACCATGAGAACCATAACCGGGACTATTTGCTCCACACCACTCCCCTGGCTCCCAGTATTATCAAACATAGCACCCCCACACATCCGGCGAGCAGCAGTCTCTCAAAGGATGCTTCAAAAGGTCAAAGACTCTCCCCATCTACCAATCCATGCAGACATTTTCAACCCACCCACTGCTCGACTCCCATCGAGACGACCAATTTGGAGGAACCCCCCATCAGCTGACTTCACCATCAAATCAGCTTGGAAAAGGGAATGGGAGTCCAATGAGGTCCCAAACAAACACCTGGTGTCAGACCCCAACCAACAGGTCCCTGGTACCACCCTCCCAAGGAGACAGTGGTCTACGCTCAATAGATTCAGGACTGGACATGGCCCCTGCTTGGCCAGCCTCCACAAATGGGGCAGTAGCCCAAGCCCACTGTGTGCGTGTGGTGAGGAGCAAACTATGAAGCACATCATAGAAGTTTGTCCTCTCCAAAGACTGGAAGGAGGATTAATTACCCTCCACAGCGCAGACCAGGAGGCAACCGTTTGGCTTAAGGACTTTGCATTCGCTAAATAAAATAGCTCAAGGACATTCGACATTAACTCTGGGGGAGTCCACATGGTTCGACCTGTGAACTTTGTGGTACCCAATCCGGCCACTCTACCGCTGAGCCACTAGCTGCCAGTGAGTCGATGTAATCCCTCCATCTGCGCCTTGGTCTGCCCCGGGGTTTCCTCCCAGTGGGACGTGTCGTCGAGGACCTCCCTAGGGAGACGCCCGAGAGGCATCCTAACCAGATGCCCGAACCACCTAAGCTGGCTCCTTTCCAGGTGAAGGAGCAGCGGCTCTACGCTGAGTCTCTCCCGTGTGACTGAACTCCTCACCCTATCTCGTCGGAAAAAACTAATTTCGGCCGCTTGTATTCGCGACCTTATTCTTTCTTACACCAAGTATCTATGCTGAAAAGAGCCGATCTCCCCAAGCTCACAATGTGTTGCAAGAATATTTCCTCCAGAATATATTAGGAATGCAAGGGAATAATAGGAGTGTGTTTAATTACACAGGTTTCCTACAGTGTTTGTAAGCCGCTGTGCGACCCTGAGAGCATTGAGTGGACTAGGGGGGATTCAGGGCGTTGGTCGCCCTGTTAGGCCCTCCACCAATTTGGTATGTGCACCGTGCACACTGATTTTAGCTGTCCAGTCTGTCCACACTGTGCAGCCTCGCCCACACACACACACACACACACACACACACACACGCACGCACGTGCACACGCACACACAGAGCATCACGCCAAACATGGCCGACATCTGCAATCCATTGCTCATCTTAATTATCCCGGGGTGAACCTTATGGAAAATTGCAACACACGGCATCGGAATGTAAACACGGCCCAGAGGGAACTCCCCAGTATAGAATCCATTTTACATTAAGCTCCTGTCAGTCATGTGCTCCTAGGGTTCAATCTGGAATTCAACTCACCTCTCTTTCAGAGGATGATGATTCTACAAATGCCTTCTAAATCCTTACAGTTTTCTGGAAAAAAAATGTTTCTGTCAGTCTTTTCTCTCAACCTCAAACTATTTCATGTCAAGCAGCCCCAGAATTATCTGTATTTGGCCGTGGACCCCCCTCCCTCCCCCGGAAGCAAAGATTTGAGTTAAAAACGTTCGCCGCTCTGAAAGAATATACATTAAAAGATTTGCGCCACATTTTCCAAATAATAGCAGATCTACAAACTCGTAGCACTATTTTTCAACAGCTAAAGCATAACGTAATGCTTAAAAAAACACCAAAAGGGGTTCCTCCCCGCCCAGAATGTGTTAACTGTATGTATGTATCATGCCGTTGTGATTTGGCAAGTCATGTGATTTTTGTGTTCCCATTTTTTTTGTTGGTAATGTTTATTATTATTCTGTTGCAGCAATGCGTGTTAAAAGTAATAGGAAACATCATGTCAATTTTGCTAAGAGTTAGGTCATAGCACACAAACGCAAAAAAGAATATCATATGTTACCACTAAACTAAAGGTCACAGTGCATGTGCATGCACCCGTGGGCAAAACCCTGCGTCATGCAAGCACCAAAACACAATTGTTTATTTGTGCTAAGAGAATTATCTCTAGCACAGCAATAAGCTGCTGATTTAAAAAAAAAACATTGCCAGAATCTTCCCGGCATGCAAGACAAGCGAATCAGTAAGAAGAAGAATGCATGCAGCAAAATTTCCAAACACTGAAGCAATTGTGGTGAGTCAGTCAAACTGAGCTGCAGAAACTGCTATCAGAACATTGGACCCATGACAGAGAGAGAGAGAGACCCAACCTAGTCATATATTTAGTCAGTGATTAAAATGCTCTCTTTAAAATGGAAAAAGAACAGGTGAGCAATATGTAGGTCAGGCCTTCTGGCAAAAGACCAAACCAACTTGGATGCAGTGCTGATTTCGTTGACTAAAAACTAAGACGAAAAATGTTCGTTGACTACCTTTTTCCACTGACAAAAAACTAAATTGAAAACGAAATTAAAGCTAAGTTACGATGACTAAAACTAAGACAATTTCGTCAACAAATAAAAACCAGAGTAAAAACTGAAGGGACTAGTGGACAAGAGATCCAGAATAAGTTAGTTAGCACTTGGATGCATGCTGAAAATAGCCGATCTACAAGCTCACAACGCGTCGCAGCTAGACTAACACTAAAACATTCCCAAATTCCCGGTGACTAAAACCAAATGAAAACTATACAAGAGACTATATGACTAAAACTAAAATCTAAATGTGCTGCCGCAAAAACACTGCTTGGATGTGATGAAGTTGCATTGAGACTGCTGTACATATTTTGGCACATGTCATGAATATAGGCCACATTAGAGAAGTATACACAATATCATATATCATTATATACTATATCAACATACAACCAATAGAGGCTTAGTAGTAATGCAATAAGTACTACATGTTTGCAACATGTTACCATAACATGTTACCATAATGAATCTCTTTGTTGCACAGTAAACGCCTATGGGTTGAATTTAACCCATTTAGATTCTACAAATTGCTTCTAAAACCTCAGTTTTCTGAAAAACCCTATGTTAGTGGTTCTCATACAGTTTTCATGTCAAGGACCCTCAATATATATGTAATTGGCCGCCGACCCCCGTCTGAAAATATGTTGTTCTAGGAACCCCCTCAGAAGTTAAGATTTGAGTTAAAAATATTAGCTCTGAAAGAATATATTCCAAATGTGACACATTTTCACGATATTTCAAAAATAGCACCTAGTTCCTACTACGAGCTTGTAGATCTGCTATTTTTCAATAGCTAAAGAATAGGGGGGGGTTTCCGCCCAGAATGTGTTAACTATGAGTGTGAAAGAACGGATCCATAGGGGTTCCCCCCCAGGACTTTCCTGTAGGTTGAGAGCTATAAATGACATTTTGTGTATTGCAACTTGTGTTTTACATTTCTACATGTATGTACCGTTTTAGTTCCAGACTGTTGGATTGGTGTTGAAATGGGGACAGCAGCAGCTGGATTTCATTCCAGAACAGACTTTTGAGGAAATGTGCAGCGTGGCCCGATCAACCCCTCCCTGTGTTCTACGAGGCAAAGGGAACCCTGTGTCTGGCAGCCAGGCAACCCCTCTGTTCCGAGTCAACCATATACACCCCTAACTTAACCAGACGGCAAGTGTGCGTGCGTCTTCTTGGGCGGATATAACGTAACTAAGTACAATTACTCTTTTTTTTTTGTTACTTTACTTGGGCTAGAAAGATGGAAAAAGTCATTTAATTGAGCCCCCCCTTTAACACTTTAACACTAACGCTACATTTGCTAATCCAATAATATTACTGCATAAGTACTTTTACAGTACATTTGGTATTGGAAGTACATGATATTGATAATACTTTTGTGCTTAAAACTCAAGCAATTTTGAATACAGGACTTCTATTCGGAACGGAGTATCTCTACACTGTGGTATTGGTACTTTTACCAGAGTGCTACTTCTTCCATCACTGCCGAACAGTGTTGTTTTTGGCAGTACATTTTGATTTTAGTTTAGTCATAGTCTTTGGAATGAAACTTCATTTAGTTTTAGTCACCAGGAATGTCTTAGTGTTAGTGTTCCTAACATTCTAGTTTTTATTTGTTGACGAAATTGTTGGTCATAGTTTTAGTCGTCATAGCTTAGTTTTTATTTAATTTCCATTTAGTTTGTCAGTGGGAAAAGGTAGTCGACGAGCAATTTTTCGTCTTAGTTTTAGTCGACGAAATCAACACTGCTGCCGAAACACCAAAAGCGTGTGCGAAGCTGTGCAAGTCACACATCCAAGGCATGTGAGCTCCCTCCCACGAGTACCGAACAACTATGTTACACTCTCCTCCTTCCATCGGACTTCTCACGCACCCCGACGCTAGACAGAGTCAACTGGATTATTGAACCTGGCAGCTCTAAGTGGCCACCATTAGCTGGTCTGCATGTAGAACAAAGACAAAAAATGTGGAAAGCCAGGCTAATGTGCAAAGATAAAACAAATCAAACAACAAGATATAGTAGACATTTGTGCAGAACCTCTGGTTCATATTATCACATCTGCGGTGCCAGTTTTTGGAGTAAGTGATGACAGTTGGTACCAAAGATGCTATATCCATTTCATAATCTACATCAATATGCAGATGTAGATTTAGTATTAGCCCTACTACTTAGATACAGATCTTCAAGATCGGTTCTTTTTCAGCAAGCAACACCTTCGTGTGATGGAGTATTAACCCATTTAGACCCGTCAGGTCGAGTCTACAAATGTCTTCAAAATCCTGATGTTTTTCTGAAAAACCTATGTTTCTATGTCAGTCGTTCTCAAACTATTTCATGTCAAGGAACGCCCAAAAATATGTGTAATTGGCTGTAGTTGTTCCAGGGACCCCCCACCAAGAAACAAAGATTTGAGTTAAAAACGTTCACTGTGAAAGAATATATATTCAACACATTTTCACGATTTTTCAAAAATAGCAGACCTACAAGGTCGTAGCACGCCACTCGGTGGCGCGCTACGACCTTGTAGATCTGCTATTTTTCCAACAGCTAAAGTATAACACAATGCTTAAATCACCAAAAGGCGTTCCCGTTCAGAACGGCTTAATTCAGGTTTAACCTCCACCTCTCCCCAGCCACGCGGATTTACAGTTTTCAATCACACTTGACACGCATCGGAACGTAACCTCAAACAAAGCGCGTGTAAAAACATTACACGACACCTTCGTAAAGGCTGAAATGGTTCCCAGACGTCAGGATGTGACATCATGTCAGTAGTGCCAGTGAGCACAGTGGTAACGCCCAAGCCGGTTCCCCCTCTATACCGTTTGAACACCTTCCTCATGAAAAGAGGGAAAAAAAGGGGGTGTAACGCGATATCCATCCTAATTAAAAGGAAACCAAATGGTGTTCAAATTCCCCTGGATGGGGACGGTTGCTCTGGGGCCCCCTCCATTTTCACGCACCTCAAAACTGTGTGCGAGGGTGAAGGAGGGGTAAAACTCACAAAAATTGGGTCACATATGTTGACATAATTGACATAAAGCTCAGAGAAACTTTAATGACTTTCAAAGGTTTGGACAGCTCTGCTCAAGAGACAGATATATGGGGAAGTGAGAGTGGACTTGGACGCCTTTTGCTCAAAAGGGGCCAACAGTGCAAGAGCGCACAGCTGTTGCATAACGCTTAACTTCGTTAAGTGGTCCAACTACTGTGGTTATCTGAAGATGTTAAATTGTGACTTGGGGGCCTTGTTTTCAGTAACTGGCTAGGCTGGAGTGTATAGGCTACTGTACCTTTTCATTCACACCCCGTCTTTCACTCTAGAGGAGACGACTGAAGGGCTTCCCCAGTGGCGATACTCCATGACCTCCTCCGTCATCTGGAATCAATCTATACGAGGGAGACCTGCGTTGCTCTGCTTGTTAAATAAAGGGATAATTAAATAAAATTGTACAATAAAGAAATAAAATAAAATAACTGAACATACAGAAAGATGCAGGGATGAACACACCCGTGAGGCTTTCCTCGTGGGTTTGTGCGTACTGCATATTGCTCGTGTTCCTGATAAAAATGTTCCTGTTCTTCAATGACTTTGTCCAAGAGACTGGCGTTATTAGTAGCATTCATTACAAATCATGAATGATACTAATTACTAATGTTCAACAACATTGGACAACAACTTCAGAAACTTTATATATCCATTTATGATAACAGCATCCTGAGGTTGTTGACGAAATTGTCAGTATGTTAGTTTTAGTCATCATAGCTTAGTTTTAATTTAGTTTCCAATTACTTTTCGTCAGTGGAAAAAGATAGTCGACGGGACATTTTTCGTTTTATAGTTTTAGTCGACGAAAACAACACTGGTCCACATGGCACGTGACATAATCTCCTGTTATTCTGGGGGCTGCTGGGCAGAAAATTGGTACATTAAGTTGAGCATATCAGATATCCATCCTGTGGCCATGTTGTCTAGAAGCTTTTCATATCGCCGCCTTATCCAGTAACAACACAGTGTGACTAAAGTGCTGTTAAGCCTCGTGGAATCAGTCCCTTCACTACTTATTAAACACATTTAGACCCGATGACGATTCCACAAAATGTCTTCTACATCCTGACAGTTTTCTGAAAAACCACATGTTTCTAGTGCAGTGGTTCTCAAACATTTTCATGTCAAGGACCCCCAAAAAATGTCATTGGCCGTCGACCCCCATCTGAAAATATGTTGTTCCAGGGGACCCCCGCCAGAAGCAAAGATTCGAGTTAAAAACGTTCCCTCTGAAAGAACATGTTCAAAGATGTGCGCCACCTTTTCACGATTTTTCAAAAAATAGCAGATCTACAAGCTCATGAGCTTGTAGATCTGCTATTTTCCTAAAGCTAAAGCATATGACACGATGCTTTAAACACCAAAAGGGGGTTCCCGTACAGAATGGAATAAAAACGAGAGCAGTGAACAGAATCAACAAACGTATGTTGGCGCTGCAGCGCCAAACCAATGAACAGGATTTAAATGTTGTTCATAAGGGCAAAAAGGTACAACATTTTAGTCCAACTAGACTTTGGGCAGCACTTTGGGCCAATATTTTGTCCTAGCAAATTTAAAAAAAAAACATTTTAAATCACTTTCATTGCCATGTGAAGAGTCTCCAGGACCAAGTTGGAAATTAAGACTTACCGGTAGGTCACTAAAAATGAGCAGTCCCTGGGTGGGAATACCAAAAGCCTCCTAGTTTGAGCAACTCTGCCATCTGCTGTTCTATGAATGTTACTGCAGCGACCCACGAACATAAAATATAAGTAGAACATGGAAAGATCTGCACATTTATTTACGCATAGGCATACTGAAAAAGAAAAGAAGAAAAAAAGAAAAGAAAAAAAACTTGCAGATAATCATTTAAAAACTGGTTGCATTTTACAGACAGTTCAGAATATTTAGGATGGTTTATAATAAAGGACTTTTTGTTATTATAATATATATACAAAAATGTGTTTCAATCCATAATGGAAATCTTCCCACTCCGCTTACAGTAACTGCACGTATCACAGTACAGTACAGTCATCATCACATAGCATGTCCACCAGTACAGTACAGACATATTAGGTCCTACTGCTTCAAAGGCAACAATAACAAGGGAATGCAAGGATGGAGTGCGTTTCGCTGCTATGCTAATGGCCAGGGACGTGCAGAGTGTTAGAGAGGCAGGGGCAAAAAATCCCATAAGAGGGCACTTTTGGACCAAAATAGCAGATCTACAAGCTCTCGACGACGCGTTGAGCTTGTAGATCAGAATTCTTTCAGTGGTGCAACCCAGCACTCAATATCTACTGCGGTGTGTAACGACATGGATTTCGAAACAAATTTGTTCAACACAAAATGCTACGTTCCAAGTGGGGGGAAAAAAATCAATTCTCCTGAATGCTGCCTTCCGGTATATATGGCATGGAAAGGAGTGGCGTTTTGCATTTCTTTTACCACAGTAAATGCTGCATTATTAGTGGTCTCTCAATAGTTTTACAGACGGGTAAAAGGGCAGGGGCTTAAGTCCCCTTTGATGTCTATGAGTGCACGTCCCTGCTAATGCAAGCATACAGCTTTTTGCAAAGATGTCGATTATTCTTCTCTCATTTTTTTTATTACATCTAGAGATCACTGTGTGTGTTCACAGGCTGACAGTAAAAACAGTGCTATATATATATATATATATATCTCACAACCTCACATTTCCTGAGAAATGCAAGGACCCAGAATCACATCGTCACACACCTTCCATGTTAGAACCAAGTGTACTGTACAGGTAATTAAACAAAAAAAACAGAAGAGAATCATTTACAGTCCCTAAAAAAGCCAGAGGTGAATTTTACACCAACGGTGAAAGCCTTAAGCGTTATTCATAGTCTAATATTTTCGGTGGTGAGGTGACCACCGAACTACAACATGACGTCACGGAGCAGCGGTGAAGAGCAAACCACCGCTCTACCCAGCCCTTCCCTCTGTTTTTCCCTCTGGTCACCTCACCTCACCAGCGGAGCGGTGGTAACCTCACCAGCGGAGCGGGGTCACCTCACCAGCGGAGCGGTGGTCACCTCACCAGCGAAGCTGTGATCACCTCACCAGCGGGGTCACCTCACCAGCGGAGCGGTGGTCACCTCACCACCGAAAATCCTTACTATGAATAGGCCTTTAGAGGATATGCGTGTGACATCATCATCATCATACCGGGAAGTTATGCGGGAACACCTACTGAGTGGCAAAAAAAAGGAAAAAAAAGCTTTCTGGCCTTGACAGCCCTGACACATCCAAACTGAAAAGTCCAATCTGTTTGCATTAAACAATGTTAAACTGACTTTGCCAGTTGCCACTCAATTACCCTCTATTGGGTTCATAGTACACAACTTAAGTTTCCACTTTGAAATCATTCGTAAAGTTATTAGCAATAATAATAATTTCCGTTTAGAAATGCAATGTTTGTTAGTGTTAGTGCAGTAAATAAGACAAGAAAAAAAAATTAATTAGATAGAAGAAATCTCATATCCCCCCCAACTCCTTTCCACATTGTTCTATAAATCAGAAACAACAATATAATAATATGAATTTGTCCAGTCATGAATTACAGCAAAGGCTTTGCTTATCAAGCTCAGACCCATGCCAGAATGTTTCCTTCGTCCCCGTCCCCCCCTCCCCCCCACCACATCCTTCAGCCCATGTAGTGCTCTGATTGCTACCATTAACCCCGTAAGCCTCGTCATCAACATGAAAAAGAGACGGTCTACAAGCTCACGACGTACCACGATATATATGTAGCGCATTGTGCGCTTGTAGATCGGGCTGTTTTCGGCTACGTTTGAATATTTCGGGAACATTTTGGAAAACTTCTGAACATTTCCGAAAATAACTCTTACCTATAATGAAATGCCAAAAGTAGGGATATAGCAGGTTGAAAGGGGTTAATGGATGGATGTTCCCTTTCAAAGATCTTTTCCCACTCTTATTCTTGATCCTTCTTGGCTTCAGGAGGGTGTGGGGTGGGGTGGGTGGGTGTTGATAAAATAAATATATAGCAGTGTGAGAAAGGATGGTTTTGCTCTCCTCTCTTCATCTAGACGCTTGCCAGATGATGATGCCGAGTATGGTGAGCACTATGGAGACGACCATAGCTAAGATGCACATCTTCTTACGCGACTTTTGCTGTGGGGAAAGACGTTGAAGTCAGGTGGGTAATGATGCTCAAAGTGTTCACTCAAAGAGGTGCTAAAATGGGGCAAACGGGTGAAATCACCCCTCAACGTCTTCTGACAGACATACTAGGGGTTGGAACATGCATCCAAGGAAGGCCAACCCAGTAGTCACTTTGAGTGGCACCACACAAAGCCAACAGGTGAACATGTACTGTATGTCGGACATTACCATTACTAAATCCTACCACCAAACCCCCAAACCTAACCATAACATTACTATTACTAACCCTACCCCAAACCCCCAAACCTAAACATAACATTACTATTACTAACCCTACCCCAAACCCCCAAACCTAACCATAACATTACTATTACTAACCCTACCCCAAACCCCCAAACCTAAACATAACATTACTATTACTAACCCTACCCCAAACCCCCAAACCTAAACATAACATTACTATTACTAACCCTACCCCAAACCCCCAAACCTAAACATAACATTACTATTACTAACCCTACCCCAAACCCCCAAACCTAAACATAACCGCAAGCATGTCGCAAAGCATGTCGAAAAGCATGTCGGACCAAAGCAAAAATGGTGGACACAAAAATGATATGAGCAGGATTCGAACCCACTCAACCCAGCATGTATGGGTTGAAAGTCTATTGCCTAACGAGGCATGCTACGAGCTGGCTGCTGAAATGCTTTTCTAGAGTCTACTTCATTATGAGTCTGACGCGCCCAAGTCATGTAAAAGAAAAGGAAAAACCCCGCCCAAGAGGGGAGGGGAAGCCTCGCCCCTGGCTTCCCTCCCCCATCACCTCCCATATGTCTGTCCCCTAAAAGTGGGAGGCTTGTTGGCCTTGCGTGTTGTTCACTCACCTGGTAGTAAGCCGCTCTTTGCAGCTGTTCCGTTCCTCGTTCCACGTGAACCTCTGCATTCTCCACGTTGGCTTCGATGCTGTCTGCAGGACAAGAGAAACATCGAGATCAGTGTTTACCCCTAGGGTAGGTATCCTCACTAAAAATGCAGTAATCCTGGTCTCTGTTCTGCCTCCCCCTGGCTAGCCGGGGCGCCTGATGGAGGGGGAAGGAACTGGTCGGAAAAACGTGTTCCTTCCACACGCTACATCCAAACAGGGAAACTCCCCCCTGTCAGGTGTAAAGGAGCGACTTGGACACTCATGCATGAAGGAAGCATGTTCAAGTTCAAGTCCGTTGCTCTCCCCAGGATCACATTAGATAATTGACACAGGGGTGAAAAATGGGTTACAAAAATCGTGGGATAAACAAATAAAAAAAGATCAGTGTTTATTTCACAGACGAAAAATGTTCGTCGACTACCTTTTTTTCCCACAGACAAAAACAAAAATAAAAACTAAGCTACGATGACTAAAACTAAATATATTAATATTTTCTAAGCTACGATGACTAAAACTCAATATATAAATATTTTCACAATTTTGTCAACAAATAAAAACCAAGACTAAAATGTTAGGGAGGGACTAGTGAAGAAGACATCCAGTAGAACTAAAAGACAAGTCATTTTATATTTGGTTGGAGGTAAGCAGTGTTACAATATATCATTCTGGAGTTTAATCTTCAGATTTCACAAGTTTTAAAGTACAAATGACTCACCGATCATCTCTCCCTGATCGTGGATCATTACTGCCAGGTCCTTGAAGATCTGGTTTACATCCAAGATGTCCGACTGAAACAGACGATGAAAACGTACAACATGAACAGATGTTGTGCTATCCTGGCACCGGGACAAGATTTTGGATTTGCACGAAACAAAATTGGTTAGCCGTAGTTTTGTGTCCTACGATTGTGTGTTGGGAGTGTTGGGCGGGAACCCCTTTTGGTGTTTTAAGCATTATGTTATACTTTTAGCTATTGAAAAATAGCTATTTTTTTTTTTTTAATCGTGAAAATGTGGTGCAAATCTTTGAATATTTTCTTTCAGAGTGAACGTTTTTAACTCAAATCTTTACTTCTGGCGGGTCCCTGGAACAACATATTTTCAAATACCTAATACCTTCCCAATATTTTGGACAATGAAAATAAAGTCTACTTTGATTCTTAGTAGCAGTTCCACAAACGTGCTTGAAGCTCCATTCTGAATGACATCCTGAATGTGTTTATGTCACGTTGATGGCATGCCATCCACACCCTGTACTTTTAATGGTGCTCTACGACCTCAAAACAGACACTCAAATGTCACCAAACATATCCAGTCAATTCTGGTAAATCTGTGATTTTTATTTGGGGTTTTAAAAAGCAGATTGGGTGGTCCTCTCAGTTTGGATTTTTTATTTTATTGTTTTTAACAATATACCTAGCGTCTATCTAAACAGTTTAGACTCAAAGAAATGGAGCTCGACCGACACCAGGTTTCTGGGAGCAATGCTTTGGAGAGTACTAGAACACCGACTATTACTGATGTTTTGACGGATATTTTGATATTTGAGAACTTTTAAATTAAAAAAACACCAACATAACATAACGTTTCGATGTTTAAAAACATTTATGTAAGCATAAAAAAAATAAAGAAAAAAATCAGGACACATTTTGCGAATAGAATCAAATAATAGCCGATATATTCGCCTGATATATATATATATATATATCGGTCTGGCTCTAGTCTAGCCCATTTAGGCCTACGGCCGATTCTAAAAACGCCTTCTAAAGCCTGACCTAAGTTTTCTGAAAAACTTCAAATATATAATACTGCACATACTGTACATACTGTACAGAACCCAAAAATGGGTTCCCGCCCAGAATGGGCTAGAAAGAAAGAAGAGAAATGAGTCACTCACCTCCAGCTGTCTTATGTTTGTCTCTCTCTCCTTGATGAGCTCCAGGTCTTCCTCCGTTATGGACGATTCCTCCAGCTGGGTGGTCGTCTGACCCCAGTCATCTTGACTTTACACACAAACCGTGAAATGTTATGTTCTTCAAACACATGGACAACTCAGCACGGACGCTTGGGATAATGTGAGTGACATTTAGGTGTGGGAGTTAGCCGGGGTACAGTAGTAGGCGGGGTGAAACAGAGTCCAATACATACAAAATGTATTGAATAACACTTTGGCAGTCATATTTGGCTTAGTGATGTATCATGACAAACGCCCTGATTAACGCAGCACGCTCCATAAGAGAGCACAATTTCTGTATACTCACTCTGGCCCCTTTCCCACCGGTTGGTTCCCAATGGGAACCGGTTCAGTTCTTTTTGGTTCTTAGTCCATGAGCCAGAGCTCCAAAATTGGAACGTTAGTTATGAATTGAGTGGGCAAAACTATACCTATATTAGATTGTTATCACCATGAAACTTCCCCAGTTGATTACTTACACAAAGACAATGATTGGTTTACAAATCTTAAAACATTTAAAGAAAAAAAAGGAAAAAGCTACTACTGTGGAAGGGTTATCATATATTAATTTACTGATCCTATAAACAATTTAATATTAGGTATAGTTTTGCCCACTTAATTCATAATTAACGTTCCAATTTTGGAGGTCTGGCTCATGAACTAAAAACTGGTTCTGAACTGGTTCCCAAACGGTGGAAAGGGGGTCCCAGTGTCTCATTTGTGGGCTTGTTCCAAAACCTGCCCTACCAAGGAGATCATCTATAGGCAAACGCACTACCATTGTTCTTGCATTCATTAAAAAGATGGAATGCCGTGATTCCCCCCCCAACCCCAAAACATGATCATCAGGTACTATGAGATTATACTAGGAGAAAGATTTTGTTTTAGTGTTCAAAAGTGTACAGAAAGTGTTAAGATTACGTTTTTTATGTGGCCACACCTACCAGTTCATTAAGTATGCCTGGTTTACTTTTCAGGTGGGTGGTGATCCACCTGAACTGTTTTTCTATGATGGGGGGGGAGTGGTTGATATTGTGATGTCACTAACGTGGTGTACTTCGACTGGGCCTTTTGACTCAAAGGCTTTTAGGAAGAAAACGAAAATACACAGGGAAGACATATTTCAATATTCTAACTGCACCCGGGGGACTATTAGAGTAATGTTAACTCCATAGACACATACAAAACAGATAAAGTAACAATCACGGCACTCCATCTTTATAATAATTATAATAATAAGTGCAACAGGAATAAGAAAAGTAATTACAATAGATCACTCGATTATATTAAAAAAAGACATTCCGTTGCAGTCCTGTGCGGATGGAAATTAATGATGCTGAACTTACTTGTCAAAGGACACAAGCTGTTCATCGTTAGCACCATCCTCAGCCTGAAAGAGAAAGACTCAAAGATCACACCAATGTGCAATAAGCATTAAAATGAAGCCTCGATGACACAGATGTTCTGGGAACCTGAATTTCTGTTAGAATCATTAGTCCATTCTTCGTGGACCGAAGGGTACAGACGCAAAAAGTAAAAACGTACCGAGAGGCGGGATCCGGCTCTGGCTCGGGCGACAGACTCCTTCTCCTTCTCGGCTGCGTGGCGCTGCACTGACTGGAAGTTGTTGAGTGCTGCGGAGAAGTCGTTCATCAGCCGTTCCCTCTGGATCTTCTGTTGTCTCTGAAGGTCAGAGGAGAGTCCAGGGTGTTTGTTGAGGTCAGACAGAGACACAAGATGGCCAGAAAACGAGAGGGAAAGGGGGTGGAGGGGGGGGAAGAATGGGGGGAAAAATAGGGCAAAGAGTCATTCAGCTTGCAGATCATCAGTTCCCATAGACCAGGGGTGGGCAACTTTGACAATGGAGAGGGCCACTATAGTTCCACACTCACTCCAGAGGGCCACTATAGTTCCACACTTACTCCAGAGGGCCACTATAGTTCCACACTCACTCCAGAGGGCCACTATAGTTCCACACTTACTCCAGAGGGCCACTATAGTTCCACACTTACTCCAGAGGGCCACTATAGTTCCACATTCACTCCAGAGGGCCACTATAGTTCCACACCCACTCCAGAGGGCCACGATAGTTCCACACTTACTCCAGAGGGCCCACATTGCATATTACTGTTGTAGCAAAAATCCACAAGCTCAAAACGCGTTGCAGTGCGATAAGCAGTGTGATAAGCTATCACCAAAAACGGGATTATGTATGAGCCCTAAGGGTGCAGAGGAGTGTCACTCCAAATGTGGTGATGTCACTGTTCTCCGCTGTGTGGAGTCGGGATTAGAGGGGGGCGGGCACATTATAGGTTGGTGAACCAATAGGAAGTCCCCAGCTGTCTCAGCCAGGGAGATGGTCCGCCCATCTATGCCAAGTAAACCATACTGTAGCCCCCTTTCTGAAACCAGCTCCTCGCCACTCGCTCTACACACTTGCCCTCGATATGCGCGAGGCTGCGCCATATTAAGTGTCGTCCGAAACCAAGCAGCCTTGAGTGGAAGTGGCTTATGATTATGAAGCCCTCAAGAGCGAGTCTGTGCCGATCTAGACTCGATTGCCTTGTGCATCCCTGCTCTCTGTCCGCATGGAAATCGCGACCTACAAATGTAAGTACCACCACAAATAAATGATAATGATAAATAAACTGCTCCTAAACAATCTTCATCTGATGCAGAATAGACAACGCTCCAACTGATGTTCACAAGGGCTCTTTATTTACCCCACCGTGAAAAACTATAAATGAAACCACACAAACAAAACAACTTTTAACAATGATTTATAAACACCATGGATGTATATGACATGTCATTTTTGACAGTCGCTGTATTTCCTTTTTCCATATTAATGAAATCCACATGTCACACAAACATACACGATGCAATGCAATATAACTGTACAAACAAAATAACAGGTAACACAATTGCATGATGGTAACCATGGCAACGAATGGTCTGTTTCCTGTTTTTGCACAAGGAGGGCGAGTGTATTTCCAAACAGTTTTTTATACCCAGCACCCTAATCAAGGGAACTTGATTCAACTGGAGGGGCACTAACTGAGGGAACCTCCCGAGAGCACTTCAAGTCAAGGGACTGGTTTCAGAAAGGGCTATGGTCTCTCTTTCAGGCTAGTAGCACTATGACGTTAGCAATGAGTGTGTGTGTGTGTGTGTGTGTGTGTGTGTGTGTTTGGCACACATGGGAAATCAGCCCTCAGCTATATCTGTCAAAAATATGGGGAGGGGATTTCATAAAACACTGTGTGGCGGTACCCAGTGGCACAAAGTACTTGGAGGCCAGTCTGCACTATGACATCAGTAATATGCCAGTACTATAGGTCAGTCTATATGGGTCCCAGCTGTTGTCAGTCAGATATGATGTCAGCACTGACACTGTGAAACTGTGCAATGAGTGCAGGAACATCTAGTTGTCTTTTTTGCTTAATGTGCGCACTGCATATCTGTGTCATTTATCTTTGTAATAAATCTGTGTAATAGCTGCAGGGATTGTATTATGCCTCTGTGAGCCTAATAGTCTACTTGCCAGCCCATAGAACCCAATTGTAATTTATATAGCGCCTTTATCCAAGGCGCTTTACATTCACACACACATTCATACACCAATGGCGGTGGAAACCATGCAAGGCACCAACTAGCACATCAGGAGCAATTTGGGGTTCAGTGTCTTGCTCAAGGACACTTTGACACTAACTCCGGGGGAGCCCGGGTTTGAACTGGCAACCTTGCGTTTACCATCCAGCCACTCGACCCCTGAACCACCGCCGTCCTGGGTTCATTGTGAACCCGGTCATGTTGAGTACACCAAGGTTTTATGTTAGAAATGTTGAGTATGGGTCCCCAGCATTTAGAAACTGCTGGATGCTAACTTGCATATGTTGAGCAATTTTCATAATTGGCATATAATGTGACCATACCATTAACAACCTATAGAACTCAAACTATGGGGTTTTCATGATGCTGAATCCATTCCAAGCATTCATTTTGCAAGAAAAATACTCATTTTGGGCTAAAAACGGCCATAGCCACCAGCCGTTTTAGCACAAGGAATGTTTTTGTGCAAAACTAATGCTTGGGATGGATTCAGCATCATGAAAACATGGACATGGTTTAAATGTAAACACATACCTGTTCTGAAGGTGATGAAGGCAAAGGAATTGAACCCAAGTCTTTCAGGTGCTTATTAGTTTCTTTTGCCAGTTGGTTGGTATAGTGTTGTATCTGCTGCCTGCGAGATCACAAACGGGTTTGGAATTAAAGAAGCTTGAGGTTGTATAGAAGGAAGAGCGAGATAGAACGGTATGCAGAGAACTCGCCAGTTTACCAACTCGCCGCGATTTAGTGCATTTTAGTTTTACTTCACCGTCATTTAAATTGCATTGAATTGAGAGAGAGAGGATAGTTGTTTAGAGTTAACACTAGAGAAAGTAGGAAACAATGTAATTCATTAGTCAACAACATCCTGAATTGGTAGGCCTACTTATCATTGGTATTCACATACTCACCTTTTTATCATCATCTAGCTGACCATTTAATTGCACAAAATAATTTGATCACTTTGGAAATGAACTATAACATCTGTGGGTTTGACAGCATGTTAGTGTAACGATGAAGACATGGTAAACTGGCGAGTTCTCCGGTATCCGACAGAACAGTGTGCAATGACAACAAAGAGCTGTTGACACTTACAGTCGGTCCTGAAGTTCACTATTATCCTGTCTCGTCCCTACTTGGTTCACCATAGACTTGATCTGAGCAGCTGTCGGGGAAATAAACCAATATATAGTTTAGATTGAACCCTGCGCTGGAATCAACATCCAAACACAACATAGCGACGGATAGACGAGACAAAGAGCGGTTTGTTGAGAGAAAAAAAAACATACTATTCTGTGTAATCTTTTGGATGTTGGAACTGCATGTTTGAATGAGAGTATTGAAGTCCCGAGGCGCCGCGGAGCGGTAGCTGTCTGCATTTCCGTAAGACATGGCTGCTGTCGGGGCTTAGATTGGAGAGACCGGAACTTATCTGGAGGCAGACGTCTGTAGAGGCTCGACCCGAAGACAATGCTGTAGAACGTAAAATAATTACATATTGTTAAGGGTAGGATCCTGATCAATATACTAGTGATGCACCGAATATTCGTCTGCAGAAAATATTCGGCCCGAATAGGCCCAAAATATATCACCGAATTGTGTATGCAATGAATGCATTAAAAAGTGCTGAATAAATGTTTTATGGACCCATAATAGTGATTATTATTTAAGTTAAGTTTACCATGACAACAATGTAGGAAAAAATATATATAATATTAATCATACTCGGCTATTTGGTATTCGGTTTTCGGCCAACTGTTTCCTATATTATATATTCGGTTTCGAAATATGCTAAACCTGTGAGGACCGCAGAATAACTTATTTTGATAGATACTATGCAGAGAACAGAGCACATGTTGGTTATTTACGGTAGTTATTCACATATTTGTGTTGTTTAGATAGATATATACTAGTTTCCCTTGAACACCAAATACTAAGAATGTTATTTACATAACATGCATTTGTTAGGTTTGTTTTCCTGGTATAGTGGTAGTTACTTTTAGCCTAAGGCAACCACCAGATGCTATCTGATGTCATCTTCTACAGATTAGATAATACGTTCCTTGCAACTAAGTTACTTTGTAGCACATGTTTTTTCATTGTACTGTAGTGTTCTCATTTACCCTGTGTTGTTTATTGACAGATATGGTTCATAATATAACACATGCTGATGTTCCACAACATTCAAGTACATCTGGGGTCCAACACAGGTCATCTTTGCTGTGAGTGACTGTTCTGCTTTGTCGTACTACAGGCCCAGTTGTTGGTGTCCAACTGTATTATGGTTGCCTGTAATCTCATAATATGGTAGTTAGTTACTCACGTTTATTACCGGTATGCATTATTGTCTGGGGTTTGCCTTATTGTCATGTTTTTTTAAACTATAAAAACTACACAGAACTAGCTAAAATACAAACAGCTTGATTGATTGCATTTTTTATTTCAGTATGCAGAATGGGTAAATTTCATACAAAAGTCAAAGCAAAAACTGTTACTTTGTGGACGAACCATAAAGCACTAAACTAAACCGCTTAATGCTTTACAATTAAGGTTCTAATAACCACAGACTGTAGGTAAGAAACAAACAATAAAAAATGGCTATATCCTAAATGAGCACCTCAGTAAAGACGGTTCTTAAAAAAGGGCACCTACCCAAGACGGAATTTTGATTGATTTGTTTGATTGAAGTATTTATTAACAGTTTGAACTTATTACAGTACATTTCAAGCACAACTCAATACAAAAAACTGTTAACAGTGAGCGGATGACGTACACTACACTTGTTTACAAGAGGGTCCACCCGGTTGTTCAATTCATCATAACATTTAACGGGTCGAACCTTTAAACCTATATTGGAAAATAATGTTAGTTCATGCTAGCTTGGCAACATCGTATTGCCAATAAGGCAGTGGTTATCTGTCCAGATAGCATGTTGCCAATAAAGGACAGATAACCCATGCCTTATTGTGACGGTACAATGCAAGAATGACAGGTCATAACATCATCTGATAGCTAACGGTTAGCCATTAGCGTCGAGCTGTAAAAATATGTTAGAATTAGCTCGCGGACAGTTACTCATTGGGGTAAAGCACATCCTATTGTAGCAACAGCTTCTACTAAACGTATCATGGATGTGAAAAATAACGGGGAAGTACTTGCATATTCGTCTGTTAAAATGAGAATTCCGTCAACAGTAGCTGGTTTTGGTTTTTCCTCCACCCCAGAAGAGAAATGCTAGACTTCCTAGTCTGGCGTGCGACGTCATCACGTAACGTCACGCATAGGGTACTAAGGTATGACCCCACCCCCCTTAGTCACACGCGCGCCCTCTCCAAATATACACGTATGCACTGCCACTGTATAGGCCTTATTATAGCTTTCATGTACTGTTATATATTTTTTTGATTTGATGTACTGTATGTTATACAACACATCAAAGTAAAAAAATAGGGTACTCTAAAAAATTGTCCAATTAAATGTGTCCTCTCACGAAGAAAGAAACACATTTAGAGAAATGATCCTTGCTGAGGAATTAAATGGAAACCAGATTATAACTGTAAACAGCTCATGGATGGCTAGCCCCCCTACTTTGGTCATTGGAGTACCTTGTGACAGTCATGAGGTTGCTGGTTGCTTGCTTCCACAGGGCCTAATAAAAGCCAAAAGAGTGTGTGTGTGTGTGTGTGTTTGAAGGGGGAGGGGGCACAAATTCAGCCTGGACTTTAGTTATCAGTTTATTTCAATGGAAAACACAAAACAAAATAATTATACAATGACATGGCTTTACACAACCTATTTAGAGGGAATGAAACATTCATTGTCTTCTAACAACATACAAGATTCATTTTCTTGGGCCAGAATGGGTAAAGACTAAAGAGTCTCCAAAGAGATGCCAGTAAAAATTAAAAAAATTAAATTGAACAGGTAAATGCTGTATAAAGAAGAGTAAAGACCTCATTGCATAGAGCTATGTATGGAAGTAAGATCACACAAAAGTTATGTAATTGCAAAGTGTACACATGCAAGGTGCCAAAGTAAGTAGTTACAAACAGGAGTTCCAGCAAGTGACAAAGTGTTGGCCATTTTAATGTGCCAATATTTTGTCAATGTTTCTTTGAGAATTGCAGGCAACAATTTGCTACAACCAAGATGACCATAGCAGAAAAAATTGCCTATTTCACTTGGATTCAACAACGTGTCATTTCAGATAGAAAGAAAACGTTGGTACATACAGTAAATGTGTGACACTCACCCATAGAAATTTTCTTTTTGTTAATCTTTGTACATTGCATGTGTACATTTGAGGGGTGCCAGCCCCTCCTATACACAGGTTTAATGTTTGTCTTTAGTTCAATGTTTGTTCAATGTAGTTCAATGTTTGTTTTGCCATTGACAATGAAGGGAAAATGTCATAATGTGCCTCATTACGTCATATTGTCTATGTATTTGTAATGGCGTTTAATGTTTGTGTTGGCATCACCATAACATCACCTAATCAACAGGAGTTAGACTTTAATATATTAGCGCCCCTCACTTCACACGAGTGTGATTTTTTAATTTACACTGCCTTACCGGCAAGGACGTAATTTCAAAAGCTAGCAAAAATGGTTTGGTATTTGTACTTTGGGTTCAATTCAAGTTTAAAAATGCAGGAAAGAAAAAAGCCAAAAGGGGGGAAGGCATTTTACACAGTAAAATCCTCAAGTGTTCATTTAACTCTGTGTGTACAAAATGAAACCAAATAGATCCATACTCTGGATTTTACAGTGTACTGTCAAGGAGAAAACATGGCAAGAGTCCTTTGAGGCTCAACTATAAACGGATTCTGGTATGCCTGAAGTAGATTTAAAGTCCTGTTCTGTAGAGATGTCCAATGGCTGCCAGTGACACTCACTAAGAGCATCATACAGCTCTTCACTGAGTTCCATAAACCGTTTGTTGGCTTCTACCACATTCAGCTCTGAGTTGGGGTCTGTAATAAATGGACAGTTTCATGAAAATTCATTGCACAGTAGTGACAAAAATTGGGAAAAGATTTGGGAATTCTTGTTTGCCAAGTTGTACTGTTAGCAAAAATATGCTAATCAGCCCAGAGAGTGATTTTCCACTGTGGACACGTTTTAGGGACACTGAAAATACTAACCTTCCAGGCCATCATCCTCAGCGGCAGTTTCCTGAAAAAGGGTAAGCGTATCAGGTCATAACAACAAAGAATCAATATACTGTAGATTATAGATTAAACTAGAACTGCACTCTGCCGAGTGCATACTTGCTTGTTGCACACTAGTAGGCCATAAATGGCCAACTAGTGCGCAAGCAGAGCGCGCAAGTACTTTCGACCGCTGTAAACTGTCACATCTCAGTATCTCTGTGAAGGAACGTTTGAAATGTATAATCATTAGGTGTAACTATTTGCTACTAGTGCGCAATTTGATGCGTATGCAAAAAAAACAGCAAATCTGTGCCTGGTTTGCTGGGACCAGATTACACAAATGACCATATTTCTTACGTCATCATTGAGAGCTAGTCATACATATACACACCACGTACTCTGGTCCCAGCAGATCAGGCAAATTTTTCTATTTTATTTTTACTGATTATGTATATAGTATACGTATGATTATATACTATATAGAGTATGTAGTTGTAATTTGATTAGCAGTATACTGTGGTTACTTTGTGCCAAAACGTGACAGCCGTCAACCATTTGATGGGTATGCAAGAAAAACAGCAAATCTGTGCCTGGTTTGCTGGGACCAGATTACACAAATGACCATTTTTCTTACGTCATCATTGAGAGCTAGTCATACACACCACGTACTCTGGTCCCAGCAGATCAGGCACAATTTGCCATTTTATTTTTTACTGATTATGTGTATAGTATACGTATGACTAGCTCTAAATGATTACGTAAGACATATGGTCATTTGTGTAGTCTGGTCCCAGCAAACCAGGCACAGATTTGCTGTTTTTTTTTGCATACCCATCAAATGGTTGACGGCTGTCACGTTGAAGAGACCGGGCGAAATTATTACTTGCACGCTCTGCTTGTGCAAGTAAAAACAAGACATTTAAGACAATTAAGCAAGGAGCGAGGAGAACAGCAGCAGACTCAGGTCCTCCTCATTTCCTATGCTTGCGTCCTTTCCTTGCATCTTATAGTATATAGTATCTTATAGTAAACGAGAAGAGCAAGGTCATTTCTAAAAGAAGGTACGGTCATCTACGTCATTGTCTCTATCCAGCTGGCAGACTGCAACCGAGAGTCTGGGAGGCAAACTGCAGCCGGGGAGGTCGATGGAATGCATTGCAGTCAATGAGGGCCAGGTGGACTAGCTTATGAACAAACACTATTATTTCGGAACATTTGAGACCTTGTAAAATACTCAGTCCAGGACAATATAACATACAACACGTGTTTCTTTTTAACGATATGATCCAAGCAGTACTAAAAACTGACATGTGTTAATTTATATACACTGTCATACTGTCAAGATGTAAGCTGACTGATAAAGGGAACTTACCTGAGGCTGTGGTGGAGGATATTGTGTGTAATCATACTGGTTGTAGCCATAGTTTCCTCCATTCTGATCATAACCCCAGTTTGCATAGTACCCGTTACCAGAATAAGTCTGCTGTTGGTACGGTTGGTAGTTTTCTCGGTATCCTCCTGAGTTTGACTGCCACGATCTGTCTGGTTGTCTGTTCCTAAAACTCACAAGAGAACAAAGAGCAGATTGAAAGTTTCACATGACAGATCACGCTCAAAGTCTGTCTGTCCATTATCCGGATATCTTGTACGATTATAAATGGATTCGCACATGAACTTGGAGGCGAGAGGAATAGCTCATTAACCTTTTATGCCAATTAACTAAAATGAGGGCTTGTCAGTGGGAATGGCCCGTCCAAATTAAAATCAACAGATTAAGCACGTAAAAAATAAAATAGTTATCGTGGACCCTGGTGACCGTTTTGTTGTCAACTTGTCAACCTCCAGAGGCCACTAACTGTTGGTATCGCGCGCAACAAATTCACAGGACCGCACTCGCGTAAATACGCTTGCGTTGTCGCACCGCAACTTCTCAGAGCAAAAACGCAGGTCTCATTGAAAATGAACTATAGGCGCGTTTTATCACTCCCCATTTGCAAGGCCCTTTAATGCATCATGGAGTTCTATCGGTCAAAAGTACCAACATGTTGGCAGAGGTCTGTGCTAGTTTTTTCCATTTGGAAGATGGAAGAAATACAGATTGGGTTCGAGAGTCATGATGACATACGCATTGCAACTTACTTGTTTGCAGCTAGACTCAGTCGGAGCGGTTTTCCACCGAGACCCACTGCCCCCTGACACTCCTCCAATGCCTTCTTCTGGAGCCTCTCGTCAGGGAACTGAACAAACCCACACCCTCTGAACAAAGACAGTCAGTTTAGCCACTAAAAACAATTAAGAGGGCCAATGAATATAGCAGTGGTTCTCAACCAGTGGTCCTTGAGGACGTTCCAGGTGGGCCCCCAACTAATTAAAATGGACCCCTATACTCTTGTGTAAAATGTGCATTTTACGCTCTCTGGAGTTAAATTATTGTTAAACATCAGCATGACTTAATTTACAAGAAGTCTACACAATTAGAGAATGTAGAATAATTGTTATTTTGATCGTTTGCCTGTTATCTCTCCTATGGCACCACATAAATACACTAATACAGCATGGAATTGTAGACAACATCACATCCAACGATAACAAAAATATTCAAAGTTTTGGGTCTGAGAGGTTAAATCTCATCAATAATGGTGGTCCGTGACTCAAATGCCGAATAAATATTGGGTCTTGATATGAAAAGGGTTGAAAACCACTGGTATAGAGCATTCGACTTTTTGGTTTAAAATAATCCTGTCAACTCAGTGGAAATAAGTCTTCGGACTTTACTGTGAAATCCTTGAATCGCTGATTACAATGATGTATTATGATTGCTTTTTAAAATATATAAAGAAAAAAAAAATCTACTAGGTGGGACCCCTCTATAAATAAAGTATTCTATGGCAATCAGCAGGGCTTTCATTTGTGCCGGAGCTGGGCAGAGCTGAGCTTCAGTACCTGCCTGCTGCACTGCTGAACTGTAGAAGGTGCTCCGTCACCTGTATGTTTTATTTTAGCCTATTTATAATTTTCACATTTTCCCCACAATTAAGTGAAACAGAGTTACATTTGTAAATCGCCACAATTTAAATGCATTATTATTCACCGTTAGAATGGTTGCACCAGTGAGCCGGGTGATCCAATCCTACGCTTGCATAACTTTGTCGGATTCATGACCTTCGGCATCTAATAATATTGTCACTTAAAACATTCCCATAATAGGGACGGCAGGGTTAATGTGGTTAAGCACAGACCACAGTTAAGTGTTTATAGTCAAGGGGTCGACTCACTTCGAGTTACCCGTGCTGTCTAGGATAACCTTCCCGCCACGACAGGAGGGGTAACGGTTGTAGAAGAACTCGTACAGCATGCCGTCATCCACTTCTGGTGTGAGATCACCAACAAACAGGGAGAACATCTGACTGTGATGGAGAGAAGAAAAGACTGGCGTCTCAATGATCCACGTTGATGATTATTTTGTCCCAACTTTGGGCCGTTTCCATCCATTAAATTGTGACTGAGGACTATAGAGCACCGAAGACTGACGTCAATATCGGTAGAGGGCGAAAATCCACGGGTTCATGTACTTTTTATTTGCATTGTAATCCCCATAGGAGGATTTGTGATCGCCTCAAATAATAACCGTTTGAAAAATAAACAAATCATCCAGGCTACTTCACTCATATGGATATGAAGAATCAACTGACTGAGAGAAAACGCTATTGTTACTGCTACTGAATTAGTTACATTTTCGCTAGAAACAGACTGCATCATACTGTATATGAGTGACTGACTCTCATAAACGATAGAGACATTGACAATAACACAGAGACAGCTTGTTTATTTTTGGACCAGAATGCTTATGTGAAACGATTTTAAGATGACCCCATGTTATTCTCCATAGAGAAATGACTTCCGTAAACCAGGGGATGAGCGAGTGACGTCAGGACTTCAGCACTCTATTACTACTATTGAAACTTCATCATACCTCTTTCAGAATCAATCAATTGTCTTTCACACAGACAGCAGCACTCACCCACTTTCCCCTTGTTTCCCAAAAGTAGCTCGGTTTAACTTGAATCTTCTAGCCTGCATGAAATCAACAACATGTTATAAAGCAAGCATGACTTCTGTCTCATTGCGTCCGTCAACTGTAATGTGGACAAATCTAACATTTTGGGAAAATTGACGTTTTACTGGATTGGATCCCGGCAGGGCTTTTCCATTGACTTTACGCAGACATCTTTCAGCCGTTCCCTCGTCTGTCAGTTCCACAAAGCAGTAACCCAAAGCACCCCTGGGTAGTTTAAATAAAACATATACAGATGTTATTTTCATTTAGAGGATAGCCCCTTCAGATGCATCATCTCGTTTTAGAGGGGGTCCTCGAAATAAAAGAATCAGTAACATTTTTATGTTACGATGATGCTAAAAAGGGCCAAATCAAATTAAAATAAGTACTATAGTCACCCTGTCACTTTGTTCCGTATGATCCGCACATTTATCACCTGTTCACCCATGGTCCCAAAGGCTCGGGTCACAAACTTCTCGTCCATGTAGGGCTCCAACTATAACAAGGACAAGGAAATCATGCATTGATTGATTGAATGATTTAAGTATTTATTTACAGTTTATTGCAGAATTACAGTACATTTCAAGCACAACTCAATACAAAAAACGTGGACGACCCAATAAAGCACTACACTTGTTTACAAGAGGGTCCACCTTTGTTCAATTCATCATACAAATATACACTTCTATATAGCCAAAGAACAGGTAATCATCATCATAAAGGAGGCATGACTTAATTTTATGACAGTTTTAGCGTGGATTTACTATTTGGTACTCTTTAAGCATTGATGGCAGCAATGCTTTTGTTGTAGCTGCTGCAACATTAGTTTTATTTATCATAATACAACTTATGTGGAGGTTGGTGAGCTAACAACGATAGTTAAACCTAGCTGAATTTTCTTTTTATAGAATAACTCACATTCCCCATCCATAGGGTGCTCATGGTGACGGTGTAGCTCTAGAGATCGACAATTTAAATATCCTTTTTCGGAAAATGTAGTTTGCAAGTTCACCCGTAAACACAAACGATCTGGTTGTTAATCCTCTGAACATGAAACACACGCGCGTCGCACACAGTACACGTCACGTCACAGCGTCGGTGGCGCTTAAACAAAACGTCACGCAAGGAAGTAAGGAACACCGAAATGTGTGACCCATCGAATTACGTGACTATGGCAACAGCAAGAGGACAAAAAATAAAATAAAGCGATACACCCACAGACACTTTGTCTAATTTCCTTTGAAAGTTTGCACTGAACACTTTCATAAACGGAACAAAACGTAAACAGTTGAGTTTAGCTTGCAACTTTGCAAGCTAATGGAAAGAAACAGTTTGTGTGGAGACCTGTAGATGTCGCCATGACAACACAAATATACAAGCATAAGCCCAATCAATGTATTTATATCCACGGCTTCCGTGACAATTACCTAAACTAAACATGAGAGAGATGCGCCAAATGACTTTCCCACTCAACTCCTGTCAATCAGGGTCTGTTTTAAAGAAGAGATTGCTAAGGAGTCCTCAGCAGAGCCGACGAGTTCTGATGATCCTCATGGGGGCTCCCCGCAGCCCCGCCTCCCCGCAGCCCCCCCCCCCGCAGCGGTGGGAAAAAAGAAGTTGATGTTTTCACTGGTAGCCTACTTTGGGTAGCCAGAATTGCGTTGGGGGGGACTGTCGCGGCCGAGCGGAGCAGAGACACAGATTTCAACAGCTCGCACGCAACGCACAAACAAGAAAGGAAAGAAAGAAAGAAAAGTACTTTATTATTTGTTTATTGAACCCTGCGCTCGTCTGTTTTTTGAGACCTTTATTTAGTTTATGTCTGGAGCCTGTTCTTGTTTTGTTTGCCCCGTTTATTTTGAAACCATTACACTCACACGACACAAACTCCTACCATAATATCAACCTGTTGCAGTCATTGTGCTGTCAAAACCCCTAATTGGCCTAATTGGCATCAATCATTGGTGTCAATCACTGATCATGAGTAGTCAGCACCTGGTGACAATCACTGATTGGGGCGAGGCACTGAAAACAGGAAGTGTTTGTCCAGTATGAGAGCAGCAGCAGTGGAGAACACAGCATGGAGAGAAACAGAACAAACTGACAGACTTTTCATGAACTGAACTGCAAACATTGGAGCTGGGAAGACCGAAACCTCAAGCCATCAAGGGGAATGCCACTGGTGCGTTAATTGTTACTGCATTGAAGTTTATTTTGTTGCTTAAATTTATTATAAAAGTTATTTATGTTTTTGTGCTGCTAGGCCAAATTTAACTGCTATAATTAGCTATAAGTTTGATTTAAGTTGCATATAGGCTTGCTAAGTTGATGTGATGATCTTGAATTGAATTATGGAAGAAATATGAGTTAAAACAACCTGTTTATTTAGATTACCCAAGTGACTAGTGATTCAGTCATGTAGGTTACATTAGTAACTATGGTTATTCGAGTGAAATGAGTGAATTTCAGTTATTGTTTTTGTTTAAGTATGACCTTACATAGTTAATGACAGCTTGTATTTGTTTTTTGTCTTTTTCTCTGTTTAAGGTTTTCAACCTAATGCCTAAATACCTAATACCTAACCAACAACTGTACTTACCTGTACCACAATTTCAAGTAAAAACAAACAAAAGAGGAAAGAAGTTGTCTTTTTGAGTTGACCACAGTTCCCCCTGTCGGCTAAGCCGTTTTTCAAGTTTGGGCAAAAAGGTTTCTGAAGAAAATCCCGAATAACTTGACAGTCATCATCAATCACCATCGACAAACGACTACAAGTGAGTAAACAACAAGACGCCCAAGTCCCAAAGTGTGAGCACGTTAAACCGTATATCTCTGGTGATAAAAGAAAGAAAGGCATATTGGCCCTACATTCAAGTTGAAATCTTTACTCTGATACGGACACAAGTATTGAAATTGGATCGATTGGAAGGATCTAACCATGGATGTGTCACGCTATTGAAGCTAATGAAATGAGCGATACCATACGGATGAATGAACGCGCAGAGCGCGACATTTAATGTGGATTGGAATGAATTGATGTCGCTATTAAGCAAGCTTTGTGCAACGCTAAGTTTGGATCTGGAAAATAAGCACTACTGTTGTATTCTAAATACGGACGTCACGTCACGTTTTACTGATGTCTGTAAATGAAGCGGATGAATTAGGCTACTCCAGTATGAAAGAGGCCTGTCCGTGTGTTTGCTAATACAAAAACAGCTTAATTGATATAAGCATCAAAGCAATATTTTAAGTACTTTTTATTAGCAAGTGCATTCCATAGCGCTGGACCACACATGGACATCATAAACCTGCGACGGGAACAGTTCCTATGTAGTAAAAGATTATATGAAAGAAATAAAATATTTAACTGGTTTATATTTTACAATTTTAGTTATAGATGGCAAGTATAATGTTAAGGAATATTTGTCTTATTAGCCAGAGATCCTTTTAAAATGTTTCTATTACTGTGAGTGATATGGTCAGCTTCTGATGTCTTTCTTTCTTTCTAATGTAGATGGAGATGACCGTAGATGCTGCTAGAACACTGAACCTGGTCTCCTGTGTGAACCACCCCATCCTGACCGCTAAGATGTCCATGTGGACATTATGAGTGTTTGTATAGAGAGAAGCATGGCTGAAGAGCTTTGCATATCAGTCGTTTCTTGCTGCTGCAAAAGTCAAATTGTGATATCTGTGGTGTTTAGTTCATGGCCGCTTATGAGATGTAGATGACTGGTGGAATAGCCTTGTGATACATACTGGGTGTGCTCTTTGGTCGTTCACAAAAAAAAAAAAAAAAAGCTGCACAAAATGCCACAAACTCACTAAAAGCTCCACAAAAATCACACAAATCAAGGGATGTCCGACAGTCAGTGTTGGATATTGTCCAACTCCTAATTGCCGATATCAACAGATACCGATATGCAGGCTTTTTCCAGTGGTGGAAACATAACTCAAACTTTTTACTTAAATAAAAGTAGGCAATACTGCAATATAGAAATACTCCGTTACAATTCAACATGTACTCGAGTAAAGGTACAAAGGTTTTGGTATAAAATGTACTTAAAATACCAAAAGTAATAATTAATAATGACTCATGCAAAATGTCTCATCTAAAATGATCTAATCTCTCACAAGCTCACATGTGTCTTATTGTATTGTGAGCTTGTATAGATGTTTTTAATGTAAAAGAATAAATAAAGTAAAATTAAGGGTTAGGGTTATTAATTTTTAATGCCTTATCGGCCGATAATATCGGACATCCCTAACAAAAACATATATCAAACGTGTCAATACATTTCAAAGAATGCCACAAGTGGCACTAAAACTTCACCAATAAATAAAGAAACATCCACATGTTCCATAAATTAAATGCCACAAAGGTTTGCCGAAAAAATGAAGAAATTACAAAAAATAAGTTTCTTAAACATCTTCTGCCGTATGTCCATAGAACTTCAGCTCTGTTGCAGCAAGCCAGTACAATGTGTCATTGTCTAGGTCACCTAAGCCACGATCACCATTCGGTGGCCGGTATTTGGGGCAAATGGTCATTACGTGTTCCACAGTCTGTAGTGGATCCTCGCATTCACAGTGGGCACTGTCCGAGATGTCCCACTTCTGCAGGGGAGGTGCTGGCAAAGAACATATTTGGGGTCCTCAATGTATTCCACTGGTCCCTCTGTCTTGCCTTCACCCAGGATGCCTTGGAGGTGTCAGCTGGTGTTGTGTGGAGCAGTTCCTGGGCCTGTGTGGCAAAGGGGCACAGTGACTTGAGGCACGTGTGCTGTGGCAAAGGTCGCCGTGACTTGGTGTGTGTGTGTGTGTGTGTTGTGGCAAAGGGCACCGTGACTTGAGGCACGTGTGCTGTGGTGTCTCTGACGACCTTGTGGAGGAGATGGCTGGGATTCACTCAGCTGTGCCTTCCCGGTGAGGGCCAGCGTGGCTGCTTCTCGTCTGACCTCTGTTGGAGTGATTCCAGCGAGAACAGGCAGGCAGTTTGTTTGGGGTGGCCCATCCGGTGTTGAGGGCAGCATCCAGCTTCTTGACATGAGAGCTACGGCTCCAGACTGGGACACAGTACTCGGGTCGTCTGCATAGCCATACTTCATTGATGTTGTTGCAGGGAGGTCATGGATGTAGCTGTTAGTGTTGAACAGCAGTTACTGGTGTGGAACCGAAAAGCTTCACAAACATGCCAAAAAATTCTAGTTTTGAACCTTTTTAATCTAGTTTATTTTCAAATAAATTTGTTTTTACTGTTTTGTGAAGCAACTTTGGGTACCTTGAAAAGTGCTATATAAATTGTATGTATTATAAAAAAACAGACACACAGCAATTGTCGCCACACAGACATCACAAATTCCTATTGGCAGCAGCAACAAGTGAGTGATGTGCAAAGCCATTCATAGACTATAACCACCGTGTCTTCATTCCAGATGCTGCGAGGCTCAACCGGAGCCCCTACAGGTGGACATCTGCAGTTCTCGCTGTCCATGGATGAATCTGCATGGGGGGCTCTGAAGGCGGCTCAAAGTAAGAAACCACTTAGACTTTTCTATTACTGCGAGTGGTATGGTCTGCTTCTGTTTTAAATGTTCTCTATACATTTTGTGTATGATGTGAAAGGACACAATGTACATATCTGGCTCTTGGTCACTTAAATTAATCTTTCGTTCTTTCTTTCTTAGGGTGGATGGGTCGTGGTAGACGTCGTGGAAGGACAGAGATCCGTTCCAAAGCTTCCCTCCCGGGCGTTTCCTCTGAGGACTTCTGAGCTGTGAGTAGGAATATTTCTTGTTGGGATGGATATCTGTTGTACTGTTATGGTACGAAGTATAGCATGGCAGTATGATTCCTCCTAGTGGCACTGGTTGAATGTCTGTCAGCTCTCCAAGCTAATCAAAGTCTTAAAGGGACACTTCACCCTTTTTGCAAAAACATATATGTTAATGACGTTTAGTAGCTTTAGAACACTTTCCTGGGGGTCTTTATGTATGTAATATGTGGTTTTAGATATTTTAGATTGTAGCAGTGAGCCCGGTGTCTCTGATGCCATGGACACTGGGCTCACTTCCTTCCTGGACTACATGTTGTCTCAGTAAGACAGCTCTCCCCCGTATCCACAAGGAGGAGCAGTGCACCAAAGAATTGTGGGAATTGTAGTCCAGGAAGCTCACACCGCGTTGCAACGTGTTGTGAGCTTGTAGAGCTAATGCTTTCTTCTTTCTCTCTCAGGATGGAAATGGCAGACGCAGCTGAAGCCTCTAGAGATCTGCAGGTCTGTCCATGGATGGATGGGAGGACGGAGATCTGGGTAGACGTCGCTGGAACGCCACTGCTGGACAGGGTACACGCACACACACACACACACGCACACACAGAGCAAAGCTAATTTGGTGTGTTTTTTTCTTTTCTTTCTTTGTTAGAATGGAGATATCGATAGACGAGCTGATGTTCCCGGACAGAGATCCGTTCCAAAGCTCCCCCCCCCCCCCCCCCCGGGGGCTTCCTCAGAGGACTCTGATGAGCTGTGAGTAGGAATAGTTCTTTCTTGTTTCTGAGGATGGATAACTGCTTTTGTACTGTTATGGCACGAAGAATGGCATCATTTACTACAGTCATCCAAATGTTTTAAATATTTTATGATAAATCTAAATGACTCTGCACAATAGTTTGAGAGTCAATATCTCATCTGCTTTTAGAAGCACTTGAATAAAAAATGACAAAAGATGTTGAGGACTGTACATGTGTTGATGCCTCCTAGTGGCACTGTGGTTGAATGTCTGTCAGCCTTACAAGCTAATCAAAGTCTTAAAACCCCAGCATCCCTATTCTGGGGGGAGCGTTCAGCAAAAAATAGCAGATCTACAAGCTCACACCGCTTTGCAACGTGTTGTGAGCTTGTAGAGCTAATGCTTTCTTCTTTCTCTCTCAGGATGGAAATGGCAGACGCAGCTGAAGCCTCTAGAGATCTGCAGGTCTGTCCATGGATGGATGGGAGGACGGAGATCTGGGTAGACGTCGCTGGAACGCCACTGCTGGACAGGGTACACGCACACACACACACACACGCACACACAGAGCAAAGCTAATTTGGTGTGTTTTTTTTCTTTTCTTTCTTTGTTAGAATGGAGATATCGATAGACGAGCTGATGTTCCCGGACAGAGATCCGTTCCAAAGCTCCCCCCCCCCCCCCCGGGGGATTCCTCAGAGGACTCTGATGAGCTGTGAGTAGGAATAGTTCTTTCTTGTTTCTGAGGATGGATAACTGCTTTTGTACTGTTATGGCACGAAGAATGGCATCATTTACTACAGTCATCCAAATGTTTTAAATATTTTATGATAAATCTAAATGACTCTGCACAATAGTTTGAGAGTCAATATCTCATCTGCTTTTAGAAGCACTTGAATAAAAAATGACAAAAGATGTTGAGGACTGTACATGTGTTGATGCCTCCTAGTGGCACTGTGGTTGAATGTCTGTCAGCCTTCCAAGCTAATCAAAGTCTTAAAACCCCAGCATCCCTATTCTGGGGGGAGCGTTCAGCAAAAAATAGCAGATCTACAAGCTCACACGGCGTTGCAACATGTTGTGAGCTTGTAGAGCTAATGCTTTCTTCTTTCTCTCTCAGGATGGAAATGGCAGACGCAGCTGAAGCCTCTAGAGATCTGCAGGTCTGTCCATGGATGGATGGGAGGACGGAGATCTGGGTAGACGTCGCTGGAACGCCACTGCTGGACAGGGTACACGCACACACACACACACACACACACATGCACACACAGAGCAAAGCTAATTTGGTGTGTTTTTTTTTCTTTTCTTTCTTTGTTAGAATGGAGATATCGATAGACGAGCTGATGTTCCCGGACAGAGATCCGTTCCAAAGCTCCCCCCCCCCCCCCCGGGGGCTTCCTCAGAGGACTCTGATGAGCTGTGAGTAGGAATAGTTCTTTCTTGTTTCTGAGGATGGATAACTGCTTTTGTACTGTTATGGCACGAAGAATGGCATCATTTACTACAGTCATCCAAATGTTTTAAATATTTTATGATAAATCTAAATGACTCTGCACAATAGTTTGAGAGTCAATATCTCATCTGCTTTTAGAAGCACTTGAATAAAAAATGACAAAAGATGTTGAGGACTGTACATGTGTTGATGCCTCCTAGTGGCACTGTGGTTGAATGTCTGTCAGCCTTCCAAGCTAATCAAAGTCTTAAAACCCCAGCATCCCTATTCTGGGGGGAGCGTTCAGCAAAAAATAGCAGATCTACAAGCTCACACGGCGTTGCAACGTGTTGTGAGCTTGTAGAGCTAATGCTTTCTTCTTTCTCTCTCAGGATGGAAATGGCAGACGCAGCTGAAGCCTCTAGAGATCTGCAGGTCTGTCCATGGATGGATGGGAGGACGGAGATCTGGGTAGACGTCGCTGGAACGCCACTGCTGGACAGGGTACACGCACACACACACACACACACACACATGCACACACAGAGCAAAGCTAATTTGGTGTGTTTTTTTTCTTTTCTTTCTTTGTTAGAATGGAGATATCGATAGACGAGCTGATGTTCCCGGACAGAGATCCGTTCCAAAGCTCCCCCCCCCCCCCCCCCCCCCGGGGGCTTCCTCAGAGGACTCTGATGAGCTGTGAGTAGGAATAGTTATGGCTTGTTTCTGAGGATGGATAACTGCTTTTGTACTGTTATGGCACGAAGAATGGCATCATTTACTACAGTCATCCAAATGTTTTAAATATTTTATGATAAATCTAAATGACAAATAATAAATGCACAATAGTTTGAGAGTCAATATCTCATCTGCTTTTAGAAGCACTTGAATAAAAAATGACAAAAGATGTTGAGGACTGTACATGTGTTGATGCCTCCTAGTGGCACTGTGGTTGAATGTCTGTCAGCCTTCCAAGCTAATCAAAGTCTTAATGACACTACCACTTCAACCCCAGCATCCCTATTCTGAGGGAGCGTTCAGCAAAAATAGCAGATCTACAAGCTCGTTGCAACGTGTTGTGAGCTTGTAGAGCAGAGCTAATGCTTTCTTCTTTCTCTCTCAGGATGGAAATGGCAGTAGATGCAGCTGGAGCCTCTAGAGATCTGCAGGTCTGTCCATGGATGGATGAGAGGACGGAGATCTGGGTAGACGCTGGAGGACTTCGGACCTGGGCCTGGATGGATGGGAGGACAGAGGACGGAGATCTGGGTAGACGCTGGAGGACTTCCGACCTGGGCCTGGATGGATGGGAGGGCAGAGGACGGAGATCTGTGTAGACGCTGGAGGACTTCGGACCTGGGCCTGGATGGATGGGAGGACAGAGGGCGGAGATCTGGGTAGACGCTAGAGGACTTCGGAGAGGAACTCAACATATACGAACCGCTTCGGTGAGGAACTCGACAGTACGAACCGCTTTAGGGTTGGGGCTTTTTTATAGGCTTTATAGTAAAAAGCCAATAATCGTCCGTTGCCGATAATCGGTCAATCCCTATTCTTAAACGTTACTGTAAGTGCATGTGTATGTTGTGACAGGACACACACCCACACACACAGCAAAGCTAATTTGGGGTGCGTGTGTGTCTGTCTTTCGTTCTTTGTTAGAATGGAGATCTCAGCCGATGCCCGAGATCCGAAGCTTTCCCTGGGTGTTTCCGCTGAGGACTTCTGGGTCGCTGGGAGGCTCGGATGGAGCTGGAAGGTTCGGTAGACATCACTGGAACCCGTTTAGGCCTGTCGGAATTTGAGGTTTTATAATGGCCGATTTAATTGTTTCTCAAATAAATTACTAGTAACAATTTAATTGCGTCATAACATAACATTCTAAATAAAACTTTGGCTTTTGTAGGCTTTGTAAACAAAAAGCTGCACATGGCATAATTCAACAACTTTATACACTAAAAGAGAAGAAAATTACAAAGTGACACGTTTAGAGCTTGTAGATCGGTTGCTTCCATTATTTCTTTAAAATGTTTGACAATATATGAACATTTTCAACATGGAGACGATTATGACTAATCTCTAAAAAAAGTATCTCAAATACTTGGCGATTAGGTAATTGTGACAGGCCTAAATCCTTCTAGTTGTGTTTTTTTTATATCATGTTCTGTAATCGGTTAGGGTTGACTATAGACTTTTTTTAGGAACAAGATCATCATGCCGGTGAAGAGCACGTTTCTAGCTGATGGAGCAACTATTTCTGATCACCTTTGGAGTTACATCACAGCAAGGTAACTATACAACACACGCACACACACTATGATCATGACATGACATCAGCTTGTGACTGCAACTTGTTCCTGTTCGCAGATGACTCGGCACTGCTAGTCTCGGACAGGAACAAACTGCAGGTTGAAAAGGCCCTCAGCTCTGAACTCGGTAGAATCTGCACCTGGCTCGCTGATAACAAACTATCTTTACACCTGGGAAAAACTGAATCCATTCTCTTTGGATCTAATAGTAATCTCAGCAAGGCAAATGGCTTCTTGGTTAGAGTTGGTGACAATGTTATCACACGTAAAGATGAAATTACCTACCTAGGTTCCATCCTGGAGGCTAATCTTTCCGGTGATAAAATGGCCACCAACGTAATCAAAAAAGTCAACCAAAGAACAAGATTCCTTTACAGGATCTCCTCACTGGTCAACAAAAACACCTTGAAGACCTTAACAGGAGCCCTCGTACAAGGTTTCTTTGACTATGCATGCACCTCCTGGTACCACAGCACCTCAAAGGCCCTTAAAACTATAGGCTCCAGACCTCCCAAAACAAACTGGTCAGGCTCCTACTTGGCCTCACCCCCCGAACCTACCTTAGGGTCGACGACAGAGTACAGCATCTTGCAATGGGTCTGGTCCACAAGATTCGATACACCACCAAGATACCCATGTACCTGTCTAGATACTTCCTTTATGTTAACGAAGTCCACACCCACAACACCAGAGGGAGTGCAACAAACCATGTACAACCCAGATTCGGCACAAACAAGGGACTAAATTATTTTCACTCCTATGCCACCAAAATGTGGAACGCCCTACCAACAGTCATTAAGACATGTGAATCCCTTGACTCCCTTTTTCCCCTCACTGTATACGTTTATTTTCCCTTTTTACCTCCTTTATGATGAATTCCTGTTCTGTTCTTTGACTATATAGAAGTGTCTTTGTACGTCTCTAAATGTTTTGAAGAATTGAACATGGTGGACCCTCTTGTAAACAAGTGTAATGCTTAATTGGGTCGTCCACTTGCAGTTAACAGTCTTTGTATTAAGTTTGTGCTTGACATGTACTGTAATTCTGCAAACTGTTAATAAATATTTCAATCAATATTGTTTTATGAACAAAGTAGTAATGAGCATTTCTTTCTTTTCTTTAGGACGTTGCTGGTCTCCTGTGTGGCTCCATCTGGAGGTCACCAGGGTTCTGAGTCACTCAGATCCTGACTGGTAGTGGTGATATGTAGATGTGATCAATCAGGGCTCTAAACAATAAAATAATAAACCAATATAAATAACTAGATAATAATATAAATAAATGGATAAAACGAACGATAAAAAAATAGATTATAGTAAAATAAAAGTAAATTAAAATAGTAAAATAAAAGTAAATTAAAATAGTAAAATAAAAGTAAATTAAAATTAGTAATAGCATAGTAATGCATAAAATAAATTAAATTATCAATATAGTAATGCATAAAATTAGTAATAACAGTAATACAAAAAATAAAATGAGTAATAACAGTAATACATAAAACAAATACTATTTGTAATGCATGAAGTAAAATTAGTAATAACATAGTAATACATCAAATAAATACAATTAGTAATATAGTTATACATAAAATTAGTAATAACATAGTAATATATAAAATACAATTAATACATAAAATAAATTCAATTACTTTGTGTTGTTATAGAATGACTTAAAAAAACAAACAAAAAATATCAATCACATCTACATATCACAACCAGGCTATATTGCCAGCAGGCAGGTGGACTGTAGACTCACTACAGCTGTTGCGTGGCTAGTCTGCTATCCGCGAACGTCTCCACGCTGGTTTCCTAAATGAGGGATATAAGTGCTGTTGGCACTCTGGACTCTGAATTCTGCGATCATGTGCTTCAGAAGAATGATGCTGCGTCACCTGTGCGGTGACAATTTCCGGTCTTTGGAAAGCTGTGACGTTTGCAGCTGTTCTGTCAAGATGGCCAATCTGCAAGCTGAGCTTGTGGATGAGATGTGCAATAGCCTAGTGCTTTGTGTTTGAGCCCTGTGCAGGAGCTACAAGACTGCCGGTTTGGATTGCTCTGTGCAGTTTTAACCACGTGACGCCTGCAGCACACTGTCAAGTGTGCAGGTGGACAGTTCTGAGCGGACGGCTTCGCCTTGTTTGTTGTTATAAAACTGTGGTGACGCTGTGTAACGTAGGCCTGAGGGCGGTTGCTCTGATAGACTTAAAGAGAGCCTTGTAGGAATTTTTTTACCTGATATGTGATTTCAGGGTCGTTTCGCCTACTTCTACGTCCGGAGAGTTGTGATATTGGTTTTGAGTTCTTAAATGAATAAATGGGGGAAATGTCAAGGAAATGTGGAATGCTTGTACATTTAAGGACGTCATAAACCAAGCCATGAGAAGCTGTTGTCTGTGACCTGTGACATGTGTGGTTCTGAAGGGGTCTTCTGATGTCATGTATACAAGACCCACCCACCCCTGGGGGGGGGGGGTAATAATGTATTTAAGCTAAAGCCTGACTGAGATGTGTTGAGTCAGTACGGTGTTCCATTGTAACGCGTCACTGCTGTCTCCGTATTCGAATACATTCTATTCCAATACTCTGAATTGTGTCTGTCTCATTATTGTTGTTTCAACTATGTTATAAGTGCTCACCGATGTGTATATATATATGTCATATATCTGTAAATATTCATTATTTTCTTGTTAATAAATTATTGCATTTATACCCGGGTGTCCGTTATGTGTCCATTACCCTTAGATCGCGCCGCCGCGGATTTATTTATTTCCCAAATGGTCTAAAAATGAGTTATTTAGCGTACTTTTACCAATTAATTAGCCTATACACAGACAACGACTGATTAGCCTATTTTGGACGATATGGGTCTTTTCTAGAGTCAGTGTGTTTAGTCTCACTATAGTCAGTGTAGATTACCCGGCGGTGTTGCTGCCCCTCCCGGGAGTCGCGGCTCATGGCTCTTCACAGACGGCACAGAGACAGCAGAACACTGAGGACTCCTCAGTGTTCCAACTTGCAAAAATGCTGTTTGTGGATCATCAGTATATCTGTCCGCTTTATACTGCTGCACCTTGTCAGTGCTGAGAGCGCTCTCCGTGGTGCTGAAACCTTTTTTCCTGTTATTCCACTATTCCAGGAATTTCCAGAATTGTAACGTGTGAGAGATGGGATCTGTCACGGGGCAGCCCCTGCCCTTAGACATTATCAAGGACCTTGCAAATAGACCACACAGTTAAGTCAACTTGATCAAATGACAAACAGCTGAACTGGAAGTAACGGTTTTATATATATTGTACACATGACATTTTTTGTAATTAACACAATGGTTGGTTTTAAATGTTTATTTGTATTTATTGTGCCGCCCATCCATCGCACGAGACTCGGAGTTCTTTTTTACTGCTGTTTATTAACACCAATAACATGCATAGATGTGTATATCTACAGATAGACAATTACCTAAACTACCTCGTGCTGTATTAAATCAATTAATGGAAATGCATTAGTCAACTCAACACCAACCCAAAAAACCCAAACGCCCAATGGTAGACTCAGGGTCACTGGCTCTAGGTAGTACTGGATTTGTATTAATTTCAATCAGGATCAATACTGACTACCAACTACATTCTGTGACAATAACACCCTTGAACTTGAAACAGTCCTTTCTTAGCTGCACCCACCTTATACTGTACAAGAAGAATCTATTCAATTTCACTCATTCAAGTTTATTGACAATCAAAGAATGCACTGATGCACTGAATAAAATCATCTCAAAGAATCAGAGAGAGCGGTTTGTGCTAAAGAGACAATTCAATTCACTCATTCCGCAGCAAACAAATCATTTGATAATGCATGCTCTCAAATACCTGGATCAAAAATGTAGAAGGTAATTGTATATCTAATAAATCTTATGCACAAAATTAAGATATGTAGAAGATATACTGATTACATCTGAATTAGATTGTACATTTTAATTCATACATCCAAACTTTAGGCTGTGTGTTAGTGCGGTATTCACCTCATTGTGGTTATATTATACCCATTGCTTCAGTGATGGCCCATTACGTTAACTTCCTGAGGGCCTACATGTAACTGCTTCCTTCCAAAGTGACCCAATCCACTTTGTTAGAATGAGTACAATGTTCAAACAATAAGAGATTCTATAAGTAAAACTAATATGGTGCTCTTGATGCACTGTGCATTATTTGCTCCATTGCTTTTCAGATTATACAATCACCCCTCTCCATTAATTACTGTATAATCATAAGTAAAATGACATATTCACACAGTTCATTAAGTGCACAATGTACAAACTAAAGTTACACAAAGATATCGGCTGCACATACAGTACTCCAGATTAAGTTGGTTCCATGATGTTGAGAGTTAACCAATCATCTAAGACTAAATTGACACCCAAGAACCCGTCATCTGAATGCAATGGAATGTGAAATAATAAAATAAACACAGATGAAAAGGCAAAGAAACAAACCACCTTGAAAACACATTTTAAATCCACCTCAGTGCAAGAACCAATGTAATTTAACACTCCAATGAAGATGTGTGTGATTCAAATGGCATGCCCTCTCCACAGAGGGGGTTTGGGGGGGGCATTAACACAGTGATCCAAATAAATGTATATGGATTCATGAACCATACCAATGACAGTGAGGAAACAGGAGGAATGACATTAAGGGCAGAGTCATACTATTTTAGAGACGAATAAAAGTCGGTTCGGCTCTGTAGAGCCTACAATGTGACGTCATTTGAGGTTCGGGGGGGGGGCGGGTACCGTCCTAAAGTCGGCTCTTCGGTGCTACTGAAAATTTCTGACGAGCCAAAATCATTTCGGCACTACAGCGCCGAAACAGCGGTAAAATAGGAGTATGAATCGGCCCTTAGAGAATTCTTTCAATTTCAAGGACCCCCACAACTCTGAGAGTGAACATTTGGGATCATTTGACCCCCCCACCCCGTGGGTCCCTGCACCCCACTTTGAGAACCACTGGTTCGTAGCACAGACAGAATACCATCATCAAGGACCATTCCGACCATAACTAGTTCAAGACTGCTAATCAAATGTAAATGTAAAGCTCTCTCATCACATACAGTACTGTATACAGGAAACTCATTCAACCCATTAAGACCTGAGGCCGATTCTACAAATGCCTTCTTGAATCAGAAATTCTACTACCTACTTTCAAGATTTTTCCGAAATCTTCAAAAATGTACAAGCTCGCAGTGCAGCACAAAGTGACACTCTGTGAGCTTAAATACATCTGCTTTTGGAATAGCCAACTCTAAAATGATAGAGACGCTTTGCCAGTTTTAATGGGTTAATATGGTTTCTAAAAGTGCGAAACAGAGACACCAAGAAACTACTATGAGCCTTCCTTACAGAATGATAGCCATCATGGATACTTTCCGTGATGAGGTTATTAGGAAGACATTTGCCATACATAACATGAGCAGATTAGACATACATTTGGACTAATTTAATTAGAAGTTCTGTAAGGCTTGTTACATTCAAGATGAAAACTGGTCTATGTGCATATTTATATAGATTGCTTTCCCAGCCATTTCAGGAGAGCTCTAATGCGTTTCAGTATGTGCACATCAAAGCAAGTCAATTATCTATGGCCCTATTGCCTTTACGGATTTGGACTTCAGTGAAAAATCAACTTTCAATATGGACACGAATTTTGCCAGTGCCTAGGTAGGAAATCACTCTTAAAATATGCTTCACATCTTACTTCACATCTTACTTCAAACAATAACAAACAAATGTCTTAAGGAAATTAGCAGTAATGCACTAAAGTGCACAACTGTGGAATCCCAATGCTGAAACAGTCACTAAAGTGCAATCAAAGACCCACTGTAATTAAATTGTGCCCTCTAGTGGCCAGAAAACCGGCAACACAGATTACTGGAAACCCCTCTCCACCACACACACACACACACACACACACACACACACACACACACACACACACACACACACACACACACACACACACACACACACACACACACACACACACACACACACACACACACACACACACACACACACACACACACACACACACACACACACACACACACACACACACACACACACACACACACACACACACACACACACACACACACACACACACACACACACACACACAAACATCCCTATTGACTAAAGATAAGGTCCATAAAATGTACACGAAGACGAGGAAGTGAAGAAGTAAAATGTGGACCATGTGATGGAGGGCTGACTCCAGTACAGTGGGGGGGAAAGTGTTCTGAGGAGATGGCATGCATCTCTTGCATTAAGGAAGAAAAGAACCGTTGCAGATTAGAAAAAATCAAACAAAGTCCAAGCCCTGCAGCAGACAGAAAGAGGGAAGAGCAGAATGGAGGTATACGAGTCTGCCTGGTCCGAGAGCGGTTTCCTCAGACGAGCATGATGGCTGCACAACAAGCTCAATCCATCTTCTCCTTCTGGACCAGCTTGGGGGCGTCCACAAAGTCCCGTCCGTTAAACATGATGATGGCAGCCGTGACTGCGCCCGCGATGCCCCAGAACAGGGTGTACGCCAGGGTTTCTGTCCAGGTGTCGCCTGGCAGAGAGACAGACATCAGTGTCCAAGGCCACATAACAAACACACACACACACACACACACACACACACACACACACACACACACACACACACACACACACACACACACACACACACACACACACACACACACACACACACACACACACACACACACACACACACACACACACACACACACACACACACACACACACACACACACACACACACACACACACACACACACACACACAGAGGAGCTGTCTGCAGCCTGCTACTAACAATTATTTTCAGAACCAATTCATCCATCGGAATTTTTTGATTAATGATTCTATGAATCTATTTGATTGATTTAGACCATTGACCATGCCAGTACTTGGCTGGCCGCATTTTGAGAACCACTCAAAATGGACCTCACAGTCAACATCTTTGGTCCTTAGAAGTACTTATTGTGAAGTCAATTGAATGCATGGTTCTCAAGATATTTGAAGGACAAATATATATATAGACAGGCAGACATATTGCAATAATTCACAACTCCGTTGTGAATATAAGCCTATCGTATAAGATTTTTTAATAACCCATTGTCCTGTATAACCTTAAGTTGTTACTTGTACCCCTGAGAATAACACTTATTCACCCTGAGCATTTCACTGCTTTCATTTCTCAAGAAGAGTTTTGGTTTACCCGTCTACGACATTTAAATATTAGTGGGCGAGTGTGTCCAACCTGCATCTTGGGATTATTAACCAGTCCTCCACCCCTTTAGCCCCTAGCAACCACATTCTATTAGAGTGCCTGCATCCTGTTCTATTCCACACAACGCCATAACCTGCTTTTGGGTCCCGTTCGTGAACAGCCCTTTTTAATAAAACATATTTCTTTTCATTTGCCTCCTTCATGGAGTCACCAGATGTTTATTTTCATCCGACAAGGCAGACAGTGAGGTGTGTCTGACCAGGGGAGCGTTAATGCGGTCCCAATTGAATAATTTAAAAGATAATCTACAGATTAATTGGCTAGTGAAGTGACAAGGACATGATCACCCGCTTGGCTTCTCACCCGTGAAAACCTGACAATGAGGTTTATTGGAGCCAGCCGGAGGCACTATTGCCGGCAACTGAACCCCCAAAAAGACTTCATAAAATGTTGTAATGTAAAATGTGTACCCAGTAATCAAAGACAATGGGCCTGATTCACAACGACGTTTACGGTGATAACATGACGTGAAGCTAGCGGAAAGGCATTTACGTGGATTTCCCACATTAATTTGGAATTCATGGAAATGGCCGTGAACATGACGCTCACGTACGTTGGTCGGAAACTCCGTCAATTCCCACGGGACGTCTTTAGGTGGCGGAGACGGCCCAGACGGGAGACATTTGCGGAAGCATACACGTGAGATTTATTCAGAAGGCTTTAGTCTTCATGCTGAATCAATAAATTGTTCCCAAATCTCAGATAAAATATGTAGGCATGTGTCCCCATGACATATTGGTCGATCAGCACAAAATAAATGATAGCCTATATAATAAAAGCACTTGTATGCCTAAATGCATGCATTTCCCCATACAGAAACTGCCCCTGCAAGCCCGACACCTTTTTATTTATTCATTAGGATATTACTATAGCATGCGCGATTGCGCTTCTCACTTGACAGCTTTCTACTCGCAGTGCAACGGTTGTGAGCTTGTAGATCGGCTCTCGCGCATGTTAAAAAACAAACTCACAATTATAATAAGAACACATAGGCTTATCTGCATTCTGCACTACGAATCCAACATTGTTTAGTGTAGTAATGCCTGCAGTAGGCGGCAGGCCTATTGAAATTGTTTTGTTACGGAGCTCCTTGAGTCAGTTGGCTGTCGGTCGGTGTGTGTGTGTGTGTGTGTGTGCAGTGTGTGTGTGTGTGTGTGTGTGTGTGTGTGTGTGTGTGTGGGGGGGGTGGGCAGACAGCAGCGTGCTGCCGATCCGATTCACATTGGAAAATGAATGGGCTATATAGCCCTGTATAAAAAATAGAAGACCACATTAGCCTGGGAGGCGGCCTTTTTTCCGACAGCATTCTAGCCGACGGGGCAACGGTCCGCTCCGCAGCTCCACATGCGCTGCTCCCGTGCTTGCAAATATGAAGGACAGACTTTATAATCATGTATTGTCTTGATATTGATCACATGCATGGATGCCACACACAGAATAGTTTAACTCACTGGCTAAACTCACTGGATTATAATTTCTTAAATTCTTCAGACAAGAGGATCCCAATTATTCACTTATGAATGTATAGGCTTGTAGGCTACTGTTCTTTATCGCGCAAGCCATGCCCTCTCTCTCTCTCTCTCTCTCTCTCTCTCTCTCTCTCTCTCTCTCAAAAGACGACTTTTGCATTGACATATATCCGATATTTTAAATATCGGATAGGATAGCCTATGTTTTACCTCTGACTGCAAAGTGCAAAGGTATGAGTGCAGCACCCGCCTTGGTCCCGAACTTAATTAAATAAATTATAATTATATTGTTTCAGCAGCGGAGCACGCACCGTTGTGGACATATTAATAGAGTGCGGGCTATATTCATGCATTGACCGCGGCTGTGAAGCCGCATAGTCTGCGGCTGCAAAGCCTTTTTTCTTTTTTTGACAGACCAAACTGCTGTCTGCTGAGTCATGCTTGAAGCCTTTTATGGTGCGATATGGGGCGTGGATCAATGCAAATGAGGTTGTCGGGTGCTTTTCCGATCACTTTGCACCCACTGCATTCAGTATGACATACACCTGCGATACGCCAGCGCACCTGTGGTACACACCGCTCTCTGAATAACACGTCATCTCAACGTAGCTTGATCGGACGGATAAATACGATATCTGTTTCCACCACAGTGTAACGGTGGCGTATTTCTTTTTAATGAATCAGGCCCAATATGTCCATGCTTATACTTATCCCTAAACTTCTTTGCCTTTTTTACTATTTTGAAGAAAAAAAACAATTGAATAGTTCAACGAGCTGATCGACATCTCCGGCACCCGGTAGATGCCAAATTTTGCACATTCCCTGGATGCCAAAGATGAACCTCTGCCCCAAATCTTCCAGCACGGCTTGTTATAGCGCCACCAGGAGGCAAACTCCCACAAATCGTTACACACTATTTGTATAGTCATGTGTTCAAGACGGATCTGTCTGATATTTCATATTCCATCCTAATTGATGTGAAATCTTTCACAGACTTTCCTACTAGGCTGAGGAATATATCGCACCCTTTTCACATTGGCCTGTTACCAACAGGTGGATTTTTGCAAAACACATTTTTGGAACAAAATGCCTCAAATCATCCAATTGCCATCCAAGGCGTAAGAAGAAATGTCACCATTTTCACATTGGCCTATTATAGCGCCACCAGGAGGCCACAACCTGACCTGCCCTGGTGGAGACCTGTGCCCAGAGGGGAACATTTTCTAGTTTACTATATTGAAAAACATTTTTGAATAGTTCAGCTAGCTGATCTACAACGACACATTGTGAGCTTGTAGATTGGCTATTTTCACTATTCAAAAATGTTTTTAAAAATAGTAAAAAAAAAAAAAGGCAAAGAAGCTTAGGGATAAGGGGTTTAGCGGTGATGAAAATTGAGCCCACTAGTTTAATTTCATAATCCGGAACAACGACAAGAAGTAAGTTGTACATAGCAGATAATTAGACATTATCCACAAATTAAATAGATTTTCTGTTAATCCTAAAGTACTTGCAGAAGATGACATCTTACCAGCCATGAGAAGGCAGATGACACACATGGAAAAGGCCACCACCATAATAGCTGGAAGCTGCATGGGGGAAAAAGATCCAAATGATTAATCGAAAAAGTAATCGATAAGAAAATAATTGGTAGTTGCAGCCCTACTTAAATATATAATATATATAAATATATTGAATACTGACCGCCAGGAACTTCCAGTCCTTCTGCACACGTAGTGGAGTAGGCCCGTCGGTCTCATCTAAAGCATAGTTACCCAGAAACAGGTCAATGGAATCCTAGGAGAAATGACAAAGTCAGCATGACAATAACTTATTTTACCTAACATATTAACGTCAAATCGATTGCGATGGGACACATAGTGAGCTTGTAGATTTGCTATTTTACTGCCAGTATATAAAGTATATAAATTACTGTAAGCATTAGACTATGGAATAATTTTACCACTATATCTCCAACAAAGTCTAAATAGAATCCAGTTTAGAAAGCAAGTAAAGATTTGGAGCCTGCTCCATATTTAGTTTTCTTTAATAATATAATATAATAATATATAATAAAATAATTGTGTATGTTAGGGTGTTTTTAATGAATGGTGTAATTATGTTATTTTTGTAATGTCTTATTTTGAGAACCATGTAGGAAATTTGCATTTAATTACATTTTATCTATACTTTATTCTCTGAGTGGAATACATCTCGTGATGAAATGTCTTGTTTGTTTGCGGAAATACCATATTATCACAGATTGATCAGGTTAATTTCTCAACCTTTGAATAAGTCAGCAGCAGTCAGCATGCCTATCAAAATCATAAATGATCTGGAATGATCAATCTTGCAGGCACAAACTGGAACATCTGCAACTACCTGGACATAAATCAGTCTGAAAATAAGTGCTTTTGTCTTTGTGATGATCTAAGTGAAATTAGAGCTCCAAACATTACTGTATCTGGAGTTGAGAATCATTAATGATTTAAACGGTACCTGTTGTATTTAAAAGAAAATGTGCAAAGTGTTCATTACTTTTGCCCTCTTCATTTCTCCTCTTTGCTTAGACCGCAATACGAAATGTTGCATTAGACTTAAACCCTAGCATCCTTATTCTGGGGCTAAGTAATTAGGTCGGAGATAGCCTGGGCACCATTCCATTTCGGGTTTATAATTCGGTCGGGAGCGAATGATATCGCTACGTCATGTTGTAGTATTGTTTTGTAGTCGTCAGGATGATTTCGCTACGTCATGTTGTAGTATTGTTTTGTAGTCGTCAGGATGATATCGCTACGTTATGTTGTAGTATTGTTTTGTAGTCGTCAGGATGATATCGCTACGTCATGTTGTAGTATTGTTTTGTAGTCGTCAGGATGATATCGCTACGTTATGTTGTAGTATTGTTTTGTATTTGTCAGGATGATTTCGCTACGTCATGTTGTAGTATTGTTTTGTAGTCGTCAGGATGATATCGCTACGGCATGTTGTAGTATTGTTTTGTAGTCGTCAGGATGATATCACTACGTCATGTTGTTGTATTGTTTTGTAGTCAGGATGATATTGCTACGTCATGTTGTAGTATTGTTTCGTAGTCATCAATCTTCCGGAACTTCTTTTATCCCTAAAACTGATTTTTCTCAATATAAGCTACAGGCTACGAGAGCTTTTATTGTTCTTCCGGTTTGAGGGAAAAGGAAGCTCCGTTTGATTGTTCCTGCCTGATGACTACAAAACAATACTACAACATGACGTAACGATATCATCTGCTCCAGACCGGTTCACACGGCACTTTTGGAACAGAGACCAGGCTTTCCTCCGAGGTGGAAAGTCTGGTGAGGCGAGGTTAGGTCGGAGAGGCTTATAGTCTGCATCAGCCTAGAAACATTCAGCAGAAACATTAATTTAGAAAATAAATAGCAGATCTAGAAGCACACAATGCATTGGACTGCAACGTGTTATGAGCTTGCATATCCTCTATTTTGATGTATGCAGAACGCAAACAGGAAGGGGCCTACTGTAGTATATCAACTAAGTATTATGGTAAAGGGATTAAGCAAGCAATTTAAATTAATCTCACTTCATTAGACAATTTCAATTTAGGCATTTAGCAGACACTCTTAATCCAGAGAGATTTACAATAAGCAAGAACAAAAAGCATGGCAATACATCACATACATAAAAGTAGTTAACATGAAACATGCGTAAGCTAAGAACGTAACAGTGGAATAATGGAAGTCTTTAGCTCTTGACAATGATTTCTGGTGAAAATATCTTAATAATATGACACCTTTACAAGTGACGCCAAATGGCCAATGTTCTACTGTGTGTGTGTGTGTGTGTGTGTGTGTGTGTGTGTGTGTGTGTGTGTTGGAAAACGGTTCACGTACTTGTCTAAAGCCTGTGTTGGAAAACGGTTCACGTACTTGTCTAAAGCCTGTGTGTGTGTGTTAGAAAACGGTTCACGTACTTGTCTAAAGCCTGTGTGTGTGTGTGTGTGTGTTGGAAAACGGTTCACGTACTTGTCTAAAGCCTGTGTGTGTGTTAGAAAACGGTTCACGTACTTGTCTAAAGCCTGTGTGTGTGTGTGTGTGTTGGAAAACGGTTCACGTACTTGTCTAAAGCCTGTGTGTGTGTGTGTGTGTTGGAAAACGGTTCACGTACTTGTCTAAAGCCTGTGTGTGTGTGTGTGTGTTGGAAAACGGTTCACGTACTTGTCTAAAGCCGTCAGAGAAGTTGTTCTTGTAGTAGCGGATCATGGAGTTCCATCCGTCCATGACGAGACCCCATTGAGTCCTCTTCCCTGTCCTAATGGATGAGACGTCAGTTCAGCCCAGTGTTGTTTTCGTCGACTAAAACTATGACGAAACATGTTCGTTGACTACCTTTTTTTCCACTGAGGAAAACTAAATGGAAACTAAAATGAAAACTAAGCTATGATGACTAAGACTAAATATATTGAGAATTTCGTCAAGCATTGAGAGCTTGTAGATCGTCTATTTTCAGCAAGGGTAAAATCCGCCATTACGACAGCCTCTACAAAACTATATCTATCATGAAGGAAACCTGCCTGCTAGTAGCCTATAGGCCTTGTCACAATTATTACATCGTTTTTTGCATAATCGTCAACATAAAAAAGAAAAAAGAAGAAATAGCAGATCTACTGTACAAGCTTACAACTTTGCGATGTGCTTTGTGCTTTCTGACAAGCTATTTAAGTTATTTTTCATTTACGTTTTTAATTACAAAGCTTAAAAGGCATACAAAAATAACAATTTGATTCATATATTCCAATGTTCAATGCCAAAAACACAATTACATTTTGAATTGCGGATATTTGTATGACAATTAATCGCCAACATCAATTTTGTAACCGTGAAAGCCCTACCTGCTAGCAAAGATATGCTACAAACTAGAAACTAAGAGATTATTTATACTTCTACAACAGTCAATAGACAACTTCATGATGATAATTAGGCGTGATACGAATGATTTGCCGGACTCCATGTGTTGCATTTCTGTACCTTGTGAAGTCTGTTTTCAAGGCTCCAGTTCCTGCATACTGTACAGCGCATGCGTTAGCATTGTCAGCCCATGCTAGTTAATAAGAGAGACCACACACACACACACACACACAGAAAACAGTGAGGGGGTTAAGAAATATGTTATGTTTTCACAGTAGAACCACTCACAGCGCAAAACAAACAACCATTACCATTTCTATAGATTTTCTCAAAGTTGGCCTGCTCTTCAATCCGCTGGCCCACGTTCAGAACCCCCATCCTCTGTGGACATTTAGAAAGAAAGAAAGTAGAGGGAAGTGTGAATACTGTATTGTATATAAACACCCAGGGTATAATAACTGCAAGATTTCAGTACTATAGGGCTGCAACTATCGATTATGTTTCTAAGCGATTATTCAAACAACTACCGTACTTTTTTGATTAACCAAATAATCGAGAAGGTTGTTATATATATATATATATATATATATATATATATATATATATGATTAACTGATAATACAGTACCCTGCAGTCGAGTCGAGTATATATTTGGGCGAACATTCAGCCAATTCCGACCTTCACCAACTTCCAGAATAACATTCAAGTTAATTATGCGCCTAATCTGTCTAGTAGTTTGTGAGATTATTCCTGGATTTACAGATTAACAGAACCTCTTTTAGACAGCTCAGGCCCTATAGAGTCACACCATAAAAAAACAAGTAGAGTGCAGGATAGTGGTGCAAGTAAAAGGTCATGAGGTCACCAACATTAGACCTATATTAAATTGTTTATAGGATCAATACAAGTAAATTAATACATGATAACCCTTCCACAGTAGGAGCTTTTTCATATTTTCTATTATTTTGCATATTTTCCTACATAATGCCTCATTTGCATATTTCAAATGTAAAATTTGTAATACAATAAATCATTGTCTTCGTGTAAGTAATCAATTGGGGAAGTGTCATGGTGATAACAATCTAATATAGGTATGGTTTTGCCCACTCAATTCATAATTTATGTTCCAATTTTGGAGCTCTGGCTCATGGACTAAGAACCAAAAAGAACTGAACCGGTTCCCATTGGGAACCAACCGGTGGAAAAGGGGCCTCAGAGGTTTCTTCCTCTGGGAACAGATTTCATGTTGTCATTACAATAATTTGACATAAACTGACAAAATCATAGATGTCATTGCATCACCACCTCGGCAGCAGTGTTGTTTTCGTCGACTAAAACCAAGACGAAAACTAAATGAAAACTAAGCTATGATGACTAAAACTAAGACTAAATATACTGACAATTTCGTCAAGAAATAAAAACTAGATTAAAATGCTAGGAAGGGACTAGTGGACAAGAGATCCAGTATAAGTCATTTTACAATTAGTTGCATGCTGAAAATAGCCGATTGGCTGAGAAGTGAGAAAGTGAGAAAAAAAAACATCAAGGCCGGCCAAAAAACATTTTGTTCGACTAAATCTACTAAAATCGTATGATATTCAGTCGACTAAAACTAGACTAACACCAAGACATTCCAGGTGACTAAAATGTGACTAAAACTAAAATCTGCTGCCAAAAACAACCATGCTCGGCAGAAAAGCTCAACACACCTGCAGTTGGGACTGCAGCGAGCGACGGGCCAGCAGGCTCTGGATCACGTTGGTTCTGTCCAAGCAGTCCATGCAGTTACTGCGGAACGTTCCCTTCTGCTGCGTGACCGTCGTTCCCACCGCGTTCACCATGAAGTAGCTGCAGACACACACACACACACACACACACACACACAGATGCTGTGAATGCGCACACGTTAGCGGTTAGCCCATCATCATACATACGTACATGCTTCATTGCTGGAATGTTGGCATGCAGCTATTGTTTGTATGAAAAACCCATTTAGACCTGAGGACGATTCTACAAAATGCCTTCTAAATCCTTTTTTTCAAACATTTTCATGTCAGGGGACCCCCCCCCCCCATCTGAAAATATGTTGTTCCAGGGTCCTCACCAGAAGCAAAGATTTGAGTTTAAAGCATTTGCTCTGAAAGAATATATAATATTCCGATCTACAAGCTCACAGCGCGTCGCACTCGCAGCGCGGCGCGTTGTTAGCTTTTTCGTCATAGTATTAAGTCGACGAAAACAACAGTGATTGGGAGGCTACTGTAGCCGTTGCATGGATTATTACCTGTATTCATCTTGCGTCTCAGCGACGGCATCCACCAGGATCTGGAGGCGGTCCCATCTCATCCGACTGCACTCTTTGTGGAAATCAAATGCTATGTAACTACACAGAGTAAGACAGAGGTAAAGTTATAACGTGCTATGATTGCATTATGAGTATGTTTGTACGAATGCATATAACTGAAATTATATTGTCATAGGCCGATTGCAAAGCATTCATTCGTTCAAGTTTTATTTATTCTCGAAATTACACTGAGTAATTATTAAACAAATTTTCAGTGTTGTCAAGTAATACAATATCATTATAAAAAAAAACATCACAATACATCAGTATTACTTGCAATACTAAAACGCAATAAATTATAACTTGCTTTGTAATGTCTTATGATTACTGTTATAAAGCATTATGAGTATTTATGAGTTCTTAGAACTATAATAATACAGTGTTATAAGCAGATTATAATGCGTTATAATTATGATTTAATGCACAACAGACATGGGATGCATAATCAAAGTGAATTGGTCAAAAGCAAACTGATGCCGATTCCACGAGTACGACTGAAATAATATGTAAGTGGGGTTGATGACTTACTTGAGCATTCCATTAGCCATTCCATTTATCATCTTAGCAAATGCCTCCTCCAGCGGCTTCTCGGAACCCTTCTGGTTCACCTAGAATATAGTAGAAAATAACAATTATCACATTTTCCATGGTTTTCTTCAATGCCGATACAAACAAGGCACACAAGCTAGAAAGGGCGTTTTTGGGTGTTATCAATGGTAGAACTTACCAGATTCAGAATGCTTTGCTTTCCATAGATAAGCAGCTGAGAGTCAAAATGCCTTTGGAAACCATCCATCTGGAAATTATTTTCAAAAGATTGGTACATTGTTATCGTCACAATGTAAGGCTCACCAGTGTGCTTCAGTGAATAGTGATGATACAATATAAAACATATGCGTGAACTTACATGGTTGGTGGTTGAGCTGATTAGAGGTTTAGGTTTGTATTTGAGGTTGGGCCTCTGAGACCAGAAAAAGGGCATGGAGCCTCGCGTCTGTTAGAGCAAAACAAAACCATTAGAAACATCTGGACATTTGCTTTAGAATACAGTGAAATTATATTGTTGCACAGCTCTGAAGATTAGGCAACAAAGTCTTATGCACACCCGTTAAGCTCGGAGACGGGTGCGTATAGGCAGGGCAAGTATACAAAAACATGCACATGAAGTGTACAAAGATCTGCACATCGTCTGCTGCACTCACAATATGAACACTTTTAGCTCTGAAGATTAATTCATATTCTATTGCAGTGGTTCCCAAAGTGGGGTCCGGGGACCCCCAGGGGTCCTTGAGGGAGTTCCAGAGGGTCCGCAGCTAAATGATAGTTAGGAACCAAATGAACCCGTCAGGGTTAAATTAACATACAATATATATATATAGAGATACAAATCCATCTTATGGAGGGTGCCTGGCATATCTCTTCAAATAGGGGTCCGCGGGCTAATTAGTGTCAATTTGGGGGTCCTTGACATGAAAAAGTTTGGGAACGACTGCTCTATTGCGCAACGGTGTCTCTTTCCTAGAGGAAACAGATGCTCGTACATCGGTTCCTTGTGGTAAGTGACACTGAACCTGCCACGGAGTAAATAAATTAGACTTAACACTTGCCTGTACAAATGAAGCCCGGGCTCCTTCATACAGAACAATCTGCTCAGTCTCCACAAAGTTAGCAGCATGACCCTCTGAATCAATGCCTGAAAACACAGTTAGTGAGGCGATTAACTTCTTCCCACAGCCATTATCCAATGATGTCAGTGCAGCACTAATGGGGCAATTGATGTGCCGGGTGTGCTGCTGTGTCTGTAGTGTTCCGTTACCTCTGACATAGTAACGGACTCCGGCTCGGAAACAGCTCCTCCGGGATATAAGGATCCATTCAAAGATCTTTCCATTGATCCGGCATGGTTTCATCACAATGACTGGACCCTCAGAGTCAAGGACAATCCTTATGGGGGTGAATCATCCAGAGTACAACATTCTCTGTCAATGTTCATGAACTCAACGGCATGGTCCTGAAGGGACAATGAACAGCTAGGTCAGCAAGCAGAAGGTAGGAGGGCTCCTCTGTGCTCAGTGGGGACAAGTTGCACCAGAGAATATAGAAGAGACTACCTGAAGTCTTGACATTCATCTTCCTCAGAGTCAAACCGTGACTGAGGAAGACGAAAGTCACCCCTAAAAGAAAAAAAGAAAAAACACGTGCAGACCAGTCGAGTGCTCTAGTATCTTTTTTTGGGTAGTCTCTTCTGAAGTGCCCAGGAATTATTATTTTCTCGCCTATTGAACACCATTTCTAATTATATGTCCTACCAAACCTTTCCAGTATATGGGCTTCCACACGGCTAGAGACTAGCCTCCAAGAACCGATGTTGCACAGGGAAACTTTTTAGTTTTTTATGCAAGTGCAATTATTATATGATGATAAACCACTTAACAAAATCACATGGGAACAGTGTTTGCAAGATTATCGCGCGCACACACACACACACACACACACACACACACACACACACACACACACACACACACACACACACACACACACACACACACACACACACACACACACACACACACACACACACACACACACACACACACACACACACACACACACAGTTTTCAGTGCATGACACAGGAAGGCAACAAAGTATGAGTGAGGCCTAATACAATAGATGGCTCTGCCTCCTACAGAGCCATGGCATAAACATTCAGACAAAAGCCAGACATGGAGTCAAAAGGATACAGCCATGGACAACGGGAAGTGCAAATCGGTGAAGCTGTGAACAATGATAAGGAAGACGCAGTTAATATCAGAGACAGCAGTAAAACAAGGCTATTTGTCTGAACTCTGAAGGGACAACGGTGATGTTCCATCAGTCACCTCTGGCTGTGCAGCCAACTCTCTCAGGAGATTCCCGTTCCACACAAACCTCTGATCTGCCTGAAAGTAGAAGAAGAATCATGGTTAGGCATATTTACCCATGATGCACTGCAAGTAGAACCATCGTAAATTAAGCATAACTAGCAATATGACCCGTTAATCACACGAAACCTAGCATCTCTATTCTGGGCATGTCAAAATCAGCCAAATTTATTTTTTACAGATTTGGTGTAGAGGGGAAAAAAGGAGGGAGCCCCATGAATAGACCCCTGGTGGACTCCGGTCAAGTATATAGGGTTTAAGTAGTTAATTATTTTCACTGTGAACCCTCACACATAGTACTGATAGAATTAATTTAATCGTTATTATAATTGCAAGGTCACCATAAACATTAAAGTTATAAAGTTGATGGCAAGAATACAAAAAGAGTAAGTCAACATAATTATATTAATTTGAAAGCATTATAAACCAAAACATGAATAAAAAAGGCAAGAGTTGTAAATAGTTTTGGAGATATCAGATGACAAAACAGAATGTTCTGCAGTACCTTGATCCCTGTTAAACCTGTTAAACTACTATTATACAATTAAAATCCTCCAAGTACTGCACACCTTTAAATATTAAAGATTATTTCAGCGTTTGTGTGGGTACCGTACAGCAAGAAGCAGGAATGCTGGTAAATGTAAAAAGCAAGAATTATTGGCTTTTTTGATGATGAAAACCTCAGAATCTGTCGTGTTGCAATGCAGCACTAAGCTACTGTAACTAAGTAAGTCTTTGTTTTCTACAGCACATGTATATCATTCCATTAACTACTAAAACCACATTTACTTAGTTGACCGCTCAGGGCAGGGTCTAATTGGTCCACCCCTCTACACCCAATCTCTTTGATGAAAAAAAGTAGCTATTGCAACGCATTGTAAGCTTATAGTTCTGCTATTCTTGGCGAATGTTTCTCTGGGAGAGACCGAGGGCTCAAGTAAGCACAAGTAAGACTTCAAGGCAACAACGCATCACTCTTCCATGGGCTATGAGCATAGACCGTAAGGCTATGAAGCAATATAGCACTGGGCATAACGGGCAACGGATAATGTATCTCTTAAAGGCAATGGAATGTGGCATGGTGATTCATTTCATTATGGTAACGCCCAAACCACAGCTATGCATAATGTAATGGGTAGCGGAGGTGTTTTAGGGATTTAGACAGGTGACCAAAATGGCCACTTTAGTACGGGAACGCCCCTTAACCCCAATGCTAAATCCCCAAATAGTGGATTTAGAAAGCTCGAACGATGGGGTGCACGGTGGCACAGTCGGTAGTGCTGTCGCCTCACAGCTAGAAGGTCCTGGGTTTGATTCCCGCTCGGGACGCTGTGGGCGCTGGCAGTGTGTCCTCTCCTCCACATTATCAGTGCCCAAAGCTCGAACGAAAACAGAGACCACAATGTCTTACCCTCTCCAGTAGACTCATCTCCTGGAAGTCAGGGCTGGTGTTAGCCAGCCGCTGCAGGGTGTGTGTCAGGTCATAGTCAGTGCAGAAGTAGAAGCCGTCTGTATTCAGCACGTTGTTAATCATGGACAGGAAGGTCTTATTCTCCTGAGTCTAGAGGGGGACAGAAAAACAGGCATTAGTTGGCTTAACCCAAATACCGACTAAATCCTGACAGTTTTCTGAAAAACCCATGTTTCTATGTCAGTGGTTCTCAAACATTTTCATGTCAAGGACCCCCAAAAATATATGCCACATTTTCACGATTTTTCAATAATAGCAGATCTACAAGTTCATAGCGGGGCACTCAGTGCCGCACTATGAGCTTGTAGATCTGCTATTTTTCAACAGCTGAAGCATAACATAATGCTTAAAACACCAAAGGGGGTTCCCGCCCAGAATGGTTTAATCTTTCCTATGGATGTGAATCCTGGGAACGAAAGCGTTTGGGCTTCATCACGATGACAAGCTGCACCTCTGGGTGCTTTACAGGCATCTGGTTTTCCATCAATTCCTGGTATAAAGTAATTTTTTTCACTGGGTTGGCTAAATGTATAATAACCTATATATGATACGACACTGAATGAAAGCACAGAGCAAAGTATTGAGGCTAAGATGCACTTTTTTGTTTCCAGGTTCTGCTTGCATTGGATACCCGTGTGTCGATGGATTCTGTGTGTGAGAGAGAAAGAGAGAGAGAGTGTGTGTGTGTGTGTCTTTCCGTGGTAGACACAGACAAGACTTGATACTTGGCTGTAAATGTCTGTCGTCTGATTCGGGGCCCAGAACGAAAACGGCAATTTTTGCAGTCCATCTTCAGAATATTGTAGTTTCACCACAGCAGACAATAACATTAACATCTGACGTTATATAATTACATACATACACTAGTAGGCTATGTATTACTTAGCCTACTGGTGGAAGTGCAGTTGCATCCTCTTAGCACTCTCTACACTACTACGGATACCCTACACAACACTCTCTCCTTCTGTCCCCTGATATGCCTCCACTTTTGCATTGTCAGCACCTAGCTTTCCTGATCCTCAGCAGCCTATTCCCTAAGTGTAAAACCAATCTACTTTCAAAGCTCCTATGGCTACAATTAACTAATAGGAGGACAAAAGGTACAGGGCGCTTTTTATGGATCCATATATGTCACATTGTCACATATGCCTTGTATTTCTTGTGCAGAGATTAAAATAGGGTGCATTTTGCAGTTTATAGTTAAGGGACGCAATAAAACAATGACCTCTGTATCCACGGGATGCACTACTGTAATTTTGTTATTCTAGCTTTAGTTATAATAATAATTTCTTCTTCCGGTTTCTATATGAATACAACCACATTGTAACCATATAAAATTAAATGGGAGTTAAATGCTGCAATTTGTGAAAATGGTAAAATATGACTCCTATAACGTCGTTGAAGTGGGACTCATAAAATGTCCCTGGGACTCATCTAAAAGACCATCCCTGCATCCTGGGACTCATTACATTGAAAACCTATTTACATCACTGCTTGTGATGTTAATTGAGTCCAATGTTTAGCAGGTCAGATCTCTGACGATGCCCATAATTCTGTAGTGGTGGTTAATAGTGAAGTATACAGTCACAACAAGGCACGGCTGCTATTTCAATTAGCGCTACTAGGATAGCAGCATTGATTAATAATGTACACCGCTTGCTACGCTGAAATTAGATAGCATTGTGTGATTCCAGACAGCCAAGGCATCACCTCTCACTCAAGAGGTACAGTAACTCTGTCATTTCTGCCAGAGTTCCACACGTCTTCCTAAAGTTCCATCCCACCCGACGGAACACAGGTGGTTAATGTTCGGGCTAAATGGTATTTAGAGTGATCAAAATCCTGGTCAGTTGTTGTTGCTTTTAAATGAAATGGGTGGGATTAGTATTCGTCACCTGGATCTCTGTGAGATGCAGCACTGTCCTCTTATAGGAGATAATGTCAAAGTCGACAGCCTTCCACACAGCATGACCAAGAAGGCTGCCCACATTCCTCTTCTTGGTTATGACAATGAGGTACATTCCTGTGTGCAGGGTCGAAACACATTGTATCTTAAATTCATTGTATTTTCTTGATATCAAATTGTTTAATATAACTTATTTACTTTCCTTCATGATCAATTAAGTATCCACTATCCACCCTGTTGTAGATTAGTAAAGTTCAGATCATCTTTGCTTGTCAAAGACATACGTTATAAAATAAGACATAACTGAAGCAAGACAGCAACAACAGTGCTGCAGTGAGTGTGCTCCAATGATCATTATGATGTGTCTTGGTTGGCACCTACCTGCTACCAGACGAATGGTTCCCATCACACCACAGATGGGCCTGGTGAGTGCTGAGGGTGGAACATCTTTTTTCACTGCCAAAAAAAGAAACACAGCAGCAAAAGAAAATAATGACTGCTGTGGCCTACCATTATGTTGCTGCCTTTGAACATCATTCCATTTACATCAAAGGGCAAACTTATCCACAACAAATCATGAATCTCAATCATTCTCCACCTGTGAGGGTCATCTCATTGGACACCCTGTCGATGGCCAGGACAGCGTCGGCCCCATCATCGCACGCCTCGATGAAGAACTTCTCTTGGGTCGTGTGCCTGAGAGAGGGACATGTTGTTCAACTACCCTTCTTAATATAGAGGTTCCTTTAGAAATAGTGGTCGTTCCAACTGTCAAAAACTGTCTGTATTGAACCTCAAATTTGATTGTTCCACAGACACCAGATTGCATCTATGGATTATTTTCTTGGTGATAATTCTATTGATTACTTAAAGTGGAAAATAGTACATCTACAAGCTCTCAATGTGTCAAGCTTGAAGAGCTGCCATTTCCACTATTAAATAATTTAATAGTAGAAATAACAGCTCTAAAAGAATAGCAGCAAGAACAGCAGCTCTAAAATAATCGATCATTTAATTTAAATTATCTATTTTTTTTAATAATATATGAATAGCTGTTTAATCAGCAGTTAAGCAGACAGTGAGACAGTAACAGTAACCCTGTAATTTATGGCAGGGCAGGTATATAAAACACTAAAGCCATTTCCAAGATGGAAGATGAAACTATAGCAAAGGTACATTCCCGTTGTCAAAAGATAGTCACGTAGTCATACTGTAGGTGGTCAGTAGCGTTTATTGAACTCTTGTCCCATAGTGGCTGTTTGTTGAGAAAACTAAAAGAGCATAGCATATCAGCTTGATGTCACAGAAACATAATCACAATCATTCCTGGTATTATAACTACACAGCAAAATCATCATTGTTCATTTAAAGTGTAAAACTGGACCTAGAAGGGGACCATTTTAATGTTGAAGAGAGGAAGAGTTGAGTAGCAACAGTAGTTCACAGTTAAGAGAATATCGGGTACACGGTTCTGGTAGAAATAGTCTAGCCTTGCGTATAGCGATACAAATATCACTGCGTGAATATAATCTGCCTGGGGAAATATGCATTGCAAAAGGCAGATGAAGGCTGGCTACGTGAGGCTAGAAATAGTCTCTAGAAAGGAATATGAGCACTCACTTTTTAGCCATGTAGGATACTTTGCATATTCATGGTGAATAAACAAAGAAACCTAAATGGATAAGAAGTGAGTGCTGGTATTCGTATATGTAGCCATCATGTAGTGTGCCTCTACTGCGGCAAGACAAATCCTATGAGTTCTGTATGCCTGGCAGTCTGGAGGACATTGATTGCAGCAAGAAGACGTCGTTGAATAAGAGATAAGCTGAGCTTTGCATTCTTTACACGGTAGAATATTGTGTGGAATGAATGGGTCTGCGTCCTGCGCCTGGGATCAAACCCTTCAATATCTCATGCTTTATTGAGTCACACTGACTCTATGGACATGTTGAACATAAGTTGTGCCTTTAAAATTTGGCTTCCTCTCTTTGCAACAGTTTGTAGTATGGCTGGGACAGCTTGAGACATACTGTAAGTGACCTTCTTGTACAGTATGTATGAGAAGAAGTAACCCAGAGCTACACAAAACAGTCCTTTGTTAGGTTCCAAAGCTAAACCTTTCAAAACACACTCATGACACACAGCGCAGCATTCACTAACAGCAATAAATAAGTGAAACTAAAACACCATAGTCTCTATACCAGAGGCGGCATGTAGGCCAATTTCAGGAGTTCAGACCTACTTACACATGTTCAAACATAGGCTACCCTTGTCTTTGAATGAGGAATGATCAAGGTGTCAAACCTGATTCAGAGCTGAGAGAGACAGTATCTTTGTGCAAAGTGTGTGTAATCTGACAAAATGTGCTGCCTGGTATGGCAGCATTCATACATTCTATTATACAGTATCTCCACACCCTGTATACTGTGCCTGCCTGGCAGCCAAACAGGCCGAGCTACATAACCAGTCACTCCCCGGGCGTTAACATCACTTCAATGCTGACAAGGCCAAATCACCTGAGGAGGGGCACCGTGCTGAGGGATTATTAAGGCTATAATATGATCATATCAATATGCTATTATTGCATAATAATGCCCCATACTCCAAAATAATACAAATTCACAGCACGGTATCAAATAATGCTTTGTCTTAAAAACATGTACAAAGGCCTGCAGACTTCAATAAGGATGGGCATCTTTCTGTCTTCCTGGTCCTGGGGAGCTGCTGTCAACCTGACAGACAGACAACTTCAGCCGAACAGGATGATGTGTCAGAGAGTCAGACTGTCAGCGACTTAATTCTGACAACCAGCAGCAAATATCACACTAAACACCTCGGCGTTTGCAAATATAACACAATCACGTCGCGTGGCATGGATCTGATTAAATACCAACCGTATATAGGCCAACATGCTGGCAATTGGCAACTAATTTCGCTGTACTTACAAATTATATCTCTCGTAGGCGGTCGCCATCTTCACTTCGTGTACCTGACCCTGGGTGACGTAATCATAATACATTGTGTGGGGCGAGGAGGACGCGCCAGGTCCTGGTGGAAATATCCCACAATATGCGTGTATATGGCCGTGGTGCTTAATTCCGACTTTACTCTCCAACATGGCAACCGCAGGAGGCGTGGCGGTGGAATGGCTCAAAGTTCAATGGCCCTGAATTAGAGAAATTGTGCCACCTAGTGGCGATAATCATTGTTACATCTGATTTATTTTGATTTATACTACTGTATACTGAATTTGTGCAAGTATGTGAGCTTTGTAGATCTGCTGTTATCTGATACATTAAGCATTACTCACGTGCTACAGCTACATGATGAAGTTACTATAGTTAAACTTTGGTGCATTTTATTATATAAGCAGTTGAGTGAAGGTCAGAGCCGTAATGACAGAGAAGGGAGTCTACTTTGTTTATTATTTGTTCTGAAGCCAGATTGGATTTAGTTTATTATTGGCAGGATACTTTTGTTTTCAACCTGTTCATAGACAATTTTTTCCATCACTTTCGAGATGGATTGAGCTACAAATTCCTGTGCAGGCCGGGGTGTTACTTTAGCAAGTTTTAAATCTTGAGGGACCAAGATTGGCCTCCATCCTGGAGGTCAATCTTTCCGGTGATAAAATGGCCACCAACGTAATCAAAAAAGTCAATCAAAGAACATGATTCCTTTACAGGACCTCCTCACCTCACTGGTCAACAAAAACACCTTGAAGACCTTAACAGGATCGGCCTCGTACAAGGTTTCTTTGACTATGCATGCACCTCTTGGTACCACAGCACCTCAAAGACCCTTAAAACAAGGCTCCAGACCTCCCAAAACAAACTGGTCAGGCTCCTACTTAGCCTCACCCCCGAACCCACCTCACCCCTGCCCACTTTGACAGAAACTGGCCCCTGCAAAATCTGAATCCCCCCACCCCCCCCTTCTCCCCTCACTGTATATGTATCTTTTCCCTTTTTGCTTCCTTTATGATGAATTCCTGTTCTGTTCTTTAACTATATAGAAGTGTCTATTTGTATGTTAAATGCTAAATGTTTTGATGAACTGAACAAGGTGGACCCTGATGTAAACAAGTGTAATGCTTAATTGGGTCGTCCACTCACAGTTAACAGTCTTTGTATTGAGTTTGTGCTTAAAATGTACTGTAATTCTGCAAACTGTTAATACATTTTTCAATCAATCAATCAGTACAGTACAGTACAGTACAGTACAGTACAGTACAGTACAGTACAGTACAGTACAGTACAGTTACTACACAGTACAGTACAGAGGGACCCCCACATGGTAACTCTGTCATTTCTCTACCGTTTCGGACGCGGGGCGGCTTGCCGGAACCGGGCTGGCACCCTGGGTGCGTTCCTGTGGGTCTGGAACGCACGATACGATACCCCCACACGGAGTTGCACCACTCACTTCACACGGGTGTGATTTTCTCTTTTCTATCACCGATGCATTGTCTGTTTTTTTTGTCTTCAATAGTGTTCTCATACTGGCACTGCTCCAACTCATATAAACTAAGCTTTATTTAATACTTCTTCTTGGTGCAAACCGAACGGCCAACAAGTAAAATTGTTATTGGAAAGGCACTACGTGAAACACCCATATATCGCGACGAAGGACCCACCAAGCCACCGTATAAAAGCAGCAAGCACAGTGTCGCATATTCCTTTCTGATGCGTTGACCGCTCGTGGCGAACGTCTTATATTGATCCATAAATGTATTGAAGTGAAGTTTCAGCTAGTTTCTACCGAGGTGACGTTTAGGGATTGTATAGAGAGAAAGTCGCAATGCAGTCCGCAGAGCAGAAGACAGACATACTTGCAGACAGTTGCAGTTACAAGGAAGTTCTTCTGCGAGGCATGGAGGAAGACACGTGGCCAAGAAATTTGACTCGTGTCTATCTAGGCCGAACACGTCGAGGACTCTGCTGCAGCTATCTATAGTAAGTATTGTACAATTAACGTTCTCTGTACTATTTAATGTTGTGTGGGATGATGATTCATAGACTAGAGTCTCCGAGTAAAAACTATGAAGATTACTTCACAGTGCACTGACCACACACGTCGTCATGACTACCTTATTTTCAGGAATTTATGCTTCTAATGTAGCCTTACATTAAGCCTCGTAGATGTATTGTCAGAATCGGCCACAGATTAGATTTGCATTGCACAAAGATGCCGGACGCCTAGGTGACACTTAGGGCAAGCTATCTTTAGCATCAAAAGTTGGAATACATCTATGAGTCTTAATTTTAGGCTAGTTCTAATGACTATTTTGTTTTTCCATTTCAGTTACTCTACAATGTCTTTCTTTTAATGGGATGTTCTGGTACTTTTGCAGGCATGTTGGAGAATCTGGCTGTTTTGATGATCCCAGGAAATTGGACAGGTTGGTATATTAAGATTTTGTAAATTCAATCTACCATATAGGCTTCTATGATGATTTCATACATTCCAAAGAGTCTCTGATTGTAATGGATTGCTATTATTATTTAACATGACGATGCCACTGAACTGAAGAAGCATACTCCAGTACTAGCTAGTTTAGCATTGCATGTTTAAACATGGTTCTAATGGCTAGTATTTTGATTTTCCCTTTCAGTGACTCATCTCACGGACACGCCACCACCTAAACGTTAAACATGTAAGTGTCTAAATGAATGACTTGTCTCTGGGCTACTACTGCATGTAGCAACTGTGGCATTGCCATTGACTAAAGCAATACCTGATTTGTAATGGGGATGTTCTTGTACTTTTCAGGCATGTTGGGGTGTCTGCTGGATGTTTTGATAAAATCCCAGAGAATTGGACAAGTCTGTAAGATTTTGGAAATCCTCTCATGGACAGATGGACACCACCTTCATGTTAAGCATGTAAGTGTCTAAATTAATGACTTGTCTCTGGGCTACTACTGCATGTAGTGGCATCTCTAACCTGTCGATGATGATTCAGTTAACGGTTCCTGATTTTAATGAAGTTTACTCGCAGCGCACTGAGACAAGGCAATAACACAAACTGTGGCATTGCCATTGACTAAAGCAATACCTGATTTGTAATGGGATGTTCTTGTACTTTTCAGGCATGTTGGGGTGTCTGCTGGATGTTTTGATAAAGTCCCAGAGAATTGGACAAGTCTGTAAGATTTTGGAAATCCTCTCATGGACAGATGGACACCACCTTCATGTTAAGCATGTAAGTGTCTAAATTAATGACTTGTCTCTGGGCTACTACTGCATGTAGTGGCATCTCTAACCTGTCGATGATGATTCAGTTAACGGTTCCTGATTTTAATGAAGTTTACTCGCAGCGCACTGAGACCAGGCAATGCCACAGTTTGTGTTATCCACTAAAGCAATACCTGATTTGTAATGGGATGTTCTTGTACTTTTCAGGCATGTTGGGGATTCTGGATGTCTTGATAAGATTCCAGAAAATTGGACAGGTTGGTATATTAAGATTTTGTAAATTCAATCTACCATAATGCTTTTATGATGATTTCATACATTCCAAAGAGTCTCTGATTGTAATGGATTGCTATTATTATTTAACATGACGATGACACTGAACTGAAGAAGCATACTGCCAGTGCTGCGCAAGCTAGTCAAGCATTGCATAATTAAAACATGGCTGTTTATATTTAATTCTAGGTGTGGATAGTAAGGTTGAGGACTCCTATATTTCGATGCTGCAGTTATCTAGTAAGTATTTAATTATCCAATACCTTGTACTGTTATGTGGAATGATGATTCATTGACTAGAGTCTCTGAGTAAACTATGAAGATTGCTTCACAGTGCACTGACCACACACCTGTCATGACTTTGCCCATTGCATGGCATTTGGATGGTTCTAATGGCCATTTCCCCCCCTTTCAGCGACCCATCTTGCGGACACGCCACCTTATACCACCTCCATGCTAAGCATTTGTAAGTAAGTGGCTAAAATGTATTGTCTTGGGGCTACTGTTGCATGGACTGTATTCACACAGCAGTAATCTTGCCATTAACCCATTCTGGACAGGAACCCTTTTTGGTGTTTTAAGCATTATGTTATGCTTTAGCTGTTGGAAAATAGCAGATCTACAAGCTCACACTTTCAGAGCGAACGTTTTTAACTCAAATCTTTGCTTCTGAGGGGTCCCTGGAACAACATATTTTCAGATGGGGTGGTCAGCGGCCAAATCCAGATAATTTGTGGGGTCCTTGACATGAAATGTTGAGAACCATGCACTGATATAGTTCAGAAAATTGTCATGATTTAGAATACTTTTTTTTTAATTTCGCCACTCTTTCAATACAAAATGTCAACATGGCTGCTGTGTCAATATGGTCTAATTATGTGGTGGCGTCTCTGACCTGTCGATGATGATTCAGTTAACGGTTCCTGATTTTAATGAAGTTTACTCGCAGCGCACTGAGACAAGGCAATACCACCTGTGTTATCGACTAAAATTATACCGTTTTTGTTTTTTAATGGGATGTTTTGGTACTTTTCAGGCATTTTGGGGATTGCTGGATGTTTTGATAAAATCCCAGAGAATTGGACAAGTCTGTAAGACTTTGGAAATCCTCCTCTCATGGACAGATGGACACACCACCTTCATGTTAAGCTTGTGTAAGTGGCTAAATTAATGACTTGTCTCTGGGCTACTACTGCATGTAGTGGCATCTCTAACCTGTCGATGATGATTCAGTTAACGGTTCCTGATTTTAATGAAGTTTACTCGCAGCGCACTGAGACAAGGCAATGCCACAGTTTCTGTTATCGACTAAAGCAATACCTGATTTGTAATGGGATGTTCTTGTACTTTTCAGGCATGTTGGGGAGTCTGGATGTTTTGATAAAATCCCAGAGAATTGTTCAGGTTGGTACTTACGATTTTGTGAATCAATCAACCTGTGGGCTTCTGTGATTGATACATTTCCAAAAGTTCCAACAGTATTATAAAATCAAAATGTAATTACTTTTTTAATATGAAATTATTTTCTAGGTGTGGATGGTATGATGGGAGGGAGTCATGGCCCTAAATCTCAATGCTCTGTTATCTAGTAAGTAATTTCCAAAAATTCCTCTGTTCTCTGCCGTTGTGTGGAATGATGATTCATAGACTAGAGTCTCTGAGTAAAAGTGAAGATGTAACACAGTGCACTGACCACACTCGTAAGGGCCTTTCAAACGGGAAGCGAGGAACGCACACCTTGTCGCCTGGATCAACGAGAGGTCTGCTACAGGTCTTCTCAAGAGGGGTGCGACAACGCAAGCATTAAAAAAAAAGCTAAACAGAATCCAGGTCTGAGTTGCGGGCGTGTGCACGAAACGAGCATGCGTGCGACAAATTCTCGGGACTGCACTCGTGTAAATACGCTTGCGTTGTCCTACCACGGCTGTGCCGTGCAAAAACACAGGTCTCATTGAAAATTGGCCATAGGCGCGTTATCTCCACGTTTGAAAGGCCCGTTTAACATGGTTTACTGTCACACTTTTTTTTTTTTATGTTGTTGTACTGATGATGCCTTTCTGTCTTCTAAAGGAACTACCCCTCAATGACTCCCGAGGATCCATGGACCCCCCCCCAGTGTTACGAACGATCACTACAACATTATCTAGTAAGTATTTTCCAACTATTCCTGTTCTCTGCCGTTATGTGGAATGATGATTCATAGACTAGAGTCTCTGAGTAAAAGTGAAGATGTAACACAGTGCACTGACCACACTCTTAACATGGTTTACTCTCACACTTCAGTGTTATTGTACTAATTATGCGTTTCTGGCTTTAAAGGAATGCAGCTTGTATCATCAAAGTTGGGGCTGTATGTTCTGAACCAGTGTTTCTCAAACGATCCATGGACCCCCCCCCCCCCAGTGTTATGAACAATCACTACAACATTATCTAGTAAGTATTTTCCAACTATTCCTCTGTTCTCTGCCGTTATGTGGAATGATGATTCATAGACTAGAGTCTCTGAGTAAAAGTGAAGATGTAACACAGTGCACTGACCACACTCTTAACATGGTTTACTCTCACACTTCAGTGTTATTGTACTAATTATGCATTTCTGTCTTCTCTTTAAAGGAATGCAGCTTGTATCAACAAAGTTGGGGCTGTATGTTCTGAACCAAACGTCTTCATTTCAAGAACCCCCCCCCCCCCCAATAACTACACTTGGAACCAACCACTTGGAAAAATGTACTCATTTGTTTAGGGAGTTGCAGACCTGTAAGGAACTGTTTAGTTCCCCCACCCCCCGGGCCCTACAGCTAGAAAGAGGTCAACTGATGTCAGCTACAGGGGTCTGTGAAAACCAGGAATCCTAACGGCTAGACCATAATGGGAAATGGCGCATCATGATTTAGTGTTTGACACTGTACCTATTGTACATTTGAATTGAATACATGGGACAACACGCAATGGAAACAAGTCATCGTCTCATTTTAGCATAACTACCGCTGTACTTTTAGCAATTGTTAAATAAGGTATTAAGTCAATCAAACCTGTTGAAGTATGCTAAAAATGTCAATCTACTGGGTTGTTATCCATCCATATCCACTTTTGTAATGTTACCAAATGGATTTTGTCATTATTTGCTTTGGACGTGAAATTCCAGACACGAATAAACTGTCATCTGAATAATTTTGTGTATGAACAGTCTGAATAAACAAATGAGACGGCTTTTGTGTTCTATTATGATTTGTATCAGTCTTGTAAAGTTCTTTATGGAGATAAGTACACTGCTATGGGACAAGTCTAGCTGGTCCATGGCCTTACTGCTTTGATTCTGCCCTGGATTAAGACGGCATCAAAGCAATAAGGCTATGGATCTGAGCCAGGACAAGGCATCTAAATCGAAAGTGTATGTTATAAAAACTCCCGAAATCTTATTTCCGGCGTTACACCTAAATTGGCGACCCATCGAAGTACGTCTCCAGGCTCCAGTGGAGCTCACTGATTTACAGTAATTCTCTATCGGGGGGTGGAGACTGGCGAAGGCTAGAATAGCAGCCATTAATACAATTAAAAGTCAAACTTATTTAAACTGTCTGGGCAAGGCTGTTTTTACATAACATGTATTTATACTACTGACTTATAACCTACCACTTGGTCTCATAATTCGATAGGTTGCCAGTCAACATCCCGTTCTCCTGACCTGTACTGTCTGGAAGGGAACAACTTTTGCTCTCCTTTTGTCAACGTGGCCGACGATATATGTTTGCAGTGCACATGTATGGGAAAGAAGACGCGGAATGGCATTTTAGAGACGCGATACTTGTATCAGAAGTTGGTGGACATTACTAGGTGTTGGACATTATTTAGACGCTTATATGATCATCTACGTTTGGCTAGCAAGGATCACTGTTGGCCTAAGCCTTAAGGTAAGATAACCATACTTTGGCTACTTGTACATTTTTAGACAAAGACGTCCATGTTAATTGGCAAGAAACGACCTAAACGTATTATCTTTCTGAAACTTTACAGAATAAATGAAGTATATAACGTACATGTGTTAAAGTAGCCTAGGGCTAGTTGGTGCTCGCTAACGCTAGCTGTTTAACTGACCATACAAATGGTAATAGCTGTTATCTCCCACTATCTGGACGATGGAAATTGCATGATTATGAGGAAATAGATACAAATTCTGTTTTTGTTTTTCCTTGTCAGGTACGAGGAGGGACATTCGGGAAAAACTCGTTCTGGAACGGGTTATCGAGGCGCTCCAAATGGGAAAACACTACTTTCTAATTTTTCTATGGAGAACTTTAAACTAGCTAGCTGTATTTTGGCACCCAAAACTAAAGTTGTGGTTATAGTAGTGACAGTCCATTGTTTAACTCTCTAAAATGTTTTCATGGATTTTTTTTAACTGATAATTGATAATTGATAATGATTTAAGATTTAGATTATTCCACGGAGAGGCATGTAGACCTGCTAGACATTTAGGGCGTTGGTATTTTATTTTTGTAAGGGCAGTTAGTTGGAACTGTAGTGTAAACACACACACACACACACACACACACACACACACACACACACACACACACACACACACACACACACCCAGAGGTGTGTCTGTACCTGGACTGTGGAACTATTCCCTTGAAGCATTGCCATCTTAAAACTGCTCCTCATGTTTTTTTAACTCTAAAGTCAATTGCAAGCAGATTTGCAATTTGCAACAGTCTAGAGTACTGCTCACTCACACCAGCATATGTAATTACACATATGTAGATTTTGTACAGACAGAAATAAGCAAAACAAGACCACATCATAAAAAATGTCAGCTGTAGTAGGCAAAGTGTGGGGATGGGTGCGCCCGGCTCTCTCATTCCGCTCCTGGTCGGGTAGCAGCAGTGCCCCTGTAGATACTGTGACAGATGGCCAAAAAACAGGTGGCCCCTGGGGCTTCAGGGTGTTACCATCCTGGGTTTGGGGCGGGCACAAAAGTGACCAGAGTAGTGACCAAACAAAACTGGTTGAGGAGTTTTGGGAAGCAGAGGAGAAACTGCAACCCATGGATATCGAAGACCTCTGTGCAGGGAAGAGACATGAGGCTGAGTCGAAAGCAGAATGTTCTCCCAGATGGTGGAATAAGATTCTTCCTTCCTCGTATACTTTCTGGTCGAGCAAAACAGAATCCCACGGGCTGAGGCAAAGGAACTGCGCCAGTTGGAACCAAACCACCTGGGACACTGAAAACGAAGGGGACTTTTCAGACTATGGAACCCCGCCACCATCACCCACACCTGGTGGATCCTCTCCACTGTCGTCTACCTTTCAGATCTTTGCTCAAAGCTGGAAGGGGGACATTTTACCAGAGCACTACGAGATCTGCTTCAACCTACTCCGTCACATGTTTGACCTGGTCGTGGTGGGGTTCCTGTGGACCGTATCGCCGCCCTCTAAGCTCATTCTGGAGGTTTTGGGGGTCCAAGGAGCCATGAGGCTGTGGTTGCATGGGATGGCCATGTTTTTTGTGTCCACCGTCGGGATGGCAGGGTTGCTGTGGTTGATCCAGGAGTATCTCCCACTGGTTGCTCTGATCTACGGCATCATACAGATGTTGGTCATCTCTGTCAGTGTCCGACAGAGTGTGATTCTGGGAGGGGAGGAGGATGAGGTGGAGGGAAAAGAGGATGAGGCCCTGGAAGGGGGAGAAATTAAAGATAATGGGGAACAAAGAGAAGAAGCACATGTCCTGAGCGGACAAGATTATGCCCTGAATTAAAGCTGGAATTTAGGGTAAGTTGATGTCATGCAAAAAGCCAATACAATGCCCTTGTTTGTGCCATTTGTTTTATGAATGATGTAACCCTAAGCCTAACCCTAACCTTTTTTGGAATTATTGAGAGGTCTGAATAATGGGCAGACTCCCATTTCACAGCAAGTGAACAAGAATGTGGACTGATCACTATTGTCCTGGTTTAGACAGAGGATAAGAACTAATTGTAAGAATCACATTCCTATAGCTCTCTGTGTGCAGAACAAGCCAGTGAGCACAGCATGAGCTTGGTGTTTAGTTTAGTTACCAGAGATAAAGAAGTTGAACTGTGACTAAGTGGTGTGTGACTCAGTGACTGTGAAAGCAACTTCCACTGGCAAAGCTTATAGTTATAACACATCTTCTGTGCTGAATTTAATCATATTTGATGCATGCTAGTAAGAGTGTGTGGAATCAATTATGAACTGGCTTTCAGATTAAATTCTCATCACATGCAAAATGTAAATTCTTTTTTTTTTTACCACTGCTGCTTTTCTTTCTGCTATTGCCATGGAAGTAATGCAAAAATAAAAGCTCTAGAATGCAGTGTATATTGTATTTTGAAATGTTTGGTGCTTTTGTTTCTGTTTCCATAGGTAGCTTAACTCATTTTGGGCGGGAACCCCTGGTGTTTTAAGCATTATGTTACACTTTAGCTATTGACAAATAGCAGATCTACAAGCTCATAGCGCAGCACCGAGTGCAGCGCTACGAGCTTGTAGGTCTGCTATTTCAGAGCGAACGTTTATTTTTAAATCAAAAGTTTGCTTCTGGGTGGGTCCCTGGAACAACATATTTTCAGATGGGGGTCCACGGCCAAATACAGATAATTCTGGGGGTCCTTGACATGAAAAAGGTTTAAGACATTTGTAGAATCGTCCTCAGGTCTAATTAAGGATGTTTCTGTTTCCACAGGCAGCCTAATTTACTTGCTGGTCTAGTCTATCCTGGATTGCCTGCAGAACGTTTGTGCTGAAAACAACCCAGAGCCTTCAATGCAATGAAGATCCAAGTTGGATCAAACTACAAGTTGGATCAGACCTAGGGCTGCAGGACTGTGACTTACAATGGAGATTAGCCATTGCATTGCACATTCACTGATACACTGCACATTCACTATACACTTAAGTAATAGGCTACTTATTTTTCTTAATGTTCAACACTATTGTTCTGCCTTTTGAAAACGTTCTTTACTGTATTGACCTGTATAAAAGGCATTTGATTTTTTTAAATTCTAAAAACAGTATATTCATCACATATCAAGGCATAGAGAACTTGGCAACATCAATGTCGCTTGTGTTTGATGTTTGTTAGTTTGGATAGTTTGAATATCCACTCTGAATACCAGCATATTTGGACTTATTTTTGCCTTGTGTCATTTTCTGTACCAGCATGTTAAGTATATAGCCTGTTGTCTTTTCCACAATGATACATTTTCCACTGTCTTGCTAATGTATATTGTGTGCAAATGTGACACATTTCTGCCTTGTTATATCATATTCCGATCACAAATTATTAGACTATAAATGTTTGCCTAACTATGATTAATGATTGGTCTCATAGCCCAGTAGCACGTTTTGCACACGATACATTTCATTTCAACCTCATGATGCCAAGCATAACAAGATGCGTGTTTCCAGGCTCCGCAGCATGTACAACTTATGTCTTTATAGACATTGTGCTTTTGGAATTTCCTTACCCGCATCAGATATATTTTTTAGAAATGTCAAAAGTAGGCAATTGTAAGTATTTTTATAAGGCTATCACAACGGCACAAACATATTGATAATAGGTCGTGAAGAACTGTTACAATATTATCTACATTTTGTTTTTGCCTTTTATGCTCGTGTTGAGCTTTAATACCGCTTGGTCTTACTGGCGATAACCTCTTTTAAAGAAAGCTATTTTTGTAATGAGTTACCATTTCTCTAATAAGTGCTGGATCACTGTAACAAACTGCTGGATCTGAGTCTTAAAATGAGCCTTTCAATGCAGTTAGATGGATGACCACCACAGCACCACTAGTCCACTACATCAATGGTTTATTTCTGCACAGGTGAAGAGAGTATATGGCAGCTGGGAAAGGAGCCCAGACCTGAAACTGTCAATGTATTTAAAGGCTGTTGTGAACCCTTCACTGACTGTACACTGAGCTGAAAATAGTTCCACTAGGAAAATAAAGCGCTGTGGCATTTGTTTTTCTGTAATGTATTACTATTTGTCCAAATTATACATAAAAACCTACTTGCTGTTGTTTTTATGGTACATCTATTTATAAACCATACACATTTTCTGCTACACAACAACAAATGGTATGCAAATGGCCTGTGACCTTTGATGGAAACGTCACCTGCTCTTTCCTTCCATTTGTCATCCAAAGGGCAGATGCATGTGGCAGGAGATGTTTCGAGTAGCAAGACACTATTACTAAGAATAAACTTACTGCCAGCCAGGGCTCCTAATGTAGCCATTTAACTTTAACATATAATATTAGGCATTTGGTGAAAATGGTCAATCCTTTAGCTATTTGACATGCAACGAAGGGTTGTCTGTCAAATGAAGAGGTTACGTCCATCATGGCCACATCTTGGCCTTCTGGTAATGCTAGGTAGCCCTACTCCTGCTTGGGATGTGGTTTACGAGTGGATTTGACTTGATTATAGATGTGATCGAGGTGCTAATGTCTAATGTAGTTTTTTTTCATCCTTTAACAGTTCACAATACCCTCCCACCTAGTTCCTGCAAGTCACAAGACTGATCACAGTTCAAAAGTTTTATTCACATTAAATCTTCTCTCATATGCTTTGTAGTATATACAGAAAGGTGCATTACCAGTACAAGAACAATGTACATATGTAACATGTTGATGTTGTAAAAAAGAAACTGGTGGCATGTGAATGGACTTTTCTGTAATCCACAGCGCTGTTATACACATGAAACACGAGTTGTTGGTGCTATTTCAAAGGATGACACTATTGTATACCGAGTGATATTTGGTCATGAGACACTCACAAATACAAAGCCTGAACCAGCAAATCATGCACCTTCAACTTCTATAGTGAATGCCGTAGTTTGTCAGTTACATATGTACAACGAAGGAATGTACTGAACACCAAAGAGCGATGTTTATTTATTCATCTCACCTCCCACTTGTATTGAGTCTGCAGAGCACAGCACTAAAAGCACAATACCCATGGGCTTTGAGTACGATAGAAAGCCTTAGTCTTGATTTCATTGCAGCTTTTCATAACTGACATGCAGCCGATTTTAATACTTTAGGTGCATTATCTGTAGAAGTGAAGTAAATTAATACACTAACAAAATGATTGTTGATTCTCTTACACGTATTGACTCTTTTCTTTCTGTATACTCATCCAGCCGATATATAGAAACAAAAAATGTCTAGATGAGAATACGATTTTATTATGATTTAAGTTCCTGAACAGAAAGTGGTCAATATATGATGGCCATAATTTCCTCGACAGAATCTGCGATTTGCATTTAGAACCCTCTACGATTGTCTAGGATGGTGGATTTGGTGTTTTGTTTTAATAAGAAGTTTTTAATTGATTCATAAATTAAACGTATCAACCGTATAACCTGTTACAAACAAACCCATAACTGTCAAAATGAAGTAAGACTAAAGGTGCAGTCATTCTGAAATCGATCAATACGGCAAAGTAATAACTAACAATTGGTTAGCATTACGGTTATGCTGAGGCGTTAGGGAGGGCAGAAATATCAGTGCTGCTGACTTTTAGCCCACTGAAACTGATTGGTGACAGGGCTATAATATACCTTGATAAATTCAGACTAGCAGATTATATTTAGGTTCCCAACAGGCTGTGTAGTAATAATATAATTACACTGTAAAGGATAGCATGTGCATGAGCGTGCACGACTGTGTGCATGATCATGCGCTTGCATGAAAAATGCATGTTTGAAATGGTCACCCTATATCGATAAAAAAGGGATGCATGTTACTTATTTTTATACATATAAAATGTATGTTTATAAATGAACATGATAATAAAAACTCAATGCTTACACAAGCATCTTGCAATTGTAATATTACTACACAGATAATAGCCAACTGCATGTCAAGTATTACCAAGTCAAGCATTAAGACAGACAAATAAATACGGTAATCATAAAAAAAAGAAGTTAAACTGGTGTATTATGTACAATATACTCTGACACATTGCTAAAAGGAAGAAATGTAATATATTGCCAAATAGTGCCTTTTCTGTGCCCTCTCACTGTCCCCAAACCTTTCACAGCTCCTCTTTATCTTTTAGGCCTGCCTCCCAGGACCTCAGTGACGGAATTAAACTAAAGTGAGTGGTGTTTTGTAGTCATGTGTTGAGAAGAGAAATCCATTGACCCTGCTAGCGGTGAATATTAGTGGGCAGTTGATCCTCCAGAGTTTGGGGGCACTGGTGTGCCACCACCTCCCCTGTGTCCAACTACATGCCCTCCTCTGCTGTGCCCCAAAATGCAGTGTGCACTTCCACAGCCCTCATCGTCATCATCCCCCTCGCTTTCAGAAGACGACTGCCCGAACTGTTTTGGCTTCTCATAGACACAGCAACCTAGAACAGATATGAAAGGATTAGATTAGATTAGATTACATTTGATTCATTCCACAGTAGGGACTAGGGAAGGAAGTTGTTACAGTTGTTAACTATTGAATAGGATGTCTAGAGGGCATTAGGGTGCCGCAAGGGGTAAAGTCTAAAGTGTGCCTCCGGCTTGGCCAGGTGCTCCAGCTAACACAATGGCCTCTATGCAGCAAACACTTCCTATTTCCTTTACATATATTTGTGATCGTATTGAACTGTATTGTATTGAACTCATTGTATTATTTTCACTGCGAGCGAGGTTCTATAAATGTATGTAATAGGTTTATTTGGCATAGTGACAAGGACTCTTAATCTTCCATAGTCTTTCATTTGTTATTCATGATAGGTAGGCTACAACATAGCTTAATTATTATTTCACATGGCTTCCAAACGCAGTAAAAACCACAGGACAGTTCATCAACATACCACTGCAGTGCCGCACAGTGTACACTACAGCCTCAGCCAAGTTTAACTCCTTTCTCAAGTTTAGTCTGTGTTGTTACAGACTTTCAGTACACATCTGAGTGCTGCGCACGTCATTAACGGTAAACCTCGGCAGTTTGAGTAAACAACGGATGAAACGGGAGGATTCCTCCTCCATTGTTGTAGTCCAGTGTGTCCACTCGTCTCGGTCGGACTGAGGGAGTTTTTCTCTGTGAAGCTGCGGTCTAGTAGGCTATCTTCGTTCTACGACTACGTCTTCTACAGAACATGGGTGATGTGAACACAAGTATGGACTCGGTCAACTGTTGAGTAGAGTAAGATTAATGCTCACATTTTGAAGACCTCCTTCCCAGGTGTTCATTGTCGACAGTGTCACTGGAAAACTCCACCTTCTTCTCTGTCTTTCTCTTTCTCAGCTTGATTGTGAGGCTACGTCCCTCCTGTGACACAAGGACAGTACAGAGCTGCTGTGAATTTTCTCACTTCGTCAGAGATCAGATGATCTGTTGCGCTACACAATGTTGCAACATGCAACGAGGTGTTCAATTTGTGTTTTACTTTCTGTAAATCTGTAATTGTATATGTTCTTTTTTCCTCTTTTACCTCCTTTATGATGATGATTTCCTGTTCCTGGCTTGGCTATATAGAAGTGTATATTTGTACGTCTCTAAATGTTATGGTGAATTGAACAAGGTTGACCCTCTTGTAAACAGTGCTTTATTGGGTCGTCCACTCACAGTTTTTTTGTATTGAGTTGTGCTTGAAATGTACTGTAGTTCTGCAAACTGTTAATACATACTTCAATCAACTGTGCTCTAAACATTCAAAGTTGAGGTTGAAATGCTTGACAATCAAGGTTGGTCTTTCTTTCTACTAGATTTGAGTACAACATACAAACAGTCAACAACAAAATAACACTCGTCTCAGAAGCGTTTATATAAAAGCACACTTGGATTCAGATAGTGTGAACATGCATAGGAAGGTGCGGCCTCATCCTAATAGCAACAAAACAGCTTAGGCTATTATTCCTTGATTAACAAAAGAAAAGACGGTTGCCGTTTATTATTTGACAGTTTGTGGGACAGACAGTGCAAATTGTAACCTGTTGGGGCGGCGGCGGCGTGTTGACTTCTACCGTCTCCGTTATCGTCTCACTTGAAGTCCCGGGAACCTCCGCCATCCCTGACGGCTAGGCGGCTAACCTTAGCTGGGTCTGACGGGACTCAGGAGGGCGCTGCCTCGAATCAACAGACAGTCGGCGATGATCGTTACAAATAATGATAATGATGATGATTGCTATCCTCGTTTCGTAAAATCACAAATGTGATCAAACACGAAGCTTTTTTGTGTGTCGTGAAAAGGTAGGTTTGTTAAATTGTCGCCGTAGGAAGAAGAGATCATAGGAAGAGATGCACGACACACAACTGTTATTTGCTGTTTACGGGGAAGATGATTACGGATGGACAACTTCCGGTCACATCCTGTGTGGTCCGTCAATCAAAGCATACCGTCCATAAACTTGCAGATCCATAATATTAGATAGAGATCCCCGATGGAAACTCTAAGGTAATTGACGATTTCAGCAGCGTAACATACACGGACCCTACAATGAATATGAACGAATAGAAGTTCTTATAACTAAATGTAATGTAAACATGCTAAAGATATCATTGAAATGCCTTTTGGCTAAGATTTTCAAGAGGTTTTAGACGAAAGGTCGTAGCGAGCATGTCTAGGGAGTCACACCACTGAGAGTCTGAGGATAATATTGAATAGTATTAAAGTTTAACTTGTCTATGTAATTGTGCTGTACGTGTTCATCACTATATATTTCTTAATGCATATAGTGTCAGTGTCACCTTCATTTCATAATTCATAATTAAAGGCATGATTGATGATGTTTTGAATTGTAACCTAACTCATATCAGCCCCATGCCTTCTGGTGTTCTTCGTGGGGTTTTATGGCGGTTGGCATCTTTTATAGTTGCATTACCGCCCCCAAACAAAAGTCTTCAGTGCTATGAATTTACAGTGTTCTGTGCTCACCTGAGTAATCCCATAATAAATCCCATACATTGAACTACTCCAGTCCAAACTATTCTCCCATCATTCATTACTCAGAACCAGTGGTCTGAGAGTTGGTGCAAATCCTTCCCTCAATGTCTTCTATGGGCCGTAATATTCCACTATGTTGTATGTCCAACACCATTTTAATCCTTTCACATTTACACTGCATCTCAACCGCACAATTAATTACCATGACTATGAAAGCCAGGGAACTGTCTTTTGTCCATACATATATTTTGTTCATCTCTTCCCTTCGTCTCCTCTCTTTTGTTTTGTCTTTTCACTCTCTCCTTTCTCGTCCTCCATCACAGTTTCGGCATATGCGACTCCCTTTTGTGTGACTGCACAGTTCACCTTTGATTCCTTCCCTTAGGCCAACACCTTGGCCTTGACCGTGACGTCAATTATAGAAATGAAATGCAGAGAAAATAAATGGATAGAAAAGAAATGGCTCTTACACGTGGCTCTTACACCGCAGATCCTGCAAAGTGACCATCCCTTGCAGTGTTAGAGTAGACACTTTGGTTCTTCTGAAACCCAATCCTCGTTCACACTTCTCCTTTCCACACCTTCCACATCTTACTCCTCTGCACACAGACGCAACATGGCTGTAATCTTGGCAACAAAAACGCCTCATACATAGGCCCTCTTTGATAAGGCCTGACTCTACACGTCACATAATCCACATATATCCGCTCTGGTAGTTCTCTTTCAAATGTCAGACATATGGACTTGGTGTCTTCCCTCTGCCCTTCTCTGTATCTTGACATTCTTCTTGCCTCACAAACACCCTCTACTTGATTGTCAATGGCTCACCACTTAATAACCCTCTCCTCCTAGATCCTCCTTCTCCAAGATGGAACATCCCACAACTCCACAGTATTAATAGATGTGTATGATTGCTATTTGCTCATGATCGATACATTAAACTAAATTTCCCACCTTGTGCAGATCTGATAAAACAGCTTTTATCTCTGCTCTCATCCCTACCACATTTCTTTCTGCTCACATTATGAATTAATCACTTCTTCCCTCCTATTTCTATCCACAGATATTCTCATGTCCTCCTCATCTTCATCAAAATAAATTTCCCCTGCTGACAGCCATTTCAAACAAACGTCACCGTCTCCTGGTGTGGAGAATGTGGAGGACCATGTGTCCCTTCTCTGTGAGGTCCACAGAGAGGAGAACATCACTATGGAGACTGTGTTCCTCTCCCTCTTCGTCTCAAACGCGCCAGCCTCTTCGGACTCAGGCGGAGAAGCTGAAACGGAAACGAGAGAAAGAGATGGCCATATTGACAAATAAACACAAAGTAAGTTTTCCTCATGCGATCACTCTCTGTACGTTTTGGGTCTGGATTAGGCATGTAGCGATATATCGTATATCGAAATATGTCTATATAAACTGGTGGCAATCTAAACCGAAACAGTATTGTAAAAGAAAAATAAGACGATACTGGATTTGTGTAAGAGAAAATATGTTTTGGTCATTTGTCTGGAAAATAAATTTGTGTTAAAAAAAATCATATCGTGAACCTAACATCGTGATTCGAATCGTATTGTTACATAACTAGTCTGGATTCATTAAATAAGTAGGTTAGGAGTGGCTTATTGTTGGTATCAGCCGGTAACACACGGGAGTAGTCTGTCCCCGTTACAATGCGCTATAGACCCCTGGGAGATGGAGTCTGTCTCCGTTACAATGCGCTATAGACCCCTGGGAGATGGAGTCTGTCTCCGTTACAATGCGCTATAGACCCCTGGGAGATGGAGTCTGTCTCCGTTACAATGCGCTATAGACCCCTGGGAGATGGAGTCTGTCTCCGTTACAATGCGCTATAGACCCCTGGGAGATGGAGTCTGTCTCCGTTACAATGCGCTATAGACCCCTGGGAGATGGAGTCTGTCCCCGTTACAATGCGCTATAGACCCCTGGGAGATGGAGTCTGTCCCCGTTACAATGCGCTAGACCCCTGGGAGATGGAGTCTGTGCCCGTTACAATGTGCTAGACCCCTGGGAGATGGATGCTGTGGTGGAGCGCCACACCAACCATCAGCTCCCAGTATTTACCACACAACTTGTTGCACCCGAGCAATGCTACTCATACGAAGTGCCCGGGATGGAAACTATGAACTTGTGGTCCAAACTCCAAAGGCGAGAGCTCTACCGACTGAGCTACCTGCCCGGACACAAATTGATTGATTGAATACTTTATTAACCAAAGAGCACAGAGGTAGTTCCATACAAAAGGATGCTAAATGGATAAACCCTAGCCCCTTTCGAGACTCTTGTTTATGTCTATGGATCCATCGGGGTCCTGTGTATTCAAATTAATTCAATTAATCGATAAAGAAGAGTATTATTTTTTATTTTGCACTGCTGTTTTCATACAGCATTATACATTTTTGGTCGGTCTCCTTTACAGAGTGCTGATGATCATGGAATAAAATGGAGTGAGAAAGAGAGGCTTGCATACACTGTTCCAACAGCTCCTGGGGCAAAGAAAGGTAATAAACCACTAATTGAATCTGCTATTATCACAGAACACTCACACAGAATAGCATTAAGTTCTGGCTGGACCGTGGACATAATGGTCAAGGCTTTGCCTCACTTAGCTCGTGTTTATGCTTGTATGTACTTATCAATGTCATCGTTTGATTTAATTGTTGCTGCCTCTCTGTTCTGTAGTACACAGGTCTTTGCTTAATGCTTTCCCTGTCTATGGCATTCCATGTACTGTATGTGCATGGAAGGGCAGGGAGATCCAAGAACAGAGCCATACTGCCAAACATAATGCATACTTGCAAATTGCAATTAAATTACTGTGTTAAAATGCAATTAAGATGTTTTATTTTGATGAGAAGTTGTCCTGACGGAAGTATCTGTGCATCTCTGGCAGACACAACGGGGCCTTTCCCGTCATCCTACAGTCCAGAGTATGTGGAGTCCAGCTGGTATCAGTGGTGGGAGAAGGAGGGGTTCTTCAGCCCAGAAATCCATGTAAGAAACAAGAGCATGTTCCTTGAATACTGTTCATTCAATGAGTTTTCACTGCAATAGTTTTATCACAGTGAAAAAGAGGAACTAACCAGGTGCTCAACGGAGATAGCAAAACGTGATAATGATTAAAAAGGTGCTCACACACGGATCAAAAACGGGATCAAGACATAGATAAAAAGAGAGGATCCGGGCACTCAAAGTTAAAAATGAGGAACGCCTTTATTCAATTAAAAAGGCAACTGCCAACATGTTTCTCACCTACAAGGTCTTCATCAGGGCAAGAATGAAGGGCAACACCAAACACATTATATAGCAACAGGAAACGCAGCTTTGCAATGAGATAATTAGCATTTGTATCAGTTATCACAGTGTTGATATACCACAGTTTTCTTTTTGTCTTCAATAAATGTCATTGCAAATTACTACCATAGTGTGGCATTGTAAGATGTAATAATAGACCTTTGTACATCTTTAGGACAAACAAGCACATGCTGTGGACAAATCCTTCACTTTGTGTATTCCTCCACCAAATGTCACTGGTACTCTGCATCTCGGCCACGCCCTGACGGTAGCCATAGAAGACGCCTTGGTTCGATGGTAACTACAGTTTATATGTAATCTCTTATCCCATTCTGGACGGGAACCCCGTTTGGTGTTATAAGCATTAGCTATTGAATTTTTTTTTTAATCGTTAAAATGTGGCGCAAATCTTTGAATATATATTCTTTCAGAGTGAACGTTTTCAACCCAAATCTTTGCTTCTGGGGGGGTCCCTGGAACAACATATTTTCAGATGGGGGTCGGAGGCCAATTACATATAATTCTGGGGGTCCTTGACATTAAATAGTTTGAGAACCACTGATATAGAAACATAAGGGTTTTCAGACAACATTTAGTAGAATCGAGCTCAGGTCTAAATGGGTTTAATTGGCTTGAGGTGAATGCGTGGGTGAAATATGAAACGTGGTCCAGAACTGACTGAGATCAGGCAAACCGTTCAACAAGCAGGTGGGTAACAAATTATTGTCTATTTTACTCTTGTTAGGAGGAGAATGCAAGGTCACAGAGTGCTCTGGGTACCTGGTTGTGACCACGCAGGAATCGCTACACAGGTACTGGGTCTATTGTTCACACTGAATTGGTTTTCAATCCTATAATAGAAATACTTAACAAAACAATGTTTGTCAACTGAAAATTCAGTAATAAAAATGTGGCGTGTGTGTGTGTGTGTGTGTGTGTGTGTGTGTGTGTGTGTGTGTGTGTGTGTGTGTGTGTGTGTGTGTGTGTGTGTGTGTGTGTGTGTGTGTGTGTGTGTGTGTGTGTGTGTGTGTGTGTGTGTGTGTGTGTGTGTGTGTGTGTGTGTGTGTGTGTGTGTGTGTGTGTGTGTGTGTGTGTGTGCGTGTGTTTCTATCAGACCGTGGTAGAGAGGAGGTTACTCAGGGAGCAAGGGAAGCGGAGACGAGATCTCAGCAGGGCTGACTTCTTACAGGAGGTGTGGAAATGGAAGAATGAGTGAGTACAGTATGCTTTCTTAGTTTCTTCACACCGCTGGTTCTGTTCTGTGTCATACAGTATCTGTGGTAGGCTACGGACACTCTTTTATGGGGCTTTGCGCCTGTGTGTGTTTGCAGGAAAGGAGGCGAGATCTATTACCAGCTGAGGAAGCTTGGTTCTTCTCTGGACTGGAGCAGAGCCTGCTTCACTATGGACTCGGTGAGTCAGCAGTCGTACACTACAACACTAGTAGAACCATGTTTGACTCCAGTGTTGTTTTTGGAAGTACATTTTGATTTTAGTTTAGTCGTATTCTTTGGAATGAAACTCCATTTGGTTTTAGTCCCAGGAATGTCTTAGTGTTAGTTTAGTTTTACTCGACTAAATGTCATAAGATTTTAGTCAACTAAAATGTATTTTGGTGGGCCTTGATGCCGTCGTAATGAAAATAGCCGATCTGCGACGCGTTGTGAACTTGTAGATCGGCTATTTTCAGCATGCAACCAGTCTAGTTTTTATATTTGGTCATAGTTTTAGTCGTCATGCCGTAGTTTTTATTTAGTTTCCATTTAGTTTTTGTCAGTGGAAAAAGGTAGTCGACGAACATTTTTCGTTTGACTCCAAGTTCGTTTTTATGCTAATTATGTTGAAAGTAGAAAAGAGCTTAAGGGAAATGGTAAACAATATGGTTTAAAGGAAATATATAATATTGCAAAGAACTCACTTGAGGTGGAAATGGTATTACTATAGACGGCGGTGGAAAAGCTTTTGTGAAAATGACAGACATTTTTTTAATCACTATTGTACGTGCTTTAGGCCTACAGTATGTTTTATGTTTAGGTAGTCCATTTATTCAAATAAGTCCAACTGAGGGAAATTTATATTATAGAATTATTTATTTACGCATAATATTTGCATGACATTTGGATGGAAGGATAACTATCGATAGCTGGTGTTTTGGTATGTTGAAAATAGTCCATGTACAAGCTCCTTGTGAGCTTACAGATCCACCATTTTCACTATTTTTGAAAATCTATAATTTATTGGCAGCTAGTAAAAAAGCAATTACAAGGCTATGGTACAAACCAGAACCTCCAGTTTGTGAGCAGTGGCTAAGCATTGTGGAGGAGATATTTGTAATCTTTACTTTATTCGTTTATGTAGTCAGGACAGTGTATATTGATGAACATTACATAATAAATGCAGTGTAAATATAACAGATTTAGCAAAACATGCTAATTTCCATCTGCAGTCCCCAGACATCAAACAATACAAACAGGACTTACATACAGGACATAGCATACAAATGCCTAGTACATTTCAAACGTAATAATAAAAAAAACGATTAAACTATTATATATAATGGAGAAACTAACTTATGCATTGAGACTACAAGAGGAATTATTCATTAAAAAATGGGAGAAATGGACTGCATATAGAAATCAACAGAACGACACCGATGTTAACAATGATGGACATTCATAAATGGACTGGAAAACGTTGTTTATTAATGATATATTTGAACCCTTGTCTGTGATTGTCATTTTGTGTTTACCTGCAAATAAAAATTAAGTTAAAAAAAACCCATATATTTATTTTGTGTCAATTGAATCAATCAGGAAGGCGTGTTGGTGATGGTGTTGTTTTGGTGTGTTTCAGGGATTCAGCAGCGCTGTGACTGAGGCCTTTGTGAGGCTGAGTGACTCTGGCCTGATCTACCGCTCGGAGGGGCTGGTCAACTGGAGCTGTGCTCTGGAGTCTGCCATCTCTGACATAGAGGTGGCACATTCTTTTAGCTTTCATTAGTTTGTGTATGGCTCTTAACCTGCAGACGATTCTACAAATGTCTTCTAATTCCTGACAGTTTTCTGAAAACCCTATGTTTCCATGTCGGTGGTTCTCAAACTACACTATAGTTCATGTCCAGGAGCCCCAGGTGATATGCATTTGGCCGCCGACCCCCATCTGCAAATATGTTGTTCCAGGGACCCCCCCCCCCCCAGAAGCAAAGATTTGAGTTAAAAAACGTTCGCGCTGAAAGAATAATATTATATATTCAAAGATTTGCGCCACATTTTCACGATCTTTCAAAAATAGCAGATCTACAAGCTCGTAGCTCGGTGCCGCGCTACGAGCTTGTAGATCTGCTATTTCAATAGCTAAAGTCTAACATAATGCTTAAAACACCAAAAGGGGTTCCCACAAATAAAATAGAATCGTCCAGAGTGCAGTCTGTGTTTAAAGTCCTATGCAGGAATATTGTGCATTTTTCTTGTTACTTTGCTGTAGCGAGGTCATTTTAAAGTTGCCATTTTGATTTTTAGGTTGAGTCAAAGGTGCTCTCTGGGAGGACTATGCTGACTGTTCCTGGTTACGAGAAGAAGATTGAATTTGGATCCATGGTTACCTTTGTGTACCCTATAGAGGGCGGTGGTGAGTCATCCTAACTGTTCCAATGGATCCATTATAGTTATTTAGTCACAAGATCTTATTAATACTTTTCATTGGTTAAATATTCATAAAACACACAGACAAAGCAAAAGTGCATTATTGATTGCATTATTTGAGCGATGGAAATAAGCGAATTAACAACCCCAATGCCCCATTCTATTCAATGCAATTAATTCATTAAGGGCTTATATTAGGGGAAATAGCCAATAATGTGTTATTGGCTAATATATTATAATAATGTCCTCTTTGGTGGGGACGTAACAACTACAAATAAAGGTAAGAAAGCCTTCTAGCATGGAATTCTCCTTTAAACCTGGTGTCTGTTGTCAGGTGGAGTGGTGGCCGTGTCAACCACCCGCCCAGAGACCATGCTGGGAGACGTGGCCATCGCTGTGCATCCAGACGATCCTCGATACCAGGCTCGTACAAATAGAACAATACTGCTTGCATTCATGTTTTTTTGGACACACTTGAGTTGCGCTTGGAATCATAATGTCCTGTATCAGTGGTTCCCAAAGTGGGGTCCGGGGACCCCCAGGGGTCCTTGAGGGAGTTCCAGGGGTTCCCCAGCTAAACGATAGTTTGGAACCAAATGGACCCTTATGGGTCTGTAACTCTGAGAGCGTACAAATGGAACCAAATGGACCCGTTCCATTTGTACACTCTCAGAGTTAAATCAACATTGATTTTACAATATAAATTGGGGGTCCCAGAGATAGAAATTCCATTAAATGGGGGGTCCATAGACTAATGCATGTCAAACTGGAGGTCCTTGAAATTAAACGGGTTGAGAATCTCTGCTAGAGCCGTAAAAATCTTCCCTTATGGGGGTCCCTGGCATATATTTTCTAATGGGGGGGTCCGTGGGCTAATTAGTGTCAATTTGGGGGTCCTTGACATAAAAAGTTTGGGAACCACTGTCCTATATTATTTATTTTCTCGTGACATTGTCTTCCAGGGTATTCATGGAAAGCAGTGTAGACACCCTTTCATGGACAGACTCCTACCCATAGTCACTGATCCAGTGGTGAATATGGAGTTTGGGACAGGTGACTAAAAGGAGATATTTTAACATCATATCACTGCATACCCATGAAGTAATTATCATTTGTAAGATATATGCTATTGGTGAATATTCTTTACATGGTTAAAAACTTATATCAGAGATAGACCTGTGTCCTATTCTTGTTTTTTGTAAGAAATAAATGACTACATTACTACTACACAAGCTCACAACTTGTAGATCGGCTATTTTCAGCATGCAACCAAGTGTAAAATGACTTATACTGGATCTCTTGTCCATTAGTCCCTTCCTAACATTCTAGTCTAGTTTTTATTTGTTGACAAAATTGTCAATATATTTAATCTTAGTTTTAGTCATCGCAGCTTAGTTTTCATTTAGTTTCCATTTAGCTTTCGTCAGTGAAAAAAACATAGTCGGAAATAAAAATGTTTTAGTCATAGTATTAGTCGATGAAATCAACACTGTTCGGCATCAAGCCTTCCTCAGCGTGTATAGGTAACAACTGCTCTTGTTTCTGCTCTGTATGGTCACTAGGGGCAGTAAAGGTCATGTTTCTGCTCTGTATGGTCACTAGGGGCAGTAAAGGTCATGTTTCTGCTCTGTATGGTCACTACAGGGGCAGTAAAGTCATGTTTCTGCTCTGTATGGTCACTACAGGGGCAGTAAAGGTCATGTTTCTGCTCTGTATGGTCACTACAGGGGCAGTAAAGGTCACTCCAGCTCATGACCCCACTGACTTCCTGCTCTCCCAGAGGCACTCGCTACCACGGCTCACTGTGATTGGAGGAGACGGGACAATGACGCCTCTCTGTGGCCAGTGGTTGGAGGTGCATGCCCCCCCCCCACACCATTGTCTTTGTCTCTGATCTGACAAACTGTACTTTAGGAAAATGACCGGCTGTGATTCATTACAATTATGTAGTGCAGTGAGTGGTTCCCAGGCGCTGTGCCGTGGCGTGAGACAAGTCCAGGGATTTTGTGATGAAGATAAATCATTATATTGCAATACTTTATACAATTATCTTCTAATTTACTAGATGATAGATCAGTACTAAGTGCACACTCATTGCACAATGCAGAGCCAAATTCTACACCCTTACAAAATATATTGTAACCACTTTCAACCTTCACAATTTCATAATACATTTTTTTTTACATAACATGTACATAGTCGTACATACTGGTTTCGCACTCCTAATAGTATGATTAAGTTTAGGCATGGGTTGGATGTAGTTTAGACTGTGGAAATGAATACCAGCACTCACGTTGTATCCTTTCGCCCAGAGGCCGCCTTCAGCTTAAATCTCCTCTGGGCTGTCTGCTGGGGGAAATCCAATAAAAACAAGAATCCTAAAGGATACAACGTGAGTGCTGGTATTCATTTCTACAGTCTGTATCTTCCAGAACCGTGCACCACTGCACCCGGCCGTTACACTATTACTCAACTGAGTAATTCCACGTAATAGTGGAATTGCTAGCTCTTGCTTCTTCAAATTTGATGTAGTTTAATCACTTAATTTTAGCACTGTTCTAGTACATTAAGACGTGTTTAGTGTGGTTAGGATCTGTGAATTTACTGTATCAGTACAGTCGGTGCGTATGACTTATTGTCTGCTAGTAGTATAGTCCTTGTTTGTCATTGGTTTCTGTATTATGTGATTTTTTTTGCAGTACTTTGGTCAGATGTTTTTAAATGTGCTTTATGGCTACATTTGGCTTGACTTGAAGGGCGTCAAGAGCGTCTGATGGCTGAAGAATAGAGTATAATTTACCAATGTTGTCCAATGGTTGAAAAATATCCACTGGCTTACAATTATTCATAAATGTGTTCTCTTCTTTTTTTTCTTCCAGGGGTTGAAGCGCTTTGATGCCAGAGAACGAGTCCTGAATGCACTCGTAGAGAAAAAGTTATTCAGGGGAAAGCGGGATCATGCCATGTCTCTACCTGTCTGCAGGTATGGATGGCATAGTGTCATTTTGCTAAATGTAAAATGTTTTTAGTTTTTCTTTTTTTGGGCTTTTTTTAATGAATTTTGTATTTTAGACCTGATGCCGATTCTACAAAATGTCTTCTAAATCTGAATATTTCTGAAAAACCTCTCTTTCTATGTCAGTGGTTCTCAAACTATTTCATGTCAAGAACCCCAAATATTATATGTAATTGGCCGCCGACCCCCATCTGAAAATATGTTGTTCTAGGGACCCCCCAGAAGCAAAGATTTGGGTTAAAAACGTTCGCTCTGAAAGAAAATATATTCAAAGATTTGTGCCACATTTTTACGATTTTTCAGAAATAGCAGACCTACAAGCTCGTGGATCTGTTATTTTTAAATAGCTAAAGTATAACATAATGCTTAAAACACCAAAAGGGCTTCCCGTCCTGAACTTGACTGAGTGACAATGTCATATATGCAGTAGAAAAACATGGCAACGACAAGAAACACAAGAAACATTGTACGTGGTTTATATTTGACATTATAGCCTCACCCTTCAATTCAGACTAAAAATAAATAAATAAATATAATTGAATCCTATTTAAGGACAACTAGGAAGGTCGTAGTAGGAAAAGAAAGGCTGCCACGTCTTTTAAAATGACTTTCGAAAAGCCTTTTAATGTATATGTCAAGCTGTAAAATATCGAAAGGTCAAGGTCACCGGCGTGAGCACATCCATGCATGGGTGTTGTATCTCAGACCGCCTGGAGGGAATTTCATTACAACTGGCACAAAACATCCAGCTGGACTCCTGAACGATTTGATTAGTTTCTGGTGGTCAAAAGGTGATCTCACAAAACATGTTTTAGGGCCATAACTCAATAATTCATATGCTAATTATGACATTTTATATGAGGGTCAACTTCGGTGGGACAAAAGGTTTTTGCAGAAACACTTTTCTGGCCATAATTTAACACCGTAACTCAGGAACAGAAGAGGTTACTGTGGCGATTATATGTAATACATCTTCTGTGCTGCTTCTTTACACCTAGCTCTGATCCATAGCTCTAATGCCATTGCATTTAGAGCTATGTTACCGATGACTTCCGGGGCTTGCTTCTCACTAAAACAAATGTGTGTTGTGTCATTAGAAAGCCAACTTTCCTTAGTGGACGCACTCTGAGCCCCCCACCACACTTATAAAAAGGTACTTTTTGGTGAAAATGGGATTATTATACAGAATATTTTTTCTCCGGTATAAAAAAAATCCCTTTCTGGCCAAAAGGTACCTTTTTTACGTGTGGTGGGGGGCTCAGAGTGCTTCCACTAAGGAAAGTAGGCTTTCTAATGACACAACACGCCTTTGTATTGGTGAGAAGCAAAAATGAATTTATACGAGCCCCAGAAGTCATCGGTAACATAGCTCTAACTGCAACAGCATTAGAGCTATGGACCAGAGCTACTTTACACCCCATTATTTCAGAGCGAACTACATATTTTCAGATGGGGGTCTGCAGCCAAATACAGATAATTCTGGGAGTCCTTGACATGAAAAAAGGTTGAGCACCAGCACCACTGACATAGAAACATAGGATTTCCAGATAACCTTTAGGTTCCATGCTGCAGGAAATAGGCTTCCAGGGGCTCTGTGGTGCCAAGTTCCATCATGGGTAATGTAGTCACCGTTGCTGGTAACACCAGCTAAGTGAAAACGGGATGTGTCGAGGCCTTCAGGTGACTACTTTAAAAAGCAGGTGGCTTGCGCACATCCAGTTCTTGGCTTGTGCTGGACAAAGGTAGCCTGGCTAATAAGCCAGACTCAAATCACACTGTCGGCAGGCAATTTATTTTTTGCCAACGGCTGATTCGGTCTGGCTTATTAGCCAGGCTAGGACAAAGGTAGATGCATACAGTGAAGTAGTAGTCCGCACACAGGCTTTGCTCCAACAGTGTTTATTTGTGGTAAAACTTAGGACTGGTTATTTAAAGTTTCTAAACTTTGTTGTAATATTGTGAACTTTCTTGTTGTGGTTATTCAACTTATTTCATCTCACTCTGTGGTGTTTGAAAATTACCTGCCCAGTTAACATGACGTGACGACAATGATATAAGGGAGGTTATCACATACAGATTACTATTACCTGATGAAGGCCGTTCACGGCCGAAACGTTGTGTCTTTAACACAAATAAACACTGTTGGAGCAAAGCCTGTGTGCGGACCACTTCTTCACTTCAGGTGACTACACCTTCCTCTGAAGGGAAATTCAATAAGACAAACGCTCTGAATGGAAATGGATGGGAATGGAAAATGTAGTACAATTTCATATTATGGCACAATTCACTGAGGAAGCTCTCAAGTAACGTTATCAACGAGGTCACGAGAAATGTGATCGTGTTCCGAATTTCAGCTGATAATAGAGCCGGTGATCATGTTACCAATATCAGCTGACAATTGGCATGTTTCTTTTTTTATTATACTTCTCATTTCACTTCTCTGTCCCTTCCTGATACTTGACAATAGAGGGTATGCGCGTGACATCATCATCAAACCAGGAAGTTATGCAGGAACGCCTACTGTGTGGCAAAAAACTACTTTCTGGCCTTGACAGCACAGACATCCACACAGAAAAGTCCTATCTGATTGCATTAAACAACATTAAACAATGTTAAACTCACTTTGCATGTTGCTTTGCCACTCTATTTGCCACTCGATGTGCCATTCACTTTACCCATATGGAAAAAAAAGTAGAAGAAACATATATGTTGTCCTGTTGCCTCCAATAGTAAGTATTTACATTTTTTATGTATGTCATTTACATGTATGTCATGTAAAGTACATACTAGATTTTATATGTGAACTCTTGAAAGTGGCACCTTTCATACAATCCTCATATAAGACAATAAAGTGAATCATGTATGAATCAAGTAAACAACATCTATGTGATCTATGAGGTAAGTACATGGCAAACTGTATTTTCCTTACATGTTCCATACAATGTTTGTAGTTTTAAATTATATGAGATATATCCTTTCCATATATAAAAAAAATACCATTATAGTATGTATTTTATAGTTTGTAACCATTTAATTTACAAGAAAAGTATGCTTCTTTTATATGATTTTTATAACATTGTTATATGTCAGCCAATACATTATACCTTATAGTTATAAAAAAAACATATGTTTTATCTATGACTATATATAAGTTTTTATATGTGAAGTGTATGATAGGTATAAAAAACATATGCGCTATAGACCCCTGGGAGATAGTTGCTGAGATAGAGCACCACACCTACTATACCATCAACTCCCAATTCTTCCCGCATCACTTGCCGCACCCAAGCTGTGCTACTCATACGCTGAGTTGCCAGTGCCCAGGATCGAACCCACGAACTTGTGGTCTTAAGGCGAGAGCTCTACCGACTGAGCTACCCAGACACATCCTGACATATGTGAAGTGTTTGATATGCTCTCTTTATGTTTTTTGTTTTTTTTAGAAGATTCTTATAAGTTACCATAGCAGTATAAAATAAAATGCATTGGGAGGTACATGGGGGGACAATGGTGGTGACACTGGCTGGGGGGGCACTGGCTGGGGGGGCACTGGGGGCTTGTGTCACACTGGGGGGACACTGGCTGGGGAGGACACTGGCTGGGGGGGGGGCATCACACTGGGGGGGCACTGGGTGGGGGGTGTCACACTGGGGGGGTCACTGGCTGGGGAGGACACTGGCTGGGGGGGGGGCACTGGGTGGGGGGATCTTAAATAATGTAGGAGTCATAAAATGTAAAAGGGAATACAACTCATTATTTTGTCATCTCATGTTATTTCATTGTAAGATTAGGTTTTGTTTAATTTGGATGTCTCTGTGACATACATGGCCTGTATTGTATGGTTTCTATACAATATCCTATCAGATTTTGGTTTCACTGATGTTTGCCCAACTCTACAAGTTTGACAACACACATATGTATTTCAATTTATACTAATTTACTAAGAATATTGTATGTGGATTTACCGTCACATATAGGTCTTATAAGATACAAAATTATATAGGTTTCACTTTACAAAAACTTACTATGGCTCTTATATGTGCTTTGACTGTTATATATAGTTCCTATAAATGACAAAATTATATAAGTTTCACTTTACAAAAACGTACTATGGCTCTTATATGTGCTTTGACTGTTTTATATAGTTCCTATAAATGACAAAATTATATAAGTTTCACTTTACAAAAAAATACTATGGATCTTATATGTGCTTTGACTGTTTTATATAGTTCCTATAAATGACAAAATTATATAAGTTTCACTTTACAAAAAAATACTATGGATCTTATATCTGCTTTGACTGTCATATATATTAACTACAAGTTTCATGTAAAACATATACAAATTTAGTATTTTTTTTTCCATATGGGTAAGCATGCGCATACCCTCTATAGTGGCAACACCCACTAAATCCCCATGAAATCCTTGTTTTTTTTAACCCATTTTGGTGTTTTAAGCATCACGTTATACTTTAGCTATTGAAAAATAGCAGATCTACAAGTTCACAGCGCTACGAGCTTGTAGATCTGCTATTTTTTTTAAATCTTGAAAATGTTGTGCAAATCTTTCAGTTTTTAACTCTTTGCTTCTGGGAGGTCCCTGGAACAACATGTTTTCAGATGGGGGTCGGCGGCCAATTACAGATAATCTTGGGGGTCCTTGACATGGAATAGTTTGAGAACGACTGATATAGAAACATTCAGAAAACTGTCAGGATTTAAAAGAATCGTCCTCGGGTCTAAATGGGTTAATCTTCTAATAATAACCTTTCCTTCCTCCCTCCCTTCCATCCATCCATCCATCCTTCCCCCCCGACCCTCTTTCAGCCGTTCGGGGGACATCATTGAGCCCATGTTGAAGGAGCAGTGGTTTGTGCGATGTGATCAAATGGCTAAACGGGCCATCCAGGTAATAGGAGTTGATCATTGTGACTTTGTGCTTTTTCTAGGTCAGCCTTTATCCATGTAATCCATTGAAATTGTGAATGATGTGGCCTGTAGGACTGTCTCAATACCATGGCTTGGCTCTCACTTTCTCTGCCCTGCAGGCGGTGGAGGACGGCCAGTTGGAGATCATCCCCCACTTCTACACTAAGACGTGGAAGAACTGGCTCTCTAACATCAAGTATGTGCCTGGGTCTTTATGCTTCACACCATTCTAGAATATTATACACTGGGATCCTCTATGACAGGGGTTCCCAAAGTTTTATCACGATAAGGTCAGGATCCCCCCAAAAAACTGTCTGCCAACACCCCCCTATTGTGAAATGGCTTCGTAATGGTAACGACACAAGAGTTCTAGGCACCGAAGGCTGTGTATAAGCATCCAAATGAAATACGAAAGAACACTGTTCACGTAGAAAAGGCCTGTCCTCAACATAGATGGTTGTATTTAACCCATTCTGTTTAAGCATTATTTTATACTTTAGCTATTGACAAATAGCAGATCTACAAGATCATAGCTACGAGCTTGTAGATCTCCTATTTTTGAAAATGTGGCGCAAATCTTTGAATATATATTCTTATTTCTTTCACAGCGAACATTTTTTACTCAGATCTTTGCTTCTGGGGGTCCCTGGAACAACATACTTTCAGATGGGGGTCGGCGGCCAAGTACATATAATTTTGGGGGTCCTTGACATGAAAATGTTTGAGAACCACTGACATAGAAACATAGGGTTTTTCAGAAAACTGCCAGGATTTAGAAGGCATTTGTAGAATCGTCCTCAGGTCTAAATGGGTTAATGAGGATAGTCCAAGGCCAACGGCCAAAGCGTCTTTGGTATTATGACTGATGCTGCTGCATTAAAGCACTTGAACTTGAGTGCGAATTGTGATGAGACTGTATCTAATGAGGAGTTAGTTTCAGGGACGCTAGGTTGAATGTGGTTAAATGGTAAATGGTGCATTTATATAGCGCCTTTATCCAATGCGCTTTACATAGACTGTGCATTACATTCACCCATTCACACACACATTCATACACCGATGGCGGAGAAAACCATTGCAAGGCACCAACCAGCACATCAGGAGCAATTAGGGGTTCAGTCAGTGTCTTTGGTTCAAGGACACTTCGACACTAACTCTGGGGGAGCCCGGGTTCGAACTAGCAACCTTGCGGTTACCATCCAGCCACTCTACCGCTGAGCCACCGCCACCCTGTTAATCTGTGTGTTCTAGTGTGAGAGGGGGGAAAAACTGTGTCCTGTGTCCTCATCCCAGCTTGACTGACGTCAGTACTGAGTGACACTGACAGGCTCTGGGATTTGGGACAGCAGCCATCTATCGCTATCGGTGTCCCATCTTTTTTATTTGTTGTTGCCTGGTGTCAAGATGAGATAAAAGACTCGTTGTTATATGACTTATGGGGATGTCAACAATGCACCTCTGTTTGTTTTTCCCCCTTCTCAGCGATTGGTGCATATCCCGGCAGCTTTGGTGGGGCCATCAGATCCCTGCTTATAGAGTGACACTTTCCAATTCTCCCAACAACCAAGAGGTCAGGCGTGTGTCTTATCCTTTTAATTCACCCTTTGTCAGCCTTCTGAATGGTCCCTGACTGACTAACCAGCAGGCTCTTTCTGCCATGTTCCGCCCTGGTTCCGCCTTGTTTATACTACTCTCACCTACGGTCATGAAGTGTGGGTCATGAGTGGATGGAGAGAGAGGATTTTTGTCTGGTTACGCAAGCCTAGTTCAGTCGTCCACTGTCATTACAATGGCATAACCCACACGGTCTCTGTTGTGTGTTGTCCCTGGCTGGAGCTGTGGGTGTGATTACAAGTGGTGTAAAGTAACTAAGTACTTTTACTTAAGTACAATTTTGAGGTATTTGTACTTTAATTGAGTATTTCCAATTTCCACTACATACATCTCGGAGCCAAAATTGTATATTTTACTTCACTACAATTATTTGAAAACTTTAGTTACTAGTTACTTTGGAGATTAATTTTGATGAGAAAACATACATTAACCACTTCAACCCTGTACATTTAGGCCATTTTAAAATTTTGTACACATTTTTAACTTGTGAAATGGGACATTCTGCAATATGAGTACTTTTACTTTTAGTACTTTAAGTACATTTTGATGCAGATACTTTTGTACTTTTAGTCAAGTACATTTTCAATTCCGTACTTTTACTTGTAACGAAGTAGTTCTAAGTAAAACAATTGTGTACTTTTTCCACCACTAGTGATTACCCACACTGTGTCTGTTGTGTGTTGTCCCTGGCTATAGAGCGTCGCAGTCCCGCCCCCTTTCAGAACAACGAGTGGCCCAGGAAATTAATCCCAATGCATTTTTCCCATAGGCATTTCAAAACGTATTTATTTAAAGACCTTTTAAGTGTCGTACGAAGCCAACTCTTGCTGTGACAAATCATGACAACACACACAATTTTTCGGGCCAAACAAAGAATTAGAAAGTCGAAAAAAACGGCAGGTTACAACAACTTTTTTGTTGTTTTTCTTATTTGTAATTATTTGTTTGCTCCAAAATATTGTGTGTGTTGTCATGATTTGTCACGACAATAAATACTTTTTGAAATGCCTATGGGAAAAATGCATTGGGATTCATTTCCTGGGCCACTCGTTGTTCTGAAAGGGGGAGGGACTGCGACACTCTATAGTGGTGGGTGTGATAACCCACACTGTGTCTGGTCTGTGTCGTCCCTCCCTGGTTAGGAGGCTAGGATCTGTGGGTGTGATAACCCACACTGTGTCTGGTCTGTGTCGGCCCTCCCTGGTTAGGAGGCTAGGATCTGTGGGTGATAACCCACACTGTGTCTGGTCTGTGTCCCTGGCAGGAGCTGTGGGTGTGGGGTCGGAGTGAGGAGGAGGCCAGGCAGAGAGCTGCTGCGAAATATGGAGTATCGGCCGACTCTGTGACCTTGACTCAGGGTAGGGCGGGTCCTCATATTGCACCTGAACCCCTTGATTTAACCTGGGATGTGCGTGCACCTCCTGACCACTTCTCCTCGTCTGCACCCGTCACCATTAACTGCTTATTTTACACTTTTAACCACGTTTAATAATGTTTTATGTAAGTCGGTAGGTAGGAGTAAGGTTTACGGTAGCCTATATACAGTATGTCTAAAGAGTTTCATAACATTTGCAGGAAAACAGGCATTTATTTACAGTACAGGAAGAATTTATAGGCTTGATTACATTAATGAGCATTGACACTAATGTTGCATCTCTTTATGTCTACTCACTAGACTCTGATGTGTTGGATACGTGGTTCTCGTCGGGCCTTTTCCCCTTCGCCATGCTGGGCTGGCCACAGCAGGTACTGGACCTTCTCCCTGTTGTCGTTTCATCAGCTCAAGAGCCCACCCTAGTCTCGCGTTGCCAGACTGTGGTTGACTCTCGCAATTTCCAAATGCTTTCTTTCATACAGTCTGGAGCAACGGAAGAGAGGATCATCCCTAATATGTTCCCCAGGTTCTATGTTCCCCAGGTTCTACAGTATGTTCCCCACTCCTTCCGCCCCCCAAAAAAGGTTCTATGTTCCCCGCTCAACTAAAAAGAGGTTCTATGTTCCCCACTTAAAAAAGGTTCTATGTTCCCCGCTCAACCATAAAAAGGTTTTATGTTCCCCACTATGGCTCTGCACTCGACCAAAAAAGGTTCTACAGTATGTTCCCCACTCAACCATAGGAGGTGGCCGGAAGAGCTGTCATGAGTAAAATATAAAGCGGAAGTGGATACTGGTCTGCTCCCCACTTCGGTTTCGTCTTTACAGTCGCGCAAATGTATTCTAATATAAATATAATATTATTTTTGGATACTTCACTCTACTTACTATATTTCAAAGACAGACTACAGTTCTTGGAAGGGGGAAAAGTACAAGCCCTATTTCAAATATAGTGAGGAAAATAGCACATCTATACATTTGTAGATCTGTTTATTTTACCTATTTATTTGTTTTGAAAATCGTTTTGGAAAATGACATAATTTTAATACAGCAATGCATTGTTATAAAAAAACAAAAATGCATTTTAATGTTTTTTAAAAGCAACTTTAATTCAAGTACCAACTTAGTAGTTGAGTAATATTTAACCAGGAGTACATGGACGTGTGCACACATAGACATCAAAGGGGGCTTCAGCCCCACCCTTTTACCCGTCTGTAAAACAACTGCCCTCTCCAGACCATGAATGCAGCATTTGCTACATGGTGAAAGAAATGCACATGCCCCTCCTCTCCTATCCATGCCATACCGGAAGGCAGCATTCAGGAGATTTATTTTTCTTTTTCCGAAGTATGCTGAACTTGAATGCAGCATTTTGCATTGAACTAATTTGTTTCGAAATCCATGTCGTTACACACCACATCTCCACTAGCTAAAGAGTGCAGGGTTGTGCCCCGAAAATAGCTGATCTACAAGCTCTCAATTTTGGGCCAAAAGTGCCCTCTTATGGGATTTCAGCCCCCTGGCCTCTCCAACACTCTGCACGTGCCTGTTGGAGTATCTATACTTTGACTCAAGTACTGATCATGTAAGTCACTCTTTGTACAACTATTAACTACACTTTTAACTACACTCTTTTCCACAGACTAGCGACTTCCAGAAGCACTACCCTAACTCCGTTTTGGAGACGGGAAGTGACCTCATCTTCTTCTGGGTGGCACGGATGGTGATGCTGGGTACAGAGCTGACTGGCCAGTTGCCCTTCAAACAGGTACATTTGGTTTCGTCATACATGCAGCGTACAATCTTTAGGACTGACTGTTACTCACACACTGTTTTTTTGGAAGTTTATCGGATTCAGAATTGTTTATTCAGACATGTGGGTGGCTTCTTTCCTTTGGTTGGTGTGGCACCGACATGGGCACGAGTAATGCAACTCGCTAATAGTCTTCTATCCATCCATCCATCTTCAACCGCTTATCCGTAGTCGGGTCGCGGGGGGAAACAGCTCCACCAGAGAGATCCAGACATTCCCTCTCGAGTCCAGAGCAACATTAGTGACTTCCTCCTGGGGGATCCCGAGGTGTTCCAAGGCCAGTGAGTGGATGTAATCCCTCCATCTGCGCCTTGGTCTGCCCCGGGGTCTCCTCCCAGTCTTCTCTACTAGTTCACAATATGTGGGCAACGCCTTGTGAGGTTGTAGATCGGCTATTTCCGTTGAACGGACGCGTATGTACAATGAAGTATGGATCCGGGAACAGACAGAGACACGTCTTTAGAAATCAGAATTGCATTTCGAACAACGTGATTCAAATTTGATTTGCAAAATTGAGTTTCCATGGGGTTTTTTTTTGTCTGTACAGACTTGATTAAACATTTGATTCCAATCTGGATTGGCCAAAAATAAAAATATTTGGGCTGCCAGTGTGAACATATTTGAACGGCAAAAACCTCAAATTCAAATCACCGAAGCAGAACATGGTCAGGTCACACTGACTCACTTCGTAAACTCCCTGTCGTCTGTGTTTGTCTGTCTCTCTCTCTCTCTCTCTCTCTCTCTCTCTCTCTCTCTCTCTATCTCTCTCTCTCTCTCTTTCTCAGGTGCTCCTCCATTCTCTGGTGAGAGATAAACATGGAAGGAAAATGAGCAAATCTCTGGGGAACGTCATTGACCCTTTAGACATCATCTCTGGCATCTCTCTGGAGGTACGCGGCCTGTGGGCTCAACCTTTTTATGACTCACTATTATTTATCACATCGAAGGGGCAGCCCGGCCACTAAATCGTCTTGGACTGCTGGAAGGAAGGAGGCTATACTGTCACAGAATTGATCAGCTTGTTCTGGCTAGTGGCTTCACGTTAACCCATTTTGGGCGGGAAGTTCCGGGAACCCCTTTTGGTGTTTTAAGCATTATATTATACTTTAGCTATTGAAAAATAGCAGATCTACAGGTCTGCTATTTTTCTGCTATAGGTCTGCTATTTTTGAAAGATCGTGAAAATGTGGCCCAAATGTTTGAATATATTCTTTCAAGCAAACGTTTTTAACTCAAATCTTTGCTTCTGAGGGGTTCCTGGAACAACATATTTTCAGATGGAGGTCGGCGGCCAATTACATATATCTTTGGAAGTCCTTGACATGAAATAGTTTGAGAAATATTGACATAGAAACAGAAAACTGTCAGAATTTAGAAGACATTTGTAGAATTAGGTCTAAATGGGTTAAGGCTGATTTATGCTTCCTTGCACAACACTTTGGCTCAACAGAAATTCCATAGCTTCAGATAGGGCCCTATGAAACTACAGGCTACACACACACACACACACACACACACACACACACACACACACACACACACACTCACACACTTCAATGTCCTGTCTTTCATGTTGCTGCTGTCGTGGCAGGAAACCTTGTATCTCCAAATTGAAAAACCTTTTGATGTGTTTGTTCATTGTTGTAAACGAATGCCCTACTTCGGCGTGCAAAGAGTGCTGTACAAAAGTAGCTAAAATAGCCGATCTACAAGCTTAAAATGTTGCGTGAGGTGTTCTTGCAGCGCTTTAAACTTTGTAGATCTGTTTTAGCTGTTTTTGACAAATTGGAAAGTGAGAATGAAGTCTGTCTGTGGGTTCTATAAATATTTAACCAATGGAAAGTATTAACAATCGCATGTACAACTACATTGGAACACAACGTTCTTTTCTCAATTTCTTGAAAAGTTATATGGTTTTCACTGGAGCTTTCCACCCAACAGCGACACTATCTTTGCTCTAGGATAGAACAGGCGGATAGCATGCATCAGTGCCTTTTACAGCAAATCTAACAAAAGAAGCTCTCAGGGAAACAAAGCGTTTGATGCCCCTGATCCTCTGTGATTCACCCCCCACCCCGCTCAAGGAGAAGATAAATACCACCTGGTCATAAAATGTGTCCTGCTTATTGTCCTGTGTCTGCCACAGAGTCTTCAAGAGAAAGTCAGGCAGGGGAACACTGACCCGAGGGAGACCACAGTTGCCATGGAAGCGCAGGTTAGCCCCCTTCTTGCCTTCTGCCACTATCGCTGTCTGTCTGTACCCCATCAGTAATTTGTGGCGGTTCTGCCTGACCGAGTGTACTTCATTACATCTACTCCATCTCTCTCTCTCTCTCTGCCTCATCTCCCTGTCCACAGAAGAAAGACTTCCCTAAGGGGATACCAGAGTGTGGGACGGATGCCCTGCGCTTTGCTCTATGCTCTTACAAGGCACAGGGTGAGTAGACCCAGTGGTTCTCAAGCCTTTTTTTTCATTTAAAAGACCCCTAGTTTGTTACGCACTACTAGACCCTGGAACCCCATGAGCCACGAGTGTGCAAATGGAACCATTACCAGGTCCATTGGTTCCATTTGCTTTTGAGTTAGACTTTTAACGGGGCCGTTTGGCTCCAAGGTTTGGTTCCTATAACTCAATCGTTTAGCTGGGGAGGGGGGGCGACCTCTCAAGGACCCTCTGGACTGGCACTTTGAGAACCAGTACTCTAAAACCTTATCTCACGGAGACGCCAGAATGTCATTTAATTTCAAATCACTTTATGACCTACAAGCTTGTAGGTCTGCTATTTTTGAAAAATCACGAAAATGTGGCGCAAACCTTTGAATATATATTCTTTCAGAGCGAACGTTTTTAACTCAAATCTTTGCTTCTGGGGACGTCCCTGTAACTACATATTTCCAGATGGGGGTCAGCGGCCAATTACATATGATTTTTGGGGTCGTTGACATGAAATATTGAGAACCACTGATACAGAAACATGAGGTTTTTCAGAAAAAAATACATTTTAAAAATATTTGTTTTAAATGTCGACGTTAGGCCTAAATGGGCTAATTCACGGGTGTGACTCATCCCCAGGAGAGGACATCAGTCTGTCGGTGTCTCAGGTGCTGAGCTGCAGGCACTTCTGCAACAAGATGTGGCAGACGGTGAGGTTCACACTGGGAGTGTTGGCCGACGACGGGACAGAGCCGAGCGTGCTGGCAGAGGTAATGGAGCCTGAACAAAGACAACCGTCTGGTTATTTACTCAGACATTTATTATACCGGTACTCAGAATGACATGATGTATCTATCTGTTCATTTCTTCAAACATTTATACCGGTACTCAAAATGACACGGCATATTTTTCTTTGACGAATGAGCTTCTTCTTCTGCTTGCTGTTGTACAACAGGGTGTATTTCAATCAGATTGCATGCTCAGAATTTAATATCAGTACGCAAAAGGTTTATGCTAAAAACTTAGGATACACTAAATATAGTGCATGAAATGCGCTGTATTCACATTGCATTTATGTAGTGTCCATTTATTAATATTATGCATTGTCCCGTCTAAATAAACAAATAAAGTAAGTATATTATACAGTAATTTCTAATATTAACATCCACTATGATAAACTAAATGAATACAGGATATACACAGATGTAAAAAACAACAACACACAATGGTTTAGTCTTGATTGAAATAAAACAGGTTCCCAAGCTCTTGAAAGTGTTCGTGGTCCACCCATCTGACCGCTCATTATTTACTGCAGTGGTTCCCAAACTTTTTCATGTCAAGGACCCCCAAATTGACATTTATTAACCAGAGGACCCCCCATTTGCGAAGATACAGCAGGGACCTCCATAAGAGAAGATTTTTACGGCTCTAGCAGTGATTCTCAACCCGGTTTAATTTCAAGGACCCCCAGTTTGACGTGCATTCAATTTACAATTACAATTTACAATTTAGGCATTTAGCAGACGCTCTTAATCCAGAGCGACTTACATTAAGCAAGAACAAAAGCATGGGAATACATCACATAAAGACATTTATCATGAAACATGCGTAGCTAAGAAAGTAACAGTGGAATATCTATAATGAAACTATACATATAAGCTATACATCTATACTACTATGCTACACATATGTACTATGACGTGCTATGACTACTAGAATTGCTATCTAAGGGGGTGGGGTAAGTGCTATGGGCCATGATGGAGTCTGAAAAGGTGGGTTTTCAGACTACGGCGGAAGATTGGGAGTGATGCTGCAGTTCTGACTGCAATGGGAAGTGCATTCCACAGTTTTGGAGCCAGAAGGGAGAAGAGTTTGGGACGTGTGGAGCGTTGTCCCGGCGTTTTTAGTGAGGGTACTTCCAGCTTCCCTGCGTTGGCTGATCTGAGTGAGCGGGAGGGTTTGTAGGGTTCGATCATACTTGCAAGATATGGGGGAGCCATACCTTTGGTTGCTTTGAATGCCAGCATCAGGGTTTTGTATTCTGTGCGGGCAGCGACCGGGAGCCAGTGGAGGGAGCGGAGCAGGGGGGAGACATGTGAGAATTTTGGCTGGTTGAAGACCAAGCGAGCTGCAGCATTTTGGATCAGCTGGAGAGGCTTAAGTGCACATGCTGGTAGGCCAGTAAGGAGGGAGTTACAATAGTCAAGTTTTGACAAGACTGTTGTCTGGATTAGGAGCTGGGCTGATTCCTGGGTGAGGAACGGTCTAATTCGTCGTATGTTATAGAGTGTGAACCTACAGGATCGAGTGACAGCTGTGATGTGAGTTTTGAACGAGAGCTGACTGTCCAGGACAACACCAAGATTCCTGGCTGTTGGGACAGACGTTACCAGGGCGTTGTCTATGGAGATAGTTAGCTCCCGCATAGGGCAGGACTTAGCTGGGAAGAAGAGAAGCTCAGTCTTGTCTGGGTTCAGTTTGAGGTGGTTGGAGGACATCCACTGTGAGATGTCAGCCAGGCATGCGGTGATGCGCTCTTCCACCTGAGTGGCAGAGGGGGGGAAGGATAGAAACAGTTGTGTGTCATCGGCGTAGCAGTGATAGGATATATTGTGAGCAGAGATGATAGTGCCAAGGGATTCGTCTACGGACCCCCCAATTTAATGGCATTTCTATCTCTGGGACCTCCAATTTATATTGTAAAATCAATGCTAATTTAACTCTGAGAGCGTACAGGTCCATTTGGTAACTTTGGTAACCACTGATTTACTGTACCCTTCCACTTCTTTCAGACGTCTCCTGTGAGCAGCCTGGACCGGTGGGTGTGTTCCAGACTCTACAGCACCGTCCGACAGTGTGAGCAAGGCTTCGAGGCATATGAGCTCCACATGGTCACGTCCGCCGTCCATTCTTTCTGGGTGCACAATCTCTGCGACGTTTACTTGGTGAGAGTCAGAGAGGACCACGGCTTTGTAAAGCCTGACTCTTTTTGACTCGTTTTGTTGCTGGTGAAAATAGCCGATGTACAAGGTTGGGAGCTTGTGTGAGTGTGAGTTTGTATGTGAGAGTGTGAGAGTCTGTGACTCAGGAGGTCATCTGGAAACCGGAAGGTTCCTGTCTCGATCTCTGGCACTAGTACACGTGTGACGTGTCCTTGAGCGAGACGCCGGACCCCAGACTGCTCCCTACGGGCATGGTTGGCGCCTTGCATAGCTTCCTCTGCCCTGTGTGTGAAGTGTGAATGTGAGGCATGCTTCACCAAGCACGAAACTCTAAACAAATTCAGTTTATTTTACAATCTTGTACACCTCTCTCTCTTTCTCTGTGCTTATTGGTGCTGTAGGAGTGCATAAAGCCTCTGCTGAGCCAGCAGGATTCCGGGGCAGCGAGCCAGATGTGTACGCCGGGGCACAGCAGCGAGCGGGAGGGGCAGCAGGTGGCAGCGAGCCAGACGCGTACGGGGCACAGCGAGGGGGAGGGGCAGGTGGCCAGGAGCGTTCTGTACCACTGTGTGTCCGTCTCTCTGGCCCTGCTCTCGCCCGTCATGCCCTTCCTCACCGAGGAGCTGTGGCAGAGGCTCCGCCCGTTCGTTAGCGAGGCCGACGACAACGCCACCGACAGCTTGTGTTTGCAACCTTACCCAACGTCCTCTCAGCTGGTAGGAGACCGTGAGGCATATTCACTTTAGAAATAAAGACACTTTAGTAATTAACCCAAATACCTTTGGGTATACAGTTTTCTGAAAAACCCCATGTTAGTCGTTCTCAAACATTTTCATGTCAAGGACCCAAAAGAATATGTATTTGGCCGCAGACCCCCATCTGAAAATATGTAGTTCCAGGGGGACCCCCAGAAGCTAAAATTTTAGTTAAAAAAGTTCGCTCTGAAAGAATATATATTCAAAGATTTGCGCCACCTTTTCAAGATTTTTCAAAAATATCAGATCTACAAGCTCGTAGTGCAGCACTTGGTGCCGCACTATGAGCTTGTAGATCTGATATTTTTCAATAGCTAAAGTGTAACATAATGCTTAAAACACCAAAAAGTGTCCAAATATGAGAAAGATTGATATAGTTGTGTCCATGTTTATATCATCACTGTGATTTGACATTAGTAAGTAATGTGAGTCCTGGGGTTATTTGTATTTTATTTTCAAATGTTCTTTCTTTTCCCAATCCCCCCTCCCTTCCTCCATTCCTTTGTCTGACTCTGTTTTTTCAACCGTTCCATCGTTCCAGGCACACTGGCATTTCCCTGAAGAGGAAAGAGATTTTACTCTCGTACAGGACGTGGTCAGAGTCGCCAGGTCCCTGCGAGCCCAGTGTGGCATGACCAAAGAGAAGCCTGACAGTAAGTTTGTCCTAAGATCAGTGATGTAAATAGGAGTCCCAGGATGCAGGGATGGTCTTTTAGATGAGTCCCAGGGACATTTCATGAGTCCCACTTCAACAACGTCAGTTACAAATTTAACTCCCATTTCATTTTATGTGGTTATAATTCAATTCAAATGTATTAAAGTGGCTCAAGACACTTTACATATAGAGCATGGTGTGGTTATATTCATGTAGAAAACAGAAGAAGAAATGATTATTATAACTAAAGCTAGCAAAATAAACTAGAATAAAAGAACAGTACAGTAGGACAGTAGTGCATCCCGTGGATGCAGAGGTCGTTGTTTTATTGCGTCCCTTAACTATAAACTGTGTTTTGGGATGCAAAATGCACACTATTTTAATCTCTGTAAGGTAGCTGGGTGTTTTGAAAACTGCAGGGGTAACGGATACACAGCTGTATAAAGGAAAAGGGTCAAACTCATAAAGGTCTTGTTTAACTAAAGGTCGGAGTTTAACTATTCAATATAAGTGAGCCTTGCCGAGCTGCGAGGCCCAGCAGGATGCCTATCTCCTGTTTCTATACCGCGAGGCAGCTTGGTTTACAAGTGCACCCCCTGGACATGACTAGCTAGTATGTCACAGGGACTTAATGTACCCCAATCCAACCCTTGATGCTGAGTGCCAAGCAGGGAGGCACTGGGTCCCATTTCTCAGAGTCTTTGGTATGATCTGGCCGAGGAATCGGTAACTCCGACCTCCAGTCTCAGAGCGGACACTCTAGTCCAACCACAAGGCCACTGAGCTGGTCTATATGCCATAACGCAAGACATTTTCCACCAGGCCTTCATCGTTGTGTGAAACTACGGCCGAAAACATTTTGTGTTTTCAATAGCTGTAGACTAAATAGACTTTTCTCATACTAATGTTTTATAGACCACTAGGACAATGCAGCAGTTAGTCAGAGTGCAGTGGAATACCTACACACGGTAATGGTACATTATAAAATCCTCTGAATGCATTTACTGTGTAATAGAATCATTACACAGAAAAGTAATGTTAGCTGTAAATGGTAAATGGTGCATTTATATAGCACCTGCTTTACATAGATTGTGCATTACATTCACCCATTCATACACCGATTGGCGGCGGAAACCATGCAAGGCACCAACCAGCACATCAGGAGCAATTTGGGGTTCAGAGTCTTGCTCAAGGACACTTCGACACTAACTGGGGAAGCCCGGGATCGAACTGGCAACCTTGCGGTTACCATCCGGCCACTCTACCCACCACCGCCAACAAACATTAGCTGTTACACCCTGTAACAGCTATTATTATAAACGAATTGAGCACATGTATTTTTCACATATTTCTGGTTTTACATTTCAGACACGAAAAGCTATTTTCTAACAAATTGTCATTCTTATACTCTGTTCCTCAGTGTGGGTAGTCTGTTCCCCCGACCAAGCACAGACACTCCGTCACTACGGCTCGGCTGTTCAGACCTTAAGTCGTACCTCCAACCTCTACACCCACTGTCCACAGGAAGCCGACGGCTTCACAGCCCCTCCCACTAAAGGGTGCATAGTGGGCGTGGTGGACCACTCGTGTCAGCTACATCTTAATGTTCAGGTAACTCATGTCAGCTACACCTTAACGTTCAGGTAACTCATGTCAGCTACACCTTAATGTTCATATGCCTAACCCTAAACTTATTTCTAACATTATTCTCAGTAAAACAAAATAAAGAATATAAGAACACTGAGCGGTCGGCGTGAGGTTGACATGGAAAATAAATCGAGGGCGAGATGGATTATGGGCAACCGTACCTGATACCATATAAAGTACACACTAACATCATTGTATAGACATACTGCTAGGCCTACTGTATGTGATAGGGCAGTGGATTGGATATGGTTTCCCCACAAATGCAGGACAATGCAAAGTACCTCAATGCAAAGTAACACGAAAGTAGGTCAGTGAATTTATTACCACATAGAGAAGTATGGGTCTGGCACAAACTAACTCCACAACTGTAGCGAATCAGCAGCTGATACTTGAAAGTATGTGAACCCTTTTTGGATTATACAGTTTTTCCTATTTACGAACTGCACGGTTCACGGAGCACCCATTTATTTAAAGAAGAAGCAACGTTTTGTTGATGTGTACTTGTTCGATGTTTTGATTCTAGGTGTGCGGACGTTTTTCGAAACAATTTTATTTTCCTCAAATACATTTTCTGATCAATATCTGTCTGCCGCGAGTCTTGGCGTCCAGGCCAGGGACACTTCAACACACCGATTGGACGAGCAGTGCTGCTGGTTGAACTCACTGATTGTGTTGTACAATGCACTCTGTGATTGGCTGGATGGAATGTTATCTGTGACTTGAAGAGAGAGAGATGGGAGATTGATAATCAGTACAACAACAATGTGGATTAGTTGAATGTTTTTGTCTGTACTGTATTCAAATTGTATCACCTGGAATGTCTTGGTGTTAGTCTAGTTTTAGTCGACTAAATGTCATAAGATTTTAGTTGACTAAATCTACAGTTTATTTAGTCGACTAAAATGTATTTTGGCGGGCCTTGATGCCGTTGTAATGACTGTCTTTACACTTTCTGAAAATAGCTGGTATGCTTGTAGATCAGCATTTTCAGCATGCAACAAAGTGTAAAATGACGTATACTGGATCTCTTCTCCACTAGTCCCTTCCTAACATTTTAGTCTAGTTTATATTTGTTGACGAAATTGTCAGTATATTTTGTCATAGTTTTAGTCATCATGGCTTAGTTTTTATTTCGTTTTTGTCAGTGAAAAAAGGTAGTCGACGGACATTTTCCGTCATAGTATTAGTCGACGAAAACAACACTGAATTGTATACTGTACTGTACTGTATGTCCCCCCACTAGACTGTAATGAATGTAGACAGACACGTCCTTCGGCTGTCCCAGCGCAAAGAGAGGCTCCTTCCCAAGCTGGAGGAATCCCTCTCTCGAACCCGAGTCCCAGGATACTTGGAGAATGTCCCGGAGCGTGTGAGGCAGGACATGAAGAACAAGGTGAACAAAGGGAACGGCTGGGTGGGTGGAATCAACTCTCCAAGGCCTTATTAGAGGAGAATTCCATGCTAGAAGGCTTTCTTACCTTTATTTGTAGTTGTTACGTCCCCACCAAAGAGGTCCAGGTGTTATTTTGTGCAAAAGTGCATTATTGGCTATTTCCCCTAATATAAGCCCTCAATGAATTGAATTGAATGGGGCGTTGTACTAATTCGCTTATTTCCATAGCTCAAAAATCTTATTTTCTTTTTTGTATATATCCTCTATTCATAATGTAAATATGATCCCAAGCGGCACACTTCACTACTTATTTCGATGGAAATTAGCGAATTGGCACAAAAACCCAACCCCCATTGAGGGCTTATATTAGGGGAAATGGCCAATAATGCACTTTTGCACAAAATAACACCTGGACCTCTTTGGTGGGGATGTAACAACTACAAATAAAGGTAAGAAAACCTTCTAGCATGGAATGTGATAATTCTCACATACTTGCAACAATCGCAACAAACAAAACACAAGTTGTGTAGCAGCGAGCTTACACACACTGACGTTTCTAAGGCGTTTAAAGTGCTATATAAATTGATACATAAAAACGCAGTATATTTGCTCATTCTAAAACTTGGGCCTTTTCAGATCGCAGCTTTGGAGCAGGAGTTGAAAACCATTGAGGACCAGCTAATGTCACTGCAGGGACCCAGACAGCAGTGATTTAGAAACGGACATTCACTGGATGTTTCCCTAGATGACATCAGAGCTGAAACTGATGAAGAGATTGGACCACAAAGACCATGGCTGAGGGAAGTAGGGGTGCTGGGGGGTGGGGGAGGGGGTGCTGGAGCACCCCCCCCCCCCCCAGGCACAGCCCCCCCTCGGACAGGGGGGGAAATAATACGTTTGAATCAAAACAGATTTCTGTTACTAGGCCTAATAAATATGCTGTATCACAGTATCGGTGCCTTATGCTGGTTAATTGCCTGTCAGTTTCCTCATGCGTGTGGAGAGGGAAAGTAAAAGCCACTTTTACTGTACACGCACTGTACACGCATTTTGCCGCACGCCCGCACATTCAGCACCTCTTACTGTAAATATCTTCCCGCGGCCATGACAAAGACAATGGGACTGTGTGGTATATTTCCAAGTGTTCTCTGTGTACAGAGGCAGGCAGATAGGAGATGTTCAGGTCCATTTTTTGCAGAGTACAGAAACAGCCGCATAGCTACCCAACGGCCTGACGGTGTCCGGGAGACGAGTGACCCACACAACCAGACATTCAGTTGGCTAGTATAGGCTAAATACATGAATACATCGTGGAGGCATGGGCTCGGTCAGTTGACACCCTGGCCTTTAGTCTCTTGAGACAGACTGTTGACTGACTCTGTCAACAGACAACATCAATTCAAGGAAAAGAGGGCGCTTTTTTAGTTTTTCCTTTATTTTGTCACGATGGGTTCTCAGATTGCCCTGGCCTAGAAGGTAAAAGTCACCTAGACATTCTGTCTCCACATGATTATCACTTCAGCCTTGAACTTTAGAATGTATAAATAGCCCATTTGCTATCTTATCATAGAGAAATGGCCAGTGGCCCTAGGGTTCACTTTAACAACAAGACCTCTTTGGCCAGTTGGAACTTGGTTGAGCAGCTGAAACCAACAATTTGACATGCTTACACTTAAAAAAAATCATAATTTGGCTGTCGAATATGGTTTCTTCTGATACAACAGGACTTTTTGAGACCTTATGTTCACAGGATGAACATTTTTATTTATTTATGATTATTTTCATAGGCTGGATGCCTCTCCACCAGAAATGGTGTGCTGAAAAAAATCCATCACACGAAAGAGGAGAAATAAAGGAATAAAGGAAATAAAGGAAAAAAGGAATTTATATTCATATATTACTATAATAAGCTATGTAATAATGTGATTTAGTATTACCTAATATGTATGCCAGCTATCACAGCTAGGCTGTGCCTTATTGGCCCTTCTACAAATTATTTATGCATGTTGTAATTGTAAATGTATGCTATTAAATGGCATGTGTGCAGCTGTTTTTATAATTTAGTTGTACAGTTGAGTTTTCCACTCCCTCCTGTTGTTGTGACTGACAGTGAGACTGAGTTGTTCTTGTTGTCCTAGTTTATCGTTTTGTTTGTATTGTCCTACTCCTATTCTTATCTCTCTTCTTCGGACTGACTGCACCACAGAAGTCTCCGTGGAGCTGGAGCACGGAGCAGTGTAATACTTGTAGGCTACTATAGTATACATCAGTGGTTCCCAAACTTTTTCATGTCAAGGACCCCCAAATTGACACTATAATTAGCCCTGCGGTCGACCCCCATTTGAAGAGACATGCCAGAGACCCCATAAGAGAAGATTTTTTACTGGCATTTAATGGCATTTCTATCTCTGGGACCCCCAATTTATATTGTAAAAATGTCAATGTTATAATTTAACTCTGAGAGTGTACGGATCCATTTGTACACTCTCAGAGTTACAGACCCATAGGCCTACGGGTCAATTTGGTTCCAAACTATCATTTAGATGGGGACCCCCCTGGGACTCCCTCAAGGACCCCTGGGGGTCCCCGGACCCCACTTTGGGAACCACTGCTTATACATTCGGTAGATACATGGCTCCTCTGCAGCAGTTTTTGTTATAATCCCACTGTGGCTCGTCAGCACACAGTCACACACACACACACACACACACACACACCCACCCGGTGTGTTCCGAGATCTGGATAGATAGCAGCTCACCAACTATGAGGATTAAGGAAGTCGACAGCACATTAACTGCTGTAACGGCTTTTTACCGTTTCCCATAGCAACAGCTGATGACGATACGATACCTTCAAAATATAGGTAATTAAATCCTAACTCCTATTTGATTATCGTATTGGAATCGCTGCAATTCAGCCGCTTTGTCAGAAAAAAGTTGTAGTAAAACAAGGAGGAGATGGAACATTTTTGGATAAATTAATAAATCAATCCGGAAGTGTGTGGACTGTCATGAAAAATGCCGTCAAGTCAACCCATGCATCATGAGACTGAGAGACTCTAAATATAATACTCCCAGATTGCTGGATGGATGGAGAGGAGGAGACCGAACACACTGCTATAAACACCTCTAGAATAAATATATATACTCCCAGACTGCTGGATGGATGGAGAGGAGACCGAACACACTGCTAACAACACGTCTACAGATGCGCTGAGCCCAGAGTCCACACACAGTGGCTTATATATATCTATGGAGATACAAGTTGATGACAGAATCAATGAAGACAAACAGAGCGATCGTCACATTAGCTAGACTGGACAGTTTAGGTCGATGTGGGGGAACAGAAACTAAGTGAGATATAAATAATGAGGAACCAGAGGTGGACGTGAAAGCTGATCAGCATGAAAGCAGGAACAACAGACAGAGAATGGTGTGTAGTAGTGAATGTGAGACTGACAACATCAGGGTTGACATTTATACTGTAACGTCTGCATCATCTGCATGATGCACATCAGCTTCCTCTCAACATGCAACCAACAGCATGCATGTCTGACAGAAAGCAATGGAAAAGGGTGAGTGGAAAACCGTGCTACCTTTTAGTAAATCCATGCAGTCAGTGTGTGTGTGTGTGTGTGTGTGTGTGTGTTATGAATGAGAAGTGCTAGCTAGCCTAGCTATATGGTACGTTAGCCAGTAAGCTAAGACTGATGTTATTCATGCTGCTACCCTCACAAATGTTGCAGTCCTGCCAGAAATAACAGCAGTTTAAGGGGTTTACTAAATGTGGACTATTGTATTTTTTAAATTTGTCCTGATGATGACAGCAATTTAGCTAATGTTAGCTAGAGGTTTAGCCTGTGTTAATCCAAGTAGAGCTAGCCAACTAATGCTAGTTTAATTATTATTAGGTAATTTGAATTACGAGTAGATTTTTTATTTTTATTTTTTTAATGAATGAACCATGATGCCACGACTGCCTGTCTTTGATTGTACAAACCAACACGGATGTAAGAAACAAGCCTGCTTTTCATTTACTTCTGTATCAAGTTCACTGATGTTTAATTGTATCCAGACATTCTTAACGAATTGACTGCCATGTCTGGTCTAACCTTTCCCATACATGTTACTGTGATATTTTAATATTGTGCTGTAGAAAGTGCTGACATTTATTCAAATTTGATTTTATAATTACTGACGTCTTTATAACTAACTGTCATTTACATTATTATTATTATTATTATTATTATTATTACCACCCATTTTGTTACTATACTATACTGCTGTCAAACTGTACTTGTTCTCTATGCTTAGCTCAGTTAGCTGTGCTGTATCTTTGTTTTATAGCCTATGACACTGAATTTCCCTTGGGACTGATACTGATCAAGGTCCATCTAATCTAGTCACTCAATAAAATTATGACATAATCATGTATCATGAGGAAAATAAATTGAACTGACAAAACAAAAATGTATTCAAGGTATATTACAAAAACACACAAACCATTGGCATTAATTAACTTCTAAGCCCAATATTTTATACTTAAACAAAAATGTCCAGTGTACTTTCACATACAATGACATGCCCGAAAATAGGGATGCCGTGTTGAAAGTTGTTAACTCATTCTGGCGGGAACCCTTTTTGGTGTTTTAAGCATTATGTTATGTTGTACTTTAGCTATTGAAAAATAGCAGATCTACAAGCTCATACGAGCTTGTAGGTCTGCTATTTCTTTTTTTTATCGTGAAAACGTGGCGCAAATCTGGAATATATATTCTTTCAGAGCGAACATTTTTAACTAAAATCTTTGCTTCTGGGGGCGGTCCCTGGAACAACATATTTTCAGATTGGGGTCGGAGGCCAAATGCATATAATTTTTGGGGTCCTTGGCATGAAAAAGTTTGAGAACCACTGACAGTTTTTCAGAAAAATCATGATTTAGAAGACATTAAGTAGAATCGAGCCATCAAAAGGAGGGGGGGGGGGAGCAGTAACGCCACACAAACATCACAAAATAGCACATATACTAGTATTTGATGTGATAATGCCACGTTACAGTCTGTGGCAGTCTGTCTGCTGCCCTGTCCTGTGTGCATTTTATCCTACCAGGGGCCTACACGTCTGTCAGGGAGGGAGGAGGGGGTTAAAGAAGAATAGTTTCAGCTGGCAGCAGAGTGTTTCTCCAAAAGACCCAGAGCAACAATTCCCTCCCACTCTCCGCCTGTCTTCCCTCCCATTTTCACAGTCGGCTCTTGTCCGTAGGTCTACTGTACTAAGTGTTGAAACATAGACAGACAGGGACGTGAGGGAGCGCTCGTCTTTAGGCTGCTTGCTGTTCAGGTAACTGATCTTTTTATGACTTAATATAGACTGGGGAGTGGGTACGTACATCAGGCGTCTTACCTACTTGTGAATCATCCTAGACAGACAGCTTATTTTCCCTCTTCTGACTTGGATGTATGTTGTGTTGTTTCTGCTCCTTTTTTCCCCTTCTCACTCCATAATCTTAAGGACTTCTTCTGTGTGTAAAAACTCAGCTGTGCCACTGTGTCTTTGATTCCTCCCCCCACCACCTTATTATTATTTCTTTCACAGTTTCCTACCTTAGCAGGGTTTTAGTGTGCAGTGTTTAGTGCAGTTTAAATGCATAGTAGTGTGCAGTAGCTGTACTTTTAGACTGTGTACTGTGGCATGTTTGTTTGTTTTGTCAAGAAAGGTAATATTAGGTGAAGGATGGGTCTATCAAAGCAAGTGTCCATAGTAGCCTGTCATTCCAGATTTTCTGGTCTTTCACACTATGTGGGCGAGGTTTGACACATTTCAGCCTAGATGCTGAATTAACTTCACTATTACACTTGTATGTGTATAGTGTATATAAAGTTGTGCTTAGCCATCTGGGCAAAGTAAGTAATCCATTACTAAGTAGGCCTTAGTAGAGAAAAAACCTAGGATATGCTTGGAAGACTATAATTAGCCTGTATTTATCACCAGTAATTGGTTTAGACGTCTCTCCTGTTTACAATCTTCTGTAGAAGAGATAAAGTGAGCTCCTCCTACAACCCTCACTCAGTTTAGGGATGTGAATTATCAATTAATGCATTAATAGTTCATTGTCAATTAGTTTCGATAGTTCATTAGTTTCCTCTGCCACGCGAGCGCAGACAGCATTTACATTCACAGAAAACCACCCAATGATGGAACCGCATCATTTTCGATTAATTACGATTAGTTATTATTAACTGTTAAGTTTAATTGACAAATGTCTTAACGGCGATTAATCGATTAGAGATTAACTATTAACATCCCTAACTCAGTTACTTCTTTCAGTCTGCAACAACACATAATAAGATAAGTTCAGGATACCGTTTCGTCCAGACAAACATGCATGACTGATACTTGATAGTGGCTTTGTTTTCTAAAAACTAAGGCTTTTCAAAGACATTTTGTCTTGAAGGCATAGCATTGTCTATGGGAGTGTGTGACCACAGTCCTGTTTGGCAAGTTGGGAAATTTGCCTATGTCTCTTTATCTCTCAGGAGGTGAACTTTGATTGTTGACAGTTGACGGATTTAAGTATTGGCAGACGCAAGGCGAAGCGTTGAAGGTCCCTGACCTCTTGCCAGATTAATGTTTCAGCTCACTTTGAGAATGTCAACTGGCGCAGGCCAGTTTTACCATGCAGAGTAGACTTCATTCAAACCTCAAATTCACTTCCCATGTGCTATGGATTGTAGAGCAACGCCCTACGAACTTTACTCAGAAATGCCACTCAGGTAGAGAATTTCCCGATCTCTGTTCACATCTAGCCTATTATTCTCTGGGTACGTACTGTACGTACGTCTGTAATCCACATAAATCGAGAACCGTTCGCCATATATGGAGCTGGCCTGTTCTGACATCACAACACTTCAGATTTGGGCACAGTGACAGAACTCCATATATAGGAATAAAGGGACACAGGGATACAGAAATCTCCATGTATGGGCATAAAAGGGACACAGACAGATGGGTGGTACTCTGACACGGGTACAACGGGTATTGCATAGCCGGGTGGGGCATGGATCTCCCAACTTCCATCGTTACCGACTCTGTGCTCTACAGCCGGTCTAGTCGTTATAAAACCACAACCAAAATGCTAATCTGTGATGTCTCAAGGGGATAATAGTGAGTAATGTTCGCTAAGGCAAAATAACAGAACATCAAAAATATTTATTGTTCTTATACTATCCTATTTAACCCATTCTGGGCGGAAACCCCTTTTGGTGTTTTAAGCATTATGTTATACTTTAGCTATTGAAAAATAGCAGATCAGTGCCGCGCTACGAGCTTGTAGGTCTGCTATTTTTGAAAAATCACGAAAATGTGGCACATCATTGAATATATATATTCTCTTCAGAGCCAAAGTTTTTAACTCAAATCTTTGCTTCTGTGAGGTCCCTGGAACAACATATTTTCAGATGGGGGTCGGCGGCCAATTACAATTATGTCCACTGACATAGAAACATTTCAGAAAAATGTCATGATTTAGAAGACATTTGTAGAATCGTTCCCAGTTGCTTTCTTCACGGATAGATGTCATTTGATCAGTAGACATTTTATGGTGGCTGCACAGCTAAGTTAATGCAAAAGCTTTGCCGTCCTTCAACTTCAGCTCCATATATGGGTCCTCACCAATGCTCACTATTAGAGACGATACAATTTACAGTCCCAGGCGGGCTGTGGATAGCAAAAACAATTATTGGTGATGTCAAATCTGACTCACTCGCAGAGTCGCACAAGAGGCACAGCACAGGGCACTTTCTAGACGTCAGCCTCTGTTTAGCCATTGTGTGGAGTTCGTATAATGTAGCATGTGTTGTGAAAATTTAGTTCCCAAATCACCTGAATGACATTACTGTAATCTCAGATTATCGACCACCCTCTTAAGAGACACAGAGCACTTAAAGATACAGTATATAGACACACTACTGTACTCTCGACTAGATTATACAGTATACATTATAATTGTTGTGTAACATTTAAACTATCTTGGTTATATCTTTGATAGGTCAATTTCGGCGAATAAACCGATGTTGATTTTGTGTCCTTTTTAAGGTTACATGTCCTGTGGAGAAGAGAAGGAAATCCTGTCTGCTCCTCAGGCACATTTTAGGATAGTGTGTAGAATGCTATTTCTCGTCCAGCTGAGTCCATCTTTGTTTCGGCTGTCCAGGAAACATTTAACAACAAGAATGCTTAATTTATTGTTCGGCTAATTTCCTCTTCTCTGTTTGCAGGAGGACGGCAAAAGGATAACCTCGAGGATTCACATTCCCTCACCCCAAAGTAGCCCTCACTTAACAACCTTTCTTCTGTTCTAATCCGATGCGTTCCTGCGTCCCCTTTGGAAACGTCATTGGTCAAGTTTCTGTGGTATTTCATGGAGTATTTGCATGGGTCCATGAACAGCCGTGTGCTCCTAGGACTCAACTGGTACCCTCATATCCCCGTGGCATTTGGACCTAAGACGGAGCGATGCCACATTTACTAATGACAAGAATGTGATTTTGGACTATCAGATTCCTACTTGGATGTTTTCGCCTATCCCTCATCTGTGATTCTGGGGATCCCTGGCTTGTGGGAATTGTGTTCTTGTTTATAAGTGCTCATTCCCTACCTGTAGCCATTTCCTCAACCCCCCACCCTCCTTTGGTTGTCATTTGGGCCATGGTTCGCAAGAAAGGTTCTTTTATCTTGTGTGGAGCTTTCCTATTTGTTGCCTGGAATGCTTTACTTCTGCTTTATCTCTGGGGGCGACCTCCCATCGGGCGCCATGGCGAAGGTGGCGGAGCCGAGCCGGGCGGGAAAGAGGAGTGGGGCGTGGCCAAAGGGAGAGGAGGCAGTGCCAACCTGGCAGGGGAGGTGATCCGATTGGCGGAGGAGGTGGAGGTGGAGCTGGAGAACCAGAAGAATCTGCTGAAGCAGATTGAGAGCCACAGGTCACTGTGGGCGCAACGCAAAGACCTGGGGAAGAGAGAGACGGGAGGTGGCGGCGTGAAGGGGGAGCGGAAACCAGAGGGTGTCAAACAGCCCCTGGAGCCTTCAACTCCCCTCAAAGACCATGTAGACGATAATGGGGACCAAACTGAATTAAAACATAATACACTGTTCCCTACAACGGTTCCAGATTCAACGTTTGAAAAGAAAGAGGGCGGGGGGGTCAAAGAAGAGACCATTCAGGAGAATAATTCGGAGGTCACAGACGACGGCACTCCTCAAGTCGTCATCCCCATATTGGTCATCGCCTGCGACCGAGTGACGGTGAAACGGAGCCTCGATAGGTTGATTCAGTATCGTCCCTCCCCCGAACTCCATCCCATCATAGTCAGCCAGGACTGTGGCCACGCCGAGACGGCCCGCGTGATTGGCTCGTACGGAGACCAGGTGAGACACATCAGCCAACCGGACCTGTCGGACATCGGGGTGCGGCCGGAGCACAGGAAGTTCCAGGGCTACTACAAGATCTCGAGACATTACCGCTGGGCTCTCAACCAGGTCTTCAACACCTTCTCCTATTCTTCGGTGGTCATTGTGGAGGATGACTTGGAGGTACGGTAAAAGAGCCCAATCTGTGATACAAACTAATGTGTTACATGATAATACATAGCAGTGGAGACATATTCTCTTGGTAGTAGGACTCGGGAGGTCATTGCCTGAAGTCTTGATAGGAAGGAATAACATGGATTGGGCCTTTAACCCCATTCTGGGCAGGAACCCCTTTTGGTGTTTTAAGCATTGTATTAATAGCAGATCTACAAGCTCGTAGACCTGCTATTTTTTTTAAATCATGAACATGTGGCGTAACCCTTTTGAATACATATTTCAGAACGAACAACCATGGAACAACATATTTTCAGATGAGGGGGGGGGGGATGTTTGAGAACCACTGACATAAAAACATGAGGTTTTGCAGAAAACTGTTAAGATTTAAGAAGACATTTTTAAGAATGTCCTCAGAGTCTAAATGGGTTATGTTCTGTACAATGCCTATACAGAACATATGCCAATGACTAATCCATAGGAACAACATATCGTATGTCATCCAAGTCTGAAGCAACATCCTGTAACCTGTTGAGCTGTGGTTCCTGTTCCAGGTCTTGCATGTCCCCCCCCCCCCCCCCCCCCCAACATATTTGATTGGTCCAGGTTAATCTATTTACTATGTCTGGTATCAAATCAATAACTCTTTCCCTTAACTCATTTAGACCTAAGGACGATTCTACAAATGCCTTCTAAATCCTGACACTTTTCTGAAAAACCCCATGTTTCTTTCTCAAACATTTTCATGTCAAGGACCCCCCAAAATATATGTAATTGGCCACTGACCCCCCCCCCCCTCCCCATCTGAAAATATGTTGCTCCAGGGACCTCCCAGATGCTAAGAGTGTTCAAAACTTTAGCTCAAAGATTGCGCCACAGTTTTTAAAAAATAGCTCAAGTATAACAATGTTTAAAACGCCAAAAGGCGTTCCCGTCCAAAATGGGTTAAGTAAAGCATCAAGGCTTGTGTCTACTTTAGTTCATACCAGGCCCTACAGGGCAGCACTGGCAGAAATGACACTGCTACATTGTAGACTGCTCAGCATTTTCCGTAGATTTAAATGGCCCTTTTAATTGAAGAGGTGTAATTACATCTGGGCTCAATTTGATATTTGAGGTTAATAATGACTGGAGTTGGTCCTGTAATGTTCCCACGTTTGTTGGCACAGAATCATTTTTCTTTCTCGATTTTGTTTAATGATTTCTTGATCTAAAAAGAAGGAGAAAAAAAAGTTGTGCAGCACCAACCTATTCATACTGCGTAATTATGTTGCAGTTTGAAGCATTGCTCTCCAAGTCAAACTCTGGGTGTACTCTAAAAGCCAGAGTAGCAGTGTTGATTTCCTCGACTAAAGCAAAGACGAAAAATGTTCGTCGACTACCTTTTTCCACTGACAAACTAAATGGAAACTAAATTAAAACTAAGCTATGGTGACTAAAACTAAGACTAAATATACTGACAATTTCGTCAACAAAAACTGTTAGGAAGGGACTAGTGGACAAGAGATCAGAATAAGTCATTTTACACTTGGTTGCATGCTGAAAATAGCCCCGCCAAGGCCCGCCAAAATACATTTTAGTCGACTAAATCAACTGTAGATTTAGTCGACTAAAATCTTATGATATTTAGTCTATTAAACTAGACTAACTCTAAAACATTACAGGTGACTAAAATGTGGTGACTATTAAAACTAAATGAAAACTATTCAAGAGACTGAACTAAAACTAAAATGTAAATTTGCTGCCAAAAACAACACTACTGAGTAGTGAACATAGAAGAGTTTTTGGTAGCATGATGCATGCATAAATAAACCTGTTGGGTGTTTGTTTGTAAAGGAAGGTATAGTGGAGAATGTGCTTGTTGTATCCATGTATAATTCATATAATTATAATTCAGAGTGGACAGCTAGTTTGCATTTTCAGATGAGCACATTTGAGTGATTAATTAAATAATTAGCCTATGGGCTCTACACAGAAAAGGCTGCAGCAGAAGTGCCTATGCAAATTAATTAACCACTTGAGACCAGTTTTATACTTGGTATAATACAGCATTATCAAATCTACAAGCTGGTGAGCTTGTACATCTGCTATTTTTTGATAGAAAATGTAACATTTAGGAAAATGTTCACCTTTTAATGACAAGGGACAGCAGGTTGAGTGTGGTTAACCCATTTAGGCCTGACGTCGACATTTTAAAAAATGTATTTTTTCATGAAAAACCTATGTTTCTAATATCAGTTGTGCTTAATATTTCATGTCAAGGACCCCAAAATGTATATATAATAGGCCACCGACCCCCATCTGAAAATATGTTGCTCCAGGGACCCTCCCAGAAGCAAAGATATGAGTTGAAAACGTTCGCTCTGAAAGAACATATATTCAAAGATTTGCGCCACATTTTCACGATCATTCAAAAATAGCAGATCTACAAGCTCGTAGCGTGGCACTCGGTGCCACGCTACGAGCTTGTAGATCTGCTATTTTTCAATAACTAAAGCATAACATAATGCTTTAAAACACCTAATGGGGTTCCCGCCCATAGCAAGCAAAATTCCCATCTGTGTAAACATTGGATAGGGGAAACTAGCTAAAGAAATAAATAAATACAGTTGCCCAATCGTCCAAAAAAAGATCTGGGCCACCTGATAGCGGTTAGGGCACATCCCACATGGACCATGAGTCCCTGGTTCCAATCCCAACACGGCCACCTGATAGCGGTTAGGTTAGGGCACATCCCACATGGACCATGAGTCCCTGGTTCCAATCCTACATGGACCATGAGTCCCTGGTTCCAATCCTACATGGACCATAAGTCCCTGGTTCCAATCCTACATGGACCATGAGTCCCTGGTTCCAATCCTACATGGACCATGAGTCCCTGGTTCCAATCCTACATGGACCATGAGTCCCTGGTTCCAATCCTACATGGACCATGAGTCCCTGGTTCCAATCCTACATGGACCATAAGTCCCTGGTTCCAATCCTACATGGACCATAAGTCCCTGGTTCCAATCCTACATGGACCATAAGTCCCTGGTTCCAATCCTACATGGACCATAAGTCCCTGGTTCCAATCCCAACCCGGCCAGACTATTTACTTCATGTCACTCTCTCCGTTTCCTGTGTCTAAACCAGTGTTGATTTCGTTGACTAAAACTATTTTCTTTTTCGTCGACTACCTTTTTTTTCACTGAGGAAAACTAAATGGAAACTAAATTAAAACTAAGCCATGATGACTAAAACTAAGACTAAATATACTGACAATTTCGTCAACAAATAAAAACTAGACTAAAATGTTAGGAAGGGACTAGTGTTCAAGAGATCCGGTAGAAGTCATTTTACACTTGGTTACATGCTGAAAATAGCAGATCTACAAGCTCACAACGTGTCGCTGTGGGCTTGTAGATCGGCTAGCCTATTTTCAGCAAGTGAAAAAACGAATGAAAAAGTAAGTGAAAAACAGTCATTACGACGGCATCAAGGCCCGCCAAAACACATTTTAGTCTAGACTAAAATCCTGATATTTAGTCGACTAAAACTAGACTAACACTAATCAGTTCATGGACCTTCCTGTAAGAATTGGGGTTCTGGTTACTGTCCTCTACTTGTTTTCACATAACAGTGTTTGTTTTTTTGATCACAGACAACTAAGGGACAACTCGTTCACGTTCTGTTTGTTTTGGCTGATCCATTCCACCTTGAACGAAATTGAGAGGTCAAGTTCACTAAAACAGATAACACAGTTTTCATTCCTTAGGCATGAAGTGGATTTGTTCAGCCTTCTTAATCGCTCTTTCCTTCATGGTTGTCTGTGATTGATTATATGATTAACCACAACTGGCCTAATCTCTTAGGCTGTGTGTTTTGACAGAGATAAATGTTCATTGTTAAAGAGTGTGACGTGCTCCTTTTTTTAAACATGATTCATAGACGCCTCTCTCTTTTTTTCCCCTTCTCCCCACACACACAGGTGGCACCTGATTTCTTTGAGTATTTCAGAGCCCTCTACCCTATCTTGCACTCTGATCCTAGCCTGTGGTGCGTGTCTGCCTGGAATGACAATGGCCGAGACGCCCTGGTGGATCCGGGAAGGTCCGATCTCTTGTACAGAACCGACTTCTTCCCGGGTCTGGGCTGGATGCTCCTCAAGGAGATGTGGGCCGAGCTGGAGCCCAAATGGCCCGCCGCCTTCTGGGACGACTGGATGCGTCAGCCGGTGCAGCGCGACGGACGCTCCTGCATCCGACCGGAGATCTCCAGAACTATCACTTTTGGACGAAAGGGCGTCAGTTTAGGTCAATTCTTTGACCAGTACCTGCGCTACATTAAGCTAAACACAGATTTTGTGCCTTTTACCAAACGGGATTTGTCTTACTTGATAAAGGAGAAATACGACGAAGACTTTGTGAAGGAGGTTTACAGTGCCCCTCTGGTGAAAGTGGAGGATCTACAACAAGGGGGGAGTCTGAAGGGAGCGGGTCCGTTCCGGGTGCAATATTCCAGCCGGGACAGTTTTAAGGTCTTGGCTCGCAATCTCGGGGTAATGGACGACTTGAAGTCGGGGGTTCCGCGTACGGGCTACAGGGGCGTCGTCAGTTTCCTGTCGCGAGGTCGAAGGGTCTTTTTCGCCCCGCCAGAGGGGTGGACGCAGTATGACGCCAGCTGGAGCTGAGAGTACTGGGATTAACAGATATGAGGCGCTGGACACGAGACGAGACACAAGAGGAATACCCTTTTCAAAAACCAAAGAATATACTGTAGTTAGACACAACACGGTAAAAATGAAGGAACTTTAACTAAAAGTTTGGAAAACTGATGCAGGGTTGGGGGAGATTATCTTTGGTGATGGGGCAAAACGTTCTTTTAACACTTGTTTATGACTGCAGACATGAGGCCTGTGTCGTGTTCATAAAGGGCCTTGCAAATGGGAGCGATAAAACGCGCCTATAGTTCATTTTCAATAAGACCTGCGTTTTTTGCGCGGAGCAGTCGCGGTGCGACAACGCAAGCGTATTTACGTGAGTGTGGTCCCGTGAGTTTGTTGCGCGCGTGCTCGTTTCGTGCACACGCCCGCGACTCACCAGACCTGGATTCTGTTTAGCTTATTTTTTTAACGCTTGCGTTGTCGCACCCCTCTTGAGCAGACCTGGAGGAGACCTGTGTTGATCCAGACCTGGAGGAGACCTGTGTTGATCCAGACCTGGAGGAGACCTGTGTTGATCCAGACCTGGAGGAGACCTGTGTTGATCCAGACCTGGAGGAGACCTGTGTTGATCCAGGCAACAACGCCTACGTTCCTCGCTTCACGTTTGCAAGGCCCTTCAAGCTTCTAGAAATGTACTGCTGTTAACAACACAGTTCAGAAGAGGTCACGTGAGCAGATAAAACTCTGCTAGAATGTCAAGAGTCACGCTGACTGTTCTGAGGTCAGCGCTGCTGTTCCAAGATGATTTATGAACACCGGGCCCTGACTGCAGTGTAGTGCACAATGTGATGTGAAGCTAGACATTAATCTCAAGAAGAACTACGAGGGTTTGTTCTTTGGCTCGAGCTGGTCTTGGAAGGTCTGCTATTTGTTACAATGTTGATGTCTTGAACTTCTTGGTGTAGCCCAGTATAATTTGATGACAATTACTTTTATACATTCATTCCTGAAGGTGGCAGTGTTCTATAGAACTACATCATCTTCTACCCAAAGGACCACTTCACCTCTTTTCAAACCTATCTTCATAATAGGTCCTCAGTAATAATCATGATAAAATGGCACAATTATTTTCCTACTCGGTCTACTACTGCTCATAGGTGGAGGGCTGTTGGCAGTTCAGAAACCCGTCCACCTCCCACCCACATCGTCGATGGGGGATCCAAGCTAATAGAAACTGCAGGGTTTTCTATTCCTGAAAAGTTGCTGAAATCGTTCTCACGGTAATACAAATTAAACATTTTTGTAAATAAAATAGAAAATCTGCCTAACGATGTCACTGGTGGACGGGTTTCTGAACTGCCCACAGCCCTCCTATGAGACACAGACTGAGTAGGAAAAAATTGTGGTATTTTATCATGATTATTAGTGAGGACTAATTATATGAAGATAGGTTGAAAAGTGGTCATTTAAATAATCCGCATTTCCAGTTCAAGACTCCACCCAAGGTGAAGGAACTTGTCAAAAGTTAACTGGAATTAAAATTTTCAGTTTAATTGGGAAAAAAAACAAATGAAGGAAAAAAATGTATATGATGCATATAAAGATTTTTCAGTAAGGCCATTTTGAATTTATTTTATTTACCATGGAAAAGATTTGTCATTCTGCAAATTAGTTGAGATTCAAAACACCACCGGGTGTTGTACTTAAAGGATAACTTTTTTTCAACCAAGGTTCAGGTTTTACAAATTACATCTGGCCACAAAAGACCACAGGATCTACTGAATGTGAAGGTAGCCTACTGGGGGGAAGCCTCACTGTGTCATAGGCTCAATAAGTCAGTTTGACACATTCAGTAGATCCCGTGATCTTTTGTGGCCAGATGTAATTTCTTGGGGTCTAGTAGGACTATAGTAAATAATTAAAAAGAAATCGCTATAATATTTTGTAAAATACATATTTAGCCCCATGCTCGAATGCCCCCGCCCCCCTGTCAAAAACAGCTAAAATCCCTAAAACGAAAGAAAGCAGCAAATGGAAAGAAATTAACAACAATCTTCTACTTTCTCTAATAACAACCTAAAACATGAATCTTGGTTGAAAAGAACTAAAGTTGTCCTTTAACATGATTCCAAACAATGGTTTGGAAAGACAACAATTGTTTGTCATAATGATAAAAAGTGGGCTAGAGTTTAATAAATGGTAATCATTGTACTGTAGCTTTGGGACATTATCCAGAAGATTGGCTGATTGATTCCTGTCTGTATGGTGATGTGTAAAAACCACTGCCTGATGTGTTTATAACTTTAATACGTTGCAAATAAAATACTATTTTGATATTTGTCCACATATCTAGGGAGTCTCTCTTTGTGTTGCAGTTCATGCAGCTGTAAACACCTTACGCTGCATGAAAAAGATACCAAAAGTGGGAAGAAGTCCATTGTTTCAAACGACCTGCGATGGCCAGTTATCTCTCCCCACTTCCTTTAAAAAACAAAAGTTGTCATCCTGTCAGATTCCTTCCTGCGCTCTTTCCTGTTTCAAAAACATGCTGGTGTTGCTTTTCTGTAGACCTGGGAACGATTCTACAAAATGTCTTCTGAAAAACCTGTTTCTGTGTCAGTGGTTCTCAAACATTTTCATGTCAACGACCCCCAAAAATATATGTAATTGGCCGCCGACCCGCATCTGAAAATGTTATTCCAGGAACCCCTTGGAAGCAAAGATTTGAGTTAAAAACGTTTGCTCTACATTTTCACGATTTTTGGGTTAAAAGAAAATGGGTTACAAAATTGTGCGATACAAATTATATTAAAGACAAAGGTTGTTTGCACTCTTTTGTCCCATAGTTATTCGTCGTTTACTGTAATCTCTATTCACACAACATCATCACAAATCACCATCAGACTTTTAGTCCATGGGTTCTGAGATTGCTTTTACCCAGAGTCCCAGAGAGATACATTTCTGGATGTTGCCTGCTTGGTGTCTTCTTCTGGTAGAGCTGGCAGAACGTTCATCAGGATTAACAAGCTTCACTCTTTACTTCTTTCACCAAACAGGGAACAGATGTTTGGAGCTCTCCTCCGAGCCCTGGGAGCACCAGGCCAGCTGTGTTTCGGTAACGTGCTTATGACTATTTGTTCACATTTAGAGCCACAGAAAGGAAAAGAGCAATTAACTGACAAACAACTGTCATCAAAGTCAAATATTTGTTGAGCGTGCATAGCCAAGCAGTAAACAACTGATTATGACTGATTTATAAATACTTTCATAGCAGTCTAGAGTAGGGCTTTCACTTCTAGTCATTTTTACTAGTAGACTTACTAGTTGTTTAACTGTTTAACCTATTATATATATAAATCTCTGTGTACATTGGTGAATATAATCTAGCATTCTAGCTGATCTTGAGGCCTACAAAAAACGAGAGAAAAAAAAAGTCTTGTCAACTAGTACCAGCAAGGTCAACTAGTGGAATTACTTATTAGCCCTAGTCTAGACCAGGGATACTCAAATAGATTTACCTGTGGGCCACATTACAAAAATGGCAAGGGGCCAGGGGCCAGTAGATAAAATTACGACATTAATGATACTTGATAACTTCTCTCTTTCAATTGCTTTATTTTCGCAAAATGTATCAAAGTACAATGTGCATGCACACAATATGTAAGTAAATAAATAAATGTGTTACATTTTCTTGCATAAACACAAAGAGCTGTTTCCATAACTGCACAAATTATTGCACATAACATGAGTAGCTGTTATAATAAAATAACATAACATGAGTAGCTCTTTGCCTGCCTGTCTGTCTGTCTGTCTGTCTGTCCATGAGTAGTTATTTGTCTGTCTGTCAATGAGTAGCTGTCTTACTGTCTGCCTGTCTATGAGTAGCTGTCTGCCTGCCTGTCTATGATTAGCTGTCTGTCTGCCTGCCTGCCTGTCCAATTGTCCATGAGTAGCTGTATGTCTGCCTGTCTGAGTAGCTGTCTGCCTGCCTGCCTAATTGTCCATGAGTAGCTGTCTGTCTGCCTGTCTATGAGTAGCTGTCTGCCTGCCTGCCTAATTGTCCATGAGTAGCTGTCTGCCTTCCTGCCTGTCCAATTGTCCATGAGTAGCTGTCTGTCTGTCTATGAGTAGCTGTCTGCCTGCCTGCCCAATTGTCTATGAGTAGCTGTCTGTCTGTCTATGAGTAGCTGTCTGCCTTCCTGCCTGTCCAATTGTCCATGAGTAGCTGTCTGTCTGTCTATGAGTAGCTGTCTGCCTTCCTGCCTGTCCAATTGTCCATGAGTAGCTGTCTGCCTGCCTGTCCAATTCTCCATGAGTAGCTGTCTGTCTGCCTGTCTATGAGTAGCTGTCTGACTGCCTGCCTGTCCAATTCTCCATGAGTAGCTGTCTGTCTGCCTGTCTATGAGTAGCTGTCTGACTGCCTGCCTGTCCAATTCTCCATGAGTAGCTGTCTGCCTGCCTGTCCAATTCTCCATGAGTAGCTGTCTGTCTGTGAGTAGCTGTCTGCCTGCCTGCCAGCAAGTTGGTTAACAGAAAATAAATTGTTATGGCTGAGTAAAATAAAATACAATAAACACAATTTGCCTGAAAATAGATTACCCAGCTATGACCTTTTTCATGAAAAAAAATGAGTAGTGATATGGCTGACTGAGTAAAATAAAACAATCTACCTGAAAATAGATAGCTATAAGTGAAGAGCAATTTCCGCAATTTCCATTTCCACCATTTCCGCATTTCCGGAATTTCCGGAATTTCCATTTCCACCATTTCCGCAATTTCCATTTCCATTTCCAACTATTAATGGCAGCTGGGTTTCATCATTCAAATAAAATAGAATTCTGTCCGTTTAGCTATAAAATTATGTCAGGGAATAGGGATACACAGTATATGTCTTTCATTTGCATTGCATCCCCCCCCCCCCCCCCCAAGCTTTTATTTTCGTTCGAGTAATAGTACAACTCTAATAGTATTACTTATAATGTAATTAAAGATAACTTCATTCAGATTTATTTATTTTTATTTCATTTTCCAGATTTTTTTTTCTTTTTTTTTGATTTTCATTGGTGGGCCAGTCATAATGGTCCCGCGGGCCTGATGTGGCCCGCGGGCCTGAGGTTGAGTATCACTGGTCTAGACTAGTAGTTGGTTGCACAGCTGGATTAAGAATGAGAGATATGTCATTGAAAAAAAGCATTTATTAACCAAACAGTATTCTTACTGTACTGAACAGACAACATCCTTACAATTAAGGAAATTAAAGATAACACAAAACACGAGCTTCATTAAACGGAAAATCAAAAATCGAATTTTCAAGATGACAGAACAGTATAAAATTTAACCTGACAAATTCTTCAGGTTCTCCTGATTTAATGAAACTGCTGTCCCACCTGGAAATGTACTTTCTGTTTATATAGCTACACTATACAGCTTAAACATTTTAACAAAGAACTTGTTTTAACCAAAACCACATCACAGTACCTTGAAAGATATTTTTAATTATACATTCAGTCTGCAGAGGGCACTGCATGCTTCATAAACAAATAAACAAATAAAAAATAAAACAAAATCCCATTTTTAATCATTTAAAATAAATGATGCTGGGATAATATACAAGATTTTTGCCATCTGGTGTTTTCAACTTGAAAAAAATAATAAAAGTTTTCACTTTCTGTAACAAGTGTAAGTAAACTGCAAATCTAAAACAAACTTTGCACAAGAAATTGGAATGGATTCCGTTGTCCTCTTTACCGTGTGGGTTCAACTGCAAGGAGAGTAGAGGGAGATAGAGTTAATTCTTCTAATCTTAGGTCAGGTGTACAGTATTAAAGGAAACGGGTGTGCAACAGATCGATTTAATAGATTATACAAAATAATCAATTTGAATTGATGGAAAAAAGACTACATTTAGTTTAAAATTCAGACGGGTCTGAAGTGAGTTGTGCTGTACTGTACTGTACTGTCAGGCTAATCACCACCACTCAAAAAAGTAAGCAATAGACAAAAAGAATAAAATAAATAATATACATTTTTGACAGTAATCATAGTCAAAAACGTATTATTTCCATTATGACCCATAGACAGGACGATTCGCCCTATTTTGGCTGTTCAGTCAGTGACAGTCTCCTAGACTGTAACCATATACCAGTGTTAGTTGACTGGAGGACTAGAGGAACCTTTTTCTTTGTCTTCTTTAGAAGTAGAAGCGTGGCTTGAGGCTACCCGACTGCTGTTGTGGTCAATGAACGGTCATATAATATGAATCAAGACAATCCATAAAAGGTACTTACTGTACGAGGAGATGTCGATCTGGTCGGGCAGCTCAGTGATGTTCACTTCAAAGCGCTGCTGCACACTGTGGAGTGTGCGGATGTCGGTCTCGTCTGCCACAAATGTGATCGCAAGGCCTCTGGTACCAAATCTGCCTGCTCTGGCAACCTGGAGAAAAAGAAAAGATGTGATGTTTTTAAAACTCTTTCAACCTGTCCTGGTTTTGGGGCATGTCATGATAATAGCAAAGATAGCCTATCTACAAGCTTGTTTACATACTTGCGACGTGTTGTAAGCTTGTTACATAACTATTTTACAATGAAGTATAACCCAGTACATATGGTGAGATATGGACTGTACAGGCTTCCCAGATAATTGAGGAGTAGTTTAATTCAACTTGCTTGTTGAAGTGACAATTATTTAAATATATATATTATTATTAAAACCTGACATCCCTAGTCTAATCAGTCCCTGATAGGATATATTGAATACGAAGGAGTTCAATGCAGACAGTTAACAATTATTCTCCCGATTGGTTCAATGGTTCTGCTTGGTGTCACGTTTCTAGTAGTCTCGTGTATAGTCAGACAACTATTCCACAATCTCCGAATGCTATATAGAGTCTGGAACTACACCTCCCGAAAGACGAGTAAGGAAGCTGCCATTTCCGTTCACGAAAATATATTTTAAAATATCTTTAGAGCTTTTTCTTTTTTGCTAAGCAACAAGCTATATATGCTTAGATGATTTCTATTTATATTAGGATAAATTTGCGCAACTGTAAAGACAAAACGGAAGTGGGGAGCAGACCAGTATCCACTTCCGCGTTATAGTTTACTCATGACAGCTCTTTCGTTGCTCCAGAATGTATGATGGAAGCGTTTGAAAATTGCGAGAGGCAACAGTCTGGTAACGCAAGACGATGTTTCTAGCAACATGGCTACCGGTGTGATCGCTGTGCTGTTTACCAATACATACACCCTTCTGGAGCCCAGTTAAAAAAACAAGAAAGATTCGTTTTTTTGCTGATTGCACAACAGGGGTATTGGAAACGGAAAGTGAAGCAAAAGTGGACGGTCAATGTTTTATTCAATTCCTACCCTGTGTAGGTAAGTGTCCGAGTCCTCAGGCATGTCGTAATTGAAGGCAATGTTGACCCGCTCAATGTCCATCCCGCGTCCAAAAAGGTTGGTGGCCACCAGGATCCGGCGCTGGAAGTCTTTGAACTGCTGGTAGCGTGACAGTCTACAGAGGTAATGAGGGGGAGGGGATGAACAACAACACCACACAGTGTCATGTATTTCTGTGTGGTTGGGAAATAAAGAACCATTTTATTCTTAACCCATTAATCGATTCTACAAAATGTCTTCTGAATCATGACAGTTTTCTGAAATACCTCATGTTTCTATATCAGTGGTGCTCAATATTTAATGTCAAGGACCCACAGAATTATACTGTATGTATTTGGCCTCCGACCCATCTGAAAATATGTAGTTCCAGGGACGCCCCCGGAAGCAAAGAATTGAGTAAAAACGTTCACTCATTTGCGCCACATTTTCAAGATTTTTTTCAATAGCTAAAGTAGAACGGAATGCTTAAAACACCAAAAGGGGTTTCTGCCCAAAATGGGGTTTAAAGCTGCAATCTGTAAGATCTACAGTATGTCCAAAACTGTCCCAAAATAACCTACCTACAATCTCTAAATTATGAGCATGTAGAATCGGCTATTTTCAGCCACACAACTATACTATAGAATAAGCGTTACCGTTCTGCCTGGTCCATCCCGCTGTGGATTGCGATGGCAGGGAAGTTCTGTTCCATCAGCAGCTGGGCCAGAGCCACGCAGCGAGGGACGGACCTCACAAAGATCACCACCTGGACAACAACACATTCGTTTTTTTGTGGCTGTGATTAAACATGCTGGTACCACATGCATAAGACGCATGAGAATTGAGATCCCTTGGTTATTTTTTTTACATACTTGCAGTACTAATTGGGCATTAGCCGAGTCGGTACCCAGGCTTTTATTTTCGTTCGCGTTCGGCTCCAAAAAATGAAAGCCTGTGAAAAACGCAAAAGCCCCCAGTGCAGCTCTCCAACGTTGAAGCACTACTGGGCCCTAGTGGTAAGAGGTGGTGACTGCAGGCGGACCCGTGGAGTTATGACGAGGAAACCCCCGTGCAGCATGGGGTTTAACATTGAGCGCCCGTTTGCACTTCCGTATTTTGGGCACCGAATTTTGGTGCCCAAATCGAAAAAAATGCGGAAGTAGACGGTTCTTCCGGGTGCTTCAAAACTGTTCCCACGAACATGAAAATGTTCCCACGAATTAAGAGCATGGCCTCTGGAACACAATTTAGACTATCATGAGTCACAGACAAACAACGGGGGAGTCGGTGATCCATCATACTTTCTTCCAGTGGCAGGAGAAACTCAGGGGTAAAGTAGTCTTTGAATTATGTAATTTGTACAGATGAGATGTTACTCTGGTGATTAGATTATTGTATATAGCAATACTGACAGGCTAATAGAAGATATTTAATAAATACAGGCTGTTGTATCATCAAATAGTTTTGTCTTTGTCGACCAATAATTTGTTGTCGATTAGTTCTTTGTTAATATATATATTTTTCCTGTAAGCTCTGTATTAAATCCTTTCAATTTCACCAGTTTATAACTTTATAACAAAATTGATTTGTTCAATCAACCCTGAATGAAGTCAGCTGAGAAAAATCACCTGATTGAACTCCAGCACATCGAGCAGGTCAATCAGCTTCCTGTTCTTGTCGCCGTCCTTCAGCTTGACGTAGTGCTGCTGCAACCCGTGAAGGGTCAACTTGGTCTCGTTGTCCACAAAGATCTCCATCGGCTGGAGAAAGAAGGGTTTGGACGGTGTTTTAAGGTAAGGGTGGAGAAGGAAGGGGTTGGACGGTGTTTTAAGGTAAGGGTGGAGAAGGAACTGGTTGGACAGTGTTACGTAAGGGTGTGGCGGGCGGGGAAGGTCAAGGTGAGTTTAGTTTGTTAGCATTTCAGACAGGAGTTATATGTTGTGTGTGTGTGTGTGTGTGGTGCATGAAACAGTATGTGTTGAGGTGAATGTGAGGTTAAGTAAAACAAACTACACATCTCTGGGCTTTAAGAGCTTGCTACAGTATATTCAAACATGTTAATGCTAATCAGTCTAACTGAAGAATATCATGAATGTACTTCAAGATAAGTGCAGATTTCTACCTCAAAGTACCTCGAAAATGTAAGTCAAACCACTGCTAATCAAACACCGTCTAATCCATTCACACACTATCGCACCCCAATTATTTATAAATTATTACCAGTCTAGCTGGTTGGTCCGTCAGTTGGTCGGTTGACAAGTTAGTCAGTTTTCAAAAGAATCCAATCATGTTTGTGAAATTATATCATTTAAACTAGTCCAAGGAAGCCTAAATGTATACCCATATCACATATGTCATCAATTATATTCTGAATTCCAATTTGAATTATTTAGCACCATCTAATATAATGCTGTATAGGGCGTCGCAGTCCCGCCCCCTACCAGGGCCCAGGAAATTATTCCCTGTTCATTTTCCTCATAGACATTTCAAAAAGTATTTATTTAAAGACCTTTAAGCCTCGTACAAAGCTAACTCGAGTTGTGACAAATCTTGACAACAAACTCTCAAAAAATGTTGGGCCGAACTAATAATTAGAAAGAAGAAGAAAACGGCAGGTTTTTCTTGTTTTTCTTCTTTGTAATTATTTGTTCGGCCCAAAATGTTGTGTTTGTTGTAAACGTCTTTAAATAAATACTTTTTGAAAAGCCTATGGAAAAAATTAACGGGGAATTCACTTCTGGGTCTCACGTCGTCATGAAAGGGGACTGCGACGCTCTATACTTTAATAGACTTGGACACTACACATCCGTCTTCATGCTCTCACTTCCATCATCATGTAACTCTTTGCCTGCTCCCAGTGTTCAGGATTCACGTTTGCCATTTCTTAGACCTTGTTGACAATTATTGTGCTGTAAAGAACCAAACTATTGCTACACTTTACAACTGCTGTGCTCGCCTATCTCAGGGCAGTTACCTCAACTCCATTTAAGTTGACTCGAATGACAATAAAAGTAATAGGCCTGTTCTGGCAAGGTGGCACACAGACTCGGGCTCCATTTCTTTTCACTGTCCTCCACTTTGCTGGGAAAAGTAATTAACTACAGAGGCTTCAAGAGCTAGAATCACTATGGCCTGGTTCTCTCTCTGGGGCTTTACTTCAGTGTTTCTATTAGAAGACTATTGTAGGTGAGAATGTTTCCTTGTTGTAATTTAATTCCTGTACATTCAGCCACATGGTGTGGTAACTGTGGTTATACCTCAGGGGGAAGGCCTGCCTAACAACATAGAATGAAGCTTGAGGTTTTTGAACAATGCAGAGGAAAGATTTCACTGCCAGGATTATAGAGCAGTTTCTTTGATAAGTTCACATGAAAAAGTACAACCTTGAATCTGTGGTAGTACTTAATTATTTGATAGCCACTTGAAGTTCCCTATATATATTCGATTGTATTATCCAATTTATCCCATACATTATCTTCATCTGTCTTACATTTTCTAGCAATGGTGAGGCCGTTGGTTCTGGAAATAAAGTAAAACTTTGAATATTTCACTAATGAAAGCTCATTGCCAAGAGGGCAAATATGCTAAATATGGCCAAAACCAGGTTGTGTAGGAAACACTAATTGCAGTGGTACCAAATGTAAGTGTTTCACAAAGCACACATGGTATGCTTTGACTATAATTATCTTAGCTAATTTAGTTATCACTGGCTAAGACGTTTTCTTGGAATAAGGAGATATTTCTTTCTTGCTAGTAGCTCGCATTTATGGAGGTCTTAAGGCAACATAGACGGTGACATGTTGCCAGTCCACTCCAAAAGGCATGGCAGAGTGGGGAAAGGGGTAGAGGAGGCGTTGAGAGAGGAACGAGAGAGAGAGGTGTGGGTGATGCAAGAGATGAGGCGTAATTAATTACATCTTGCATGAACTTTCTGCAGACAGGACGGATCTCTTTACTCAGGGTGGCACTGAACATCATGACCTGCTTCTCATGGGGCGTCATGCGGAAAATCTCCTGGACATCTCTGCGCATGTCTGGAAGAGGGTGGAAGAACACCTCGATTAGAATCAATATATTCACTCTGTGGCTGGAAAAAGAACATTGGAGCTTAAACAAGCGAAGTATTCATGAGCTCTCGGTTTGCAGCATGTGTACAAATTCATAATGCAGCATACAGCAGTCGTCACTGGTCAGACAGACGACTACTAAAATACCAACAACCATAATACCACCAACAACAGACAATATCAAAACACATCAACGGAATTACACACCTATACACCACATATCATAAACGTATGAACTCTTATAAAGGCCTTTGCAAACAAAACAAACATCAACTCAAATAACACATATAGCCATTCACTGCATGTGGAACCGATGCAGAATGTATACATTCCATGTAAACCAGTGTGTACAGTATACACACAGTATACAGTATACTACATTCGCTTATGTAGCAAATCATTTTCACAAACTCACAATTTCATGGAACTGAAAAGTGGAAACACTGTACATACTATTTCAGCATCATATGGCCCAAAACAGCTACTCAACGTCTGTATAATAGGCATATTGTTGGTCAGGGGTAACCTTTGAACCATCTCATTGATTACACATGGTGTTGCAAACACATTTCAGCTGTGAGGCCCGGGTAATGTGCTAGCTAATCACACACTGAATCTGATGTTTGGATATTGTTACATCTTCTCAAAACTTTACATTAATTCCAAAAATGGGAATGAACAGAGTTGATGGTGACGTTATTTAGTCATAAGTCAATACTTGTTTTTTTCAATCATAGGTCTGTAGGAGGCCAACCGTATATAAGAGGGTCAAGTATGTGTGTCTGTGTGATTGTCCAGAGCTAATCTTGCTTACTACTAGATCAATTGCTGCCAAATTTACAATGACGCAACTTAACCCATTCTAGACGGGAACCCCTTTTGGTGTTTTAAGGATTATTTTGCAGATATACAAGCTCATAGCGTGGCACCGAGTGCTGCAATACGAGCTTGTATATCTGCTATTTTTGAAAAATCTGGTGCAAGTCTTTGAATATATATTCTTTCAGAGTGAACGTTTTAAAAATTTTAGATGGGGTCGGTGGCCAATTACATATCATTTTTGGGGTCTTTGACATGAAATATTGAGCACCACTGATATAGAAACATAGGTATTTCAGAAAACTGTCATGATTTAGAAGACATTTTTTAAATATCTACGTCAGGCCTAAATCATGGCTTAAGCACTTGAATTTTTTTATTTTTTTTTAAATATAATATTTCATGAATTTAATTCTCACCAAGCTGTTCGAGCATCTTGTCACATTCGTCCAGGATGAAGTGTTTGATGTGACGCAGGTTGAGCATCTTGGTGCGGGCCAGGGCCATGATTCGTCCCGGTGTTCCCACCACCACGTGGGGACAGTTCTTCTTCAGGACCTCCGCGTCTTTCTGGATGGACAGACCTCCGAAGAACACCGCTACCTGGAGAGACACACGTGGAGATGGGATGCATTACAAAGGATCATCGCCTCGGGGAGGCAGTGTTGTAGAATTGTACAGATGTTGGCTGGACTAGAGCAGGGGTTGTCAAACCTTTTCAGGACAAAGATGTGTAAAGAAAAAAGCAGACCTACAAGCATAGTGTGACACAAAGTGTTGCGTTTTGAACTTGTATGTCTGCTATTTTTTAATAACCATAAAATATTGTGGTTATTGTTTGAGAACCACTGGACTAGAAGATGAGCACACAGTCCATACCAGTACGGTGGGCATGTATTTGGAGAATCTCTCATACTCCTTGCTGATCTGAAACGCCAACTCTCTGGTGTGGCACATCACCAGGACGGACACCTAAAGAAAGAAAGGCGCGTGAGTCGAATGAAACATGTTGTTTGTGTTGTTTTTGGCAGCAAATTTTGATTTTCTTGAATAGTTTGTTATGTTTGAGTGTGTAATGTTACCTGTCCAGTGACGGGCTCCAGCTGCTGTAAAGTGGCCAGAACAAACACAGCAGTCTTGCCCATTCCAGACTTTGCCTGACAGAGGGCATCCATGCCAAGGATGGCTTGAGGTATGCACTCATGCTGGACTGCAAGAACAATGTACACCACCAAGATTATGTCTTCAGGACAATACATCCTCATGTATTCCATGAAACAACAAGGTATTTTTTTAATTAAGTTTCAGTTTATGTGTCTAGAAAATATTTTTTATTTATTTTATCCCACAATTTTGTAACCCATTTTTTCACCCAGTGTCAGTCAATTATCTAATGCAATCCTGGGTTGCAGGAGTTTCCCTGGTTGGTTGTAGCGCGTGGAACAACACGTTATTCCAACCAGTTCCTTTCCCTTCCAACTCCTAATACAAATATTAACCTAAAGCATTTATTTTCAGAAAATGGCAACTGATCAAAAATAAATAACAAATAGTTTTTTCTGATTTTGAATAATGCAAAGTTCATACACATTTTCTTTTTTTCTATAACACAGTTCATGTTTTAACCCATTCTGGGCGGGAACCCCTTTTGGTGTTTTAAGTATTATGTTATACTTTAGCTATTTTTGAAAAATCGTGAAAATGAATATATATGAATATATATTCTTTCAGGGCGAAAGAAGCACAGATGAGTTAAAAACGTTCGCTCTGAAATAGAATATATAAGATTTGCACATTTTCACGATTTTTCAATAGCTAAAGTATAACATAACACCAAAAGCGATTCCCGTTCTGGTTCTGAATGGGTTAAATATTGATGAAACCCACAGGCCCACTTAACCACTTTCAATTTAACGTAAAAATATATAGCAAGAAAAATCTACAAGCTCACAAAGCGTCGCACCACGAGACGTGAGCTTGCAGATCGGCTATTTTTTTTTACTTTGAATTTTTGTGTGACACTGTAGTATGACGAAGTAGGGTATTATTTGAAAAACATAAAAAGTTGAAATGTGGAGATGCATTCATTGATACAAGGCTTCTTTCTGCTTATGGATCCACTCTAAAGTTTACTTAAATCAGCATCACTATATGTCTGGCAGCCATTTCATTCCACTGTTTGTTGAATTCAAACAAATACTCATTCTAACTTAATGAATCTGATCACCTGAACCAAATGTAATTTAACGAGGAAAAGAATAAAACCCACTGCTGTGGGCGTCACAGTCTGCAAAAAGGACCAGCTGGATGGGAAAACAAACTGGTGCTACATTAATTAACAAAATCAGGGTTGTTCCTCCAAATATTGGTTTCTGAACACTTTCTAAATTAACCAATGAAAAGTATTAACAAGACCTGGACATTGGATCCTTCGGAACCCCGCCCCCCCCCATTCTTTTTACATAAAGTGACCTTTTGGGACAATAATTCTCACCCTCAGACGGATGCTCAAAGCCACAGTCCACTATAGCCCTCAACAGCTCCGGCTTGAGCAGGAAGTCTCTGAACCCGGAGGAGTGAATGGAGACGTAGGAGCCCTTCATCCCCTCCTTGGGATCCAGGAGATCCACTAGGCTCGCTGCGTCCACGTCCACCTCGTCGTCATCGTAGTCCAGGAGCTCATTCTCATTCACGTCGTTCAGCGACATCCTGACTGACCGGAGACGACAAGGGGAGTACAGGCCAGTGTTGATTTCATGTCGACAATGTTCGTCGACTACCATTTTTCGAACATGTTCGTGGACTACCATTTTTCAGACTGATAAACTAAATGGAAGCTAAAATGAAAACTAAGCTATGATGACTAAAACTAAAGACTAAATATATTGACAATTTTGTAGACAAATAAAAACTGGACTAAAATGTTAGGAAGGGACTAGTGGACAAGAGATCCAGTACAAGTCATTTTACACTTGGTTGCTTGCTGAAAATAGCAGATCGGCTATTTTCAGCAAGTGTAAAAATCAGTCATTGCGACGGCATCAAGGCCCGCCAAAACACATTTTTGTCGACTAAATCAACTGTAGATTTAGTCTCATGACATTTAATCGACTAAAACTAAACTAACAGTAACACATTCCAGGTGACTAAAGTGTGACTAAAACTACATTAAGTTTTATTCCAAAGACTATGACTATGTAGGCAGAATGTATCAGTGTGAAGTAATATAAATAAGCACAATGGAAAGCACAGGTGTGAATGTAAATATGAGTGTGCAAGACAGTGGAACCAAATGGAAATGGTCCATTTATAGTTCCACTTTTTTAGCTTTGTCATGTTTTTACAAATATTTTACCTGTAGCACTTTGAGATTTGTTTCAAGTGCATTATAAATAAAAATGTATTATTATAACTTAGACCCCCCCCCCCCCCCACCCACCCACTGTATGTGATCTTATATTAGCCATTAATTGATACGTCGTGTGATCATACTAGTGCAACCGGGAAATTCTGGCAGAAGCCCCTGAGGGGTTATTTCTCCATTCTGCGATCCTAAGTGAATACACAAATTTCAATGCTGCACGCATGGTTCAATGTAAAGGTGTATGCACAACATAACATGCATGCATATAGTAAGTAACATGCATGCACAGCTACAGTATAGTAACATGCATGCACCATGGAGGGCTTGTAGCTCTAAATTACAAAAAATAAAATAAAAATGGCACATAATGCACATTGCACGCTACAGAGGCAATCACATGTCAAAACACAGCTGCAGAAGCTCACGTTTAATAGCGAGACTAACAATCCAATCGGGTTTACAATTACAATGTATTCATTGTTACCGTAATTGCCCCTTATTGTTCATGTCTAAATGCTAATGCATCGTTGAGTGAACTTTACAAACTGTTGTAAACGAACTATAACAAACTATTCATTCATAGTTCATACCTGAATTGTTTAGAAACGGCCACCGCGACGCGTGTAAAGTTAAGCGCTATCGAAGTTTGCACACCACTTACGTCATCAGCACGCGCGCCGACTTCTGCGAACAGAGGAAAGACCCCACCACAACAATAGCACGTCCAGTAACATGCCTGTCTGGAATATAGTTCAGAATCAGAACTTCAGGAGAGGAGAGAAGAAGGAGCTGCAATATCTTAACTAGAACGTTTTGATTTCAACGTTACACGTTTGAAAGGTAAACCTGAACTTAACATCACCGAACGGATGTATTTATCTCTATCCTTAATCCTGTCTGATGATATTGCTATTAACGTTAGCGTTAGGTCGTCGCGGCATAATGTTTTTGACAACACGTGTTTGAACGCACAGACATGTCAATACCCCAGGCCGGGTGGTGGAAGTCTGGAAGAATACTCGTATTTGTTTTATTATTTGTATTATAAAAATCTTATTGGAGTTGAAATACAGAAGTGTTGGCACCATAGCTCTGGTCCATAGAGCTATGGACCAGAGCTATTGGTACCTAAATGTACTTCAATACAGTATAAATCTTAAAGCGAAGAGGGTGAGGTTCCAAAAGGGGATAATTTAACATTAACCTCAGTAAAACAATACCTAAACCCTATGTACCTTTAACCTCACAGAACTATGCCCAACCGACTACTTTTCCAAGGCCTTGTGTGGCTGTGCCTACTCTGTTTTGGTGCCCAGTATTCGCCCTGAAACATGACTGCCATGATAATGAATACGAGAGTCATGAACCATGGCTAAGTATTCCCTAGCCTAATATGTTCCCTCAGTCCCTACGCAGGGACAGAGGGAACATATTTGGCTAAGTATTCCCTAGTTCCTGCTTTTCTGAGGCCTGGTGCCCAAGTTATTTCTAGCTCTATTTTGGTGCCCCCCCTTCCTGTAACCAAATTTGATCTACAGTACCTATTATTGGACTGTACTGCATTAATGTCTTACAACTTTTTTTGTTTCAGCTTGTAAAGGTGGAGCTGATTTTAAATAGTTCATGTGATGCTGGGCAGAGTAATCTAGTAAGAGAGTGGCGATACTAGTGTTGACTCCCATTGTTGTAACAATGGAATGGGAAGTGCTCATTCTATCTCAATAGGATAGTTCCAGCCATAGGAGCAATGTTTGGAACTATAGCCCATAGGCACCCGCTTTGCGGCAAGATCAAACTCTTCGCCACTCTCTTACTACTGGATTGCTCTGATGCTGGGTAGCTGAACCTGTCAACCTGTAGCCTGGGCAGGCTAACCCTTTCGGGTTTATGAACCGGCCGGGAGTGGAATGGTGGATGGTAACTTTCGTCATGATCATAATTTTAGGGCCTACCCAATAAAATAGATGCAGCGTAGTTTTGCTGATTATTAAAATATAAATATGACTGTACATACCATACCATACCATCTTTATTTCTATAGCACATTTAAATAACAACAAGTTGTACCAAAGTGCTTTACAATAAAATAATAAAAATCACAACTTCATTTAAAAACAAACAACATACAGTACACAGTGTCACTTTCAACATCAAAAGCTCATACTATGCTTGGAAAAGCCAAAGAATAAAAGTATGTCTTGAGGCGTGATTTAAACACCTGAAGAGTGGGGGCTTGTCTTATGTGCAGAGGCAGCTCATTCCAGAGCTTGGGAGCTGCCACTGCAAAAGCCCGGTTCATGACTGTAATATGACTGTACATCACTGTACTTTGATATCAATGAAAAAGCGCTAGGATGTGTAGTGTACACACGTCGTCGCAATCAGTCAGTTGGATTAGTTATGACGTTCCCACACATCGTACGGTCTGAATGTGTTAAGAGTGAGTCATTAATCATTTATAATATTAATAAGTTCTCATCTTTATGTTTTCACAGCCATGTCGTGTTTCAGTGGTGATCCAAACTTTTGCCCCGAATGTGGAAATGTCCTCCCATTACCAGGGATGCAAGACACTGTTACTTGTCCCCGCTGTGCCTTCAGCATCCCTGTACAAGGTACAATTATTTACCATAGTCTACATTCTTAGTTCAGAGACTTGGAGCTACAACCAGGGTTGCCAATTCGGCTTATTTCCCGCCAATGTTGGCTTTCTTTCCCCAGAGTTGCAGGTTTTTCCCCCCTGAGTCGCGGGTTGTGTTTTTTTGGGCTTGTTTTAAAAATGCAGTGAAAAATTCAGACAATTATAGTTACCTTGTAATGTCGATTAATTTGTGTCCAAAAGGTTAGAAAAACGTAAATAACTATTCTGGAGAATCTGGACTTCCTAAAAAGAGCGTTGGAATATTCCACCTCATTCAAAATGCTACAGCCAGAGTTCTCACTGAAACGCATTATTTGCTCTCTAGTATGATACTGAATTTATTTAAAATACTACTTACTATTTCCAGTAGCTATCATGTGTGTTTTTAGCTATAGTCTCTCAATTAAGGATTTATTCAGTAATCAGCATGCCTATTTAAAGGCTAATTCAAAACTTGCGCTCAATACAATGTTATGGCAGCCACAATGAATATATCAAAGATTAGCATATCGATATATGCAAGACTCTTAAGTTAAAGATTACCCACAAAATATTTTCAAACCAAAAAAACTGTTCTACTACAGTCACCATGCAACATTAGATTATACATTTGTGTAACAGAGCAGCACAGATTATTTTTAAACCCCCGAGGACAGCGTTAATTCATTCACAGGCCAACACAATACAACATTATGCGTGTGAGACAGAGCAAGAAGGGAGGTGGCAGAGCTGTATGCCTACCTGATGGTAAGGTGTTTCTTCATCCTGTGTTCGTGTGTGGAATGAGTGTGATGTGTGACACGTGTACAGAGATGTATGTCAATGAGACAAGTGTGTGGTGGAATCACTAAGGAGTCCCGAGGTAGTTGTTTGAGAGAAATAGAAAGACGGAAATGGAGAAAAGGAAAGTCAGAAAAGTCAACTCTTTTATGATCGATTTAAGCCTCACATTCAAAATGCTCCTCTTGGGATTCCACACTGTTTCAGAGCCTTTTCATAAATTCAACGGCTGTACTTCCTAAAATTTGAACTACGGTAACCAATCACTTACTTACACCTTATCTTAAACCGTAAGGGAAAGAAAAACTTGCGTGAGAAATGAGTCATCGTCAACCTTTTATTTCAATTCGGAGTACAATTGAGGGGCAGGCCCTCATTTTCAATGTAGCCGGATACAGAACACAAATTAACAATATACAAGTCAGCAATGTTACAACAGAAATCTTAAATATACAAATCAGAAAACGTATACGTAAAACGATACCAAAACTAAAGAACTATAAGAGATAGACAGATAATTAATGAAAACAATTACAATGTTGAGCAAAAGTGCTGGAAATAATTTCCCTGAATTGTCCCAGGGAAGGCAGTGATGTGATTTTTAAGGACTTCTGGATCTCATTCCAATCAAAAGGAGAGAATGCTGCTTTACCTAGCTTTGTGTTAGGAGATGGAACCTTGAGGATCAGGAAGACTAGAACGGGTTTGATAGGTACTACATAGAGCAAATTTAATGCCATCCTGAGATGGCTTTGAAAATGAATAAATACCAGTGCTTATCATGCCTCTCAGACAGCGAGGATAAGCCTGCGTTCCCATAGAGTGTACAATGATGGGTACCGTAACTGTCACCAATGACCATGGTGTCCATCCATGGACGGTGGACCCACGTATCAAATGCATGGAACCAAAAAATTGGCTTGGTTCATTGGGCGCCCTCCGACACCTAACATGATCCCTGTAATGCTGGAGACATCAAAACATGCAATCGGATCGCACAACTCGCATCTCTCCTTCCTTGCCTCGGCAGAATCGGCACTAGTGTCGTGGAATTACTTTAAAACCCATTTAGGCCTGACGTCGAAATAAAAAAAATAAGTCTTCTGAAAGAATATATATTCAAAGATTTGTGCCACATTTTCACGATTTTTCAAAAATAGCAGACCTACAAGCTCATAGCTAAATAATGCTTAGATAAAACACAAACGGTGTCCAGAATGGGTTAACTGTAACTGGGGGCATGATGTCACGTGCATGTGCCAGCATTGTTTTAAATAATTTTGATTGATTCAATTTAGTTAGGTTAAGTGTGCATAAGTTGTTTTAGTTAGAAATGGTACTTTATTTTGTTTCAGTCTTTCTAACTTTTCCAAGGAATACGTTGATTTATCGAACCTAAGAAAACGTAGGACATTAGACTGGATATTAGGTTATCCACCTCTGATGGTGGATGGTCTGACACGCTGATAAAATCTTAGGCTGTCCTGATTCCTGACTGTAGCTTGTGGGGTCTCATCCAATTAATCCCCCCGGGCAATCACAATTGTACAGCTGGTATAATAAATCACCTTCAAGAGGTTCTAATACACTAACACTACCCTCTCGGCACTACCAGCAGACAGATCTCACATGAACAGGCTTTGAATGAATCATCTAATCATGTGAACTTTTGATTAAACAAGGGGTTGCTTACCTTTTTTGATTTGTGTCCGATCGGATAGTTGATTCATTCAAGCCGGATCACGTGTCCTTCCTCCAAACAGAGGAAAAGATGAGCTCTGTGATTATTTATTGAGTCTCAAGTTTGGGTCACCAGATGTTAAAGCGGGGGGGGGGGGGGGTGATTTTTTTTCAGAATAGACCGAAACCAGAATCCTCATGAATTTATTCAAGTATCTGCAGTGAGTGACACACGGACATGACATTTGTTGCGTCAAGTGAATAGACAGATCGAGACCAAAGCATTTTCGGGGGTCCCCAGCCAAAAAGGTTGAGGATCCCTTCCCTAGTGGATATGTCTTGGCATATTGAAATTTAGCAGACCTATTCAGTACCACATCCTCCTGATATGGAGACCTTAAGAATCGATGCATAAAGTTACATTTTACTAGGACATTTTGTTAAGAAACATCTGCTATTCTGCTTGACCACATAAGGTTCCTAACTTCCTCCTGGAAGACATCTATGTGTCTTCAACACATTAGTTCATGTGGTGGAGAGAAAGGTCTGCTCACCATCTTGGGTGCTCCCATATATTTATTCAAAGCAGACAGTACACAACGTTTTCGACCTGCTGGAGGTCTTCGTCAGGTATACAGAGGACATGTGTGAACTATCACCCCATATATATAAAGCATTATTCAACCTGTTCTGTTGTACTGTTCTGCATGTTTTTACACCATACTGTCCATGCCTAACAAAAACAAACCTCTCAAGAACAGATTCTGTGCTACGCTACCTGGGCCCTATCTTACCTTATGCCTACATATTTGCCTCTTTTTTTTCCTTTTTTTTCCTATTTTGAAAAACATTTAAAAATAGTTCAGCTAGCCGATTGCATCGGCATATTGTGAGCTTGTAGATTGACTATTTGAACTATTTTAAAAGGTTTTTCATATACTATTAAAATAGTAAAATATGGCAAATAAGTCTAGAAATATGGGGTAAGGGGTGGCACAAGATTTAGACCTCAGTGTTCAGGTGGGAACACTAGTGGTATTGCCTGAAGCTCAAAGCACAATCTTTGGCCAATTCTAAACAAATTAAATCAATCAATGATTCCTTTACAGAATTCACACGTCAAGAAATCACCTCTACAATCGTCTTCAACCGCCTAGAACAGTCCTCCGTAGTGGTGGAAGACGAGGATTCAGAACTCAAAGGACCAGTGGTACGATTGATTGCTTTGTGTGGATGATCTGTTTATTATAATTATGTTGTGCTGTATGAAAAATTGTCTATTTTGTATTGATTGTTCGCTCTGCCAGAGACGGTATCTGAGATTTTATTAGCTTTCATTTTTGTTGTTAATTGAATAGTCTTGCTTTGTTTATTTATTTTTCTACTATTCTCTCGGGCTGTATGTGCTTCTTGTTTAGTGAAGCCACCACGCTTTCCTCAGTGATCAATAAAGGCCCCTCTTATCTTAGATTGACAGACGCTGCTCTCGCTGCAATAAAGAAGGAATGGTTTACCATACGAGGCAAATGAGATCTGCAGATGAAGGCCAGACTGTCTTCTTCACTTGCATGCACTGCAGGTAACGACTGGGTCAACATAATGTTAGGCTACTGTATGCAAGGGGTCGTTGAGCTGTGGTATATTACATATCATTGCAATCTTAGAGTACATCTTAAACAGTGTATAATCTACTGTGTATGAGAATGACTGAGTCTGATTCTTGCTAATTATTCTTAATAAAAGGAAAAGAAGACAGTCATAAAAAACGGATAAAATGAAAACCTGAGTTTTAAAAAAGGAAGTGGGGGGCACAGTGGCACAGTTTGTAGTGCTGTCGCCTCACAGCTAGAAGGTCCTGGGTTCGATTCCCGCTCTGGACGCTGTGGGTGCTGGCGGCGTGTTCTCTCCTCCGCGTCATCAGTGCCCATACCCGAGACGGGGTTAGAGAAAGGGCCTTTGTGTGTGGAGTTTGCATGTTCTCCCCGTGTCCCCTATAGGGTAGGTACCCTCACAAAAAGCATGCAGTAATCCTGGTCTCTAAACTGCCTCCCCCTGGCCAGCCGGGGCGCCTGATGGAGGGTGAAGGAACTGGTTGGAATAACGTGTTCCTTCCACGTGCTACGTCTCCAACAAGGGAAATCCCCCCCGTCAGGTGTAAAGGAGTTCAAGTCTGTTGCTCTCCCCAGGTTGGCGGAGGGTGTGTAGAGCCCAGGATCACATTAGATAATTAACACAGGTGAAAAATGGGTTACATCTCAAAACAAATAGCGAAGTAAAAACAGGGAAACAACCAATCTGACTGATTATGATTGTACAACATTTGGCTACATATAATTAATGTCGTTCACATTGCAGGTATCAAGAGAAAGAAGACTCATGAGACAACAAGACCAAGATGTGTGGATTGTGGACTGCAGCGATACATATAGCTATGCAAGACCATTCTTTAAGATGTCTGTTTAACAGTTTGCCATAATTTACTGCAGGTGAACAATAGTTGTTATCAATGTTATGTAAATGTGTGGTGTTATGGAAATTGTTTGGCCTCTTTATTCAAAATACAATGGCAATGCATTTGGTAATTGGCAATTTGGTCATGCAATTAGAAAATACACTTTGCATTATGACCATGCATTATGCAAAGTGACTAGGCAATCCTCAATTCAGTGTGAATTATTTAAAGAAAACATTTGCCGTTCAGTAAGTGGTCATGTAATTAATAAAATGCATTACCATTTGAAAAATACTTGTTATTCACTATACTTCAGTGTTTTGCATTTGGGGTTCAAATAAAATAAAAGCCTGGGTACAGAGGCTAGGGTTTAAAGGGCTTAGGCCTAATAAAACTGTCCTGTGTAAATAAAGATTTAGTTTTTTAATAAAGGATGACATGTATCAACTGTACTATTGTATTTGTGTATTGTATTAATGTATCCATTTTGCATAGAAAATCAACAAGGTAAAAAAAGGTACAGTAAATATTTATCATACAATATTAAATAGGCTATATTTAAATGATCTTTCAGCTTGCTGTTGTTGGAAAGGGAGATCACGTGACTGGATCATGTGACTGGACAACATGGCTTCTTTGTGATAGCCGACAACTTGCCGAAAGAAGAGGATGCGTTTATGAATTGTTTTATGTATAATCATTTGAGCAAGAAACTGAACTGAGCAATCATGGTATAATCACTTCGTTTTCTCCGGTGTTGTATACCGCTGTGCTCCATAATGCTCCAGTCCATTCTTTACACATTTGTGTGATTTTTCTTTTTGTGTCGCAACAGTTGATCGATAATGAAGATGGGCTTCACAGTGAAGGTCTTGGCACAATAAACCCTTGTGAACTTCTCCTTTGTTGTTGACAGAAAATGAATCTACGTGTCCAGTTACAATGCAAGAATCTACACGAATACCTCAAAGAGTTGAGTCCAGACATTCTGGACAGGTTGTACAACCATCCAGCCACATGTCTGGCTGTCTTCAGGTGGGTACATCCATGCAATCTAGGTTTAACGTGGTCTTACAACTGAGATATTTATTAAAGCTATCATGACATTTCTATTTTGATTTGTTTTAGGGAGCTGCCCTCCTTGGCAAAGAATTATGTGATGCGTATGCTGTTCCTTGAACAGCCTCTGCCACAGGCTGCAGTGGCTTTGTGGGTGAAAAAGGACAGTCAAAAGTGAGTCGATTACCTCAAGTCGCCATGCCAACTACACACAGCACACAGGGGAACCAAATGGGCCTTAACGGGTTCATTTGGTTCCTTATGACTGGTTATTTAACTTATTTTACTATACTACATGTTAGCATAATAAAACACAGATCCCTAGGCTATTTGTGGTAGTGACTGGAACACTACCTAGACAACATTGATTCTGCAGCTTCAGCACCAAAATTGCAGTTAATGTTACTGTGACAGCTTGAGCATACTTTAATTACATGATGTAGGTTATTACTAGTACTGTAGCTTTACCACCCCCACCATGTAGCTGGTACAGTATCTTGACAAAAGCTCTGCTCTATCAATGCATTTTCAGTGGCACATAAAAGATGAGTTTTGAGCTTTAGGTCTCTATTTTCTGTATAAAAAGTGTGAAACAGCTGAGGATGTAAAAAAAACAAAACGTAAGAAATGTTATATTTTTGTCAAGTTGCCAAAACTGAAATTAAAGTTAAAAAATTATCTTCAATAGCTACAGCTACTTTTACTAGTAATTTGCACTGTAGGTAGCTACCGTAGTTATTTGAAAGGGAGCGTTTTTGTGCAGCTCAATTCATGTTTTAATAAGAGTAACTAGTAGCTTAACTTGCTCAACACTGCTTGTATGTATATGTATGTATGACATTTCTCTGTCTGACCTTTTGAACATCAGGGACCATGATGAGTGTGTCTCAGTTCTGTCGGGTCTACGACTCTGGCACAGTCAGCAGTTGCAGGGCGGTCTACAGGGAAATATTCTGAACCCAATATTCAAAGACAACCTGAGGATAGCACTGCTTGGGGGGTAAGTTAGTTCCACATTAGCTCACAACATGCATTTTGAACAGTGTTGTTTTTGGCAGCACATTTTTATTTTAGTTTTAGTCGTATTCACCTGGAATGTTTTAGTGTTAGTCTAGTTTTAGTCGACTAAATGTCATGAGATTTTGTTGATTTAGTCGACTGAAATGTATTTTGGCGGGCCTTGATGCCGTCGTAATGATTGATTTTACAAGGTCGCAGTGCGTCGTAGCGCGACGCGTTGTGAGCTTGTAGATCGGCTATCGACAAAATCAACACTGATTTTGAATGAAAGAATAAATGGAAGAAAGATTATCTGCAGCCTAAACTATACTTTCCCGGCACTACTGTGGTACGGTAAGTAGTATGAATTACTTTCAACTCTACAGTGAGTGCACTGCTGTCTCTCTACATGCACAGAGGCAAAGCGTGGTCAGATGACGGCAACAGTCTGGGCCCCGATCGACATGCACGTGATGTGGGCAGTTTGGACCGCTACGCTATGGAACGCTGGGAGGTGATACTGCACTTCATGGTGGGCTCTCCAAGCGCCGCCGTCAGCCAGGACCTGGCCCAGCTTCTCATACAAGCAGGCCTCATGAGAAGGTAACTGTTGTTTTCACATTTGGTTCCTTTAACCTTGGAACATTAAGGCAAAAATAACCCATCTTTTGGAAAAGAGATATGACAAAGTACAGAGCAAACAGAGCCGGATTAAGTTTACTAGTAAAGAGGCTCAGGGGTAGAGTGGCTGCATGGTAACCGCAAGGTTGCCAGTTCGAACCCGGGGCTCCCCCAGAGTTAGTGTCCTTGAGCAATACTCTGAACCCCTAATTGCTCCTGATGTGCTGTTTGGTGCCTTGCATGGTTTCCGCCACCATCGGTATTCGGTGTATGATGTGTGTGTGATTAGTGTGAATGTAATGTAATGCACAATCTATGTAAAGCAGGCGCTATATAAATGCACCATTTACTATTTTCATCAATGTCTTCCCTCTCTTTCCTAGTGAGCCAGGAGAGGCCCCGTGTATCACCTCTGCTGGCTTTCAGTTTCTACTCCTGGACACATCCTCTCAGCTTTGGTATTTCACACTTCAGTACCTCAAAACTGCAGAGGTAAGGGTCCAATAATTACAATATTTAATTGACTAGATTTGTTTTATTTAAGGGAGTAGTCTGTAGTCCCCACTCCCCACCTCCACCACCACCACACTAATTCATAGTCTACATGCCACACATTTGCAGAGAGGATGTGTGTTGTATACAGATAGCCTAACAGTAAATGGACACACTAATAAATTCAAACTACAACCTCAGGGCTATTAATTACTTTGCTGCAAATTGTGTGCTGCTAAATTGTTATGCAGAATATTATTTCATTTGCTCCAGAGCAGACATTTAAATGGGTTGGGATAATTACAAGTTACCTCTGAAATTTGACAGGTCTGACAGAAAGTAGGGCACAGTCAGTTTTCATACATTTGTTTGTTGTATTGAGTGCATTCATTTAAAATGAATGTAGGTGTTTCAAAAGGTAGGTACTTCTTTGACCTACTAGCTAGTGAGATTAGCTTTATATACTCACAGACAGACACAGATCGGACCCTGACACAAATATGTAAATAAATACCCATCAGAATCTGTTGCTTTTCAAGACCCAGCATGGTTCCAATCAGCGATGAACTCGACAGGAAAGGCATAGAGAAGTTACTAAATAATTTAAGATCTGACGAAGACAATTATCAATGAACTGAAATCTTGAAGTTTCAATTAATCATTCATATCTATCCTTATCTTGACCTTGTACAAATATATTCCCATTCTATTCCTTTTTATCTTCCAGTCAAGAGGCATGGACCTTGTTGAGATCCTGTCATTTTTGTTCCAGCTAAGTTTCTCCACCCTTGGCAGAGTGAGTGCAAGCTTGCTTTCTAACATTTGATTCTCACAACATTAGCTCACATGCTTTCTCACAAGCAACCACAAAATCAATGTCATAATTCAAGTTCCAAAAATGTACGCTGGCTTTCCCCCCCAATTTCCTTTTCTCACTATTGATCGTGCCTTGCTTCATGTGTCAGGATTATTCTGTTGAGGGGATGAGCGAGTCCTTGCTCACTTTCCTGCAGCACCTGCGGGAGTTTGGCCTTGTCTTCCAGAGGAAGGTGAGGAGTTATTAGGAGGAACAAGAAACACTGCAAAAAAAAGAAAGTGAAGCGCTACCTCCCTCGTGTCCTCGTCTCATCTCTAATGCACCTCTGTCTGCATGCAACTCGTTTCTCCCCAGAGGAAGTCGAGGAGGTACTATCCCACCCGGCTGGCAATCACGTTGGCTGCAGGAGTCACTACCAACTCTTCGGCTTCCTTGGGTGCCACCCCAGGGACTGGAGACACAGGCTTCATCGTGGTAGAAACCAACTACCGCATCTACGCGTACACAGGTGCGTTATGATGATTTATGATGATGATGATGAAAGACTTTTAGAAGGATGTACTTTTGGTTGTTGTTGTGGTTGTAGCCACAGTGTCTGCATTTCTGTCTCCTCCAACAGACTCGGAACTACAGATCGCTCTGGTTGCTCTTTTTAGCGAGATGCTGTACCGCTTCTCCAATGTGGTGGTGGGTCATGTCACCAGGGAGTCGGTGCAGCAGGCCATCAACAATGGCATCACTGCACAACAGGTACTTTAGTCCACTCAGCAGCTCAGCAGCAAGCCATGATGATTACCAAGAAAGAGACATTTTAACCCATTTAGACCTGAGGCCAATTCTAAAAAGAATTCCTTCTAAATCCTAACCGTTTTCTGAAAAACCTACAGGTATGTTTCTATGTCAATGGTGCTCAACTTTTTTCATGTCAAGGACCCCCAGAATTATCTGTATTTGGCTGCGGACCCCCATTTAAAAACATGTTGTACCAGGAGAAGCAAAGATTCCCAGAAGCAAAGATTTGAGTTAAAAGTGTTCGCTCTGAAAGAATATATATTCAAAGATTTGCGCCACATTATGACACAGTATGACATAATGCTTAAAACACTGCCCAGAATGGGTTAAAGAGGGAAAAAGCAATGTACAGTACCAGGACACGGCTAGAATAAACGTCAGTTTATGTTACACTGCAATGCAATTTACGGCAAGCAGAAAAGCAGGTGTTAAAAAAAACATTTGTCTAATGATAGTACTGTCCGTTTTGTATACAATCAACTCATCAGGTCATTATGAATGTTCTACTGTTTGTAGATCAGTGGTTCAAAACTGTTTTCTTGGCAAACAAAAACTAAATTATTGTTGCAGGAGGGGGGGATGGCTGATCTACAAGATCACAGCGCATCGTGACTCGGTGTGAGCTTGTAGATGTAGACTACAGGACAGAACCAGACAGCCATTGCTTTGTTGGTTTAAGAGCTGCATTAGAAAGGCTGAGAGCCACTTGTGGAGATAACGTTAGATTAACTGATCAGGAATCTCATCTTGTCTTTTCACATGTGTGTATACTGTATATATATATATATATATATATTTTTTTTTTGACGTTTTAGATTATCCACTTTCTAAGGACCAGAGCGCACCCTGTTATGCTCAGACAGGTATGTCAACGGATTGTGGATTGTGCTAGTTTTCAGTTTTCATCTCCATTTACAGTAGCCTTTTCACACTGTACTAATTATATTCATCACAATACCTGACTGTCGGTCACACTGTCTTTACCCCTTTTTTTGTATCCAACAGACCCCAGTTCTGCCCCCAACTATTACAGATCAGATACGATTGTGGGAGTTGGAAAGAGATCGGCTACAGTTCACTGAAGGTGTGTGTGGTGTGGGTGTGTGTGGAAGCCTGGGCCATGTGCATAAACTGACCATGAGTGGTTTAAGAATAGCTGGCATGACAAAAAGCAAAGCCAAACAACTTGCCAAATACTGCTCGGTTTCGGCTGTTATAGGCAGTTTCTCTGTCAACCTGTCAACCCTGTTATATTTGTTTTTGTATTGTATTGTGTGTGTGTGTGTGTGTTGATCTATATCTGTCTGTATGTATGTCCTCTATTATATGAAATATTACACAATAATGTATTGTAGTATGAAATACTAAACTTGGTATAATTAATTTACTAAAAATAAATCCTGAACCTTAAATTGTGCCCTCCTGCATCCTGTGGGCTCTTCGGAGATGCAGTTGATTGATTTTCTCAGGGCTTCATTTGTCCTGACTCAAGGTTATGACTGACAGGATTCAGGGGCCCTCTCTCTGTAGACGCCACTCAGGTCAATACAGCAGAGTTGTAACCCTTGCTCTCTGATATGCTCTAAAGGTGTAAGGGAGTGGATGGGTATTGATGTTGCGCTGCCCTTTAACCTCATTTCTGTGTTGATTGACCTCTCTTCACCTGTTTGTTTTTCTCCCAGGAGTGCTGTATAACCAGTTCCTCTCACAGGCAGATTTTGAGGTTTTGCGGGACAGAGCACAGGTTTGTTTTTTTAATTTTTGTATTAATTAGTGATTTTTCATCATAGCGTTGTACAATGGAGTATAAGATAGAGCTTACTTACGTGGTTATATCCAGAACTAGAGGTTCGGGCCACTTAAGCCACATAACCTTTTATGTGGTGCTTACTTCACCCATTGAATCACATTATGAATCTTGCGTGGGTAAAAAGAAAATCTGTGAAATTCATGTGACCTTTTTCCTAATTCAGTGGATTATGCCTCATTTTAAAAGTAATTACTGAACTGTCAAGGCGAGTGACATGACGTGACATCTCCGTCTGGAACATGAACTAGACAAGACATGTTGCAGCTGGTCAATTAACCTACAGACCCCTTGTGAGACCTCACTCACCACATGACATCACACTGACATAATGCAATGCAGGCATGCACACTTATGCAGGTTGCAAAAGCAACCGACAGCCCATAATAAGAAGTTATGTAAAAGAAGTTGTGTGTAAAGAAATATCTTTTGGCTGCAGTTTGCCTCCCAATTGAATGAATTTGTTCCCCATTACTTTGGGGTGTTTTTGGTCATATCATCAAAACTTTCCACTGCATTTACGCATCATATAATAACTACTAGTAGTATTAGTACAGCACACAGGGAGCAGTTAGGGGTTAAGTGTCTTGTTCAGGGTCGCAAACGGCTACGGCTGCCCCAATGTGGAGTAAGCAGGCTTAGAATATGTAATGTTTGTCCTTTAATATACTCCTTGGTTTCTGTCATGTGTAAGCAATTCCCAATACAGTTGTATTTTAAAAACCCAGCCCCAATCGATGTTATTCAGGATGATGTGCTCAGAGCCATCATGGTGCAGGAATTTTGCTCTCCTAGCGGCTCACTCCCTAAAGAGCACTGCAACTGGTTAGGGACACGCTTGCATGCAACCAGTGTTGTTTTTGGCAGCAAATTTCTATTTTAGCTTTAGTCATAGTCTCTTGAATAGTTTTCATTTAGTTTTGGTCACATTTTAGTCACCCGGAATGTTTTAGTGTTAGTCTACTTTTAGTCGACTAAATACTATAAGATTTTAGTCGACTAAATCTACAGGTGATTTAGTAGTCGACCAAAATGTATTTTGGCGGGCCTTGATGTCGTCGTAATGACTGATTTTACACTTGCACTGCGATGCGTTGTGAGCTTGTAGATCTGCTATTTTCAGCATGCAACCAAGTGTAAAATGACTGATACTGGATCTCTTGTCCACTAGTCCCTTCCTAACATTTTAGTCTAGTTATTTGTTGACAAAATCGACAGTATATTTAGTCATAGTTTTTGTCATCATAGCTTAGGTTTCATTTAGTTTCCATTTAGTTTTCATCAGTGGAAAAAGGTAGTCGACGAACATTTTTCATCTTAGTTTTAGTTGACGAAATCAACACTGATTGCACATTGCACACACAGTCTCAATGTTTTGTATACAAATAATTGATCTATTGACCTCTCTGTTCCCCAGGGCCAGGGTTGTCTGGTGTGGCAGAATGTTCATAACCGAGTGATGGTGGTGACGCCGCAGGGACACAGTGACGTCAAGAGGTTCTGGAAGCGACAGAAGTCTCACACATAATAGGAGGGCAGGCGAGGAAGAAAGAATGAGCAATAACTTCACATTATTCTGGATGAGTTGATTTTGTCAAATTGACTGAATCCAGAGATTTCCCCGTCAGAGTTGTTCTGTGAAAACGCACCAAAACGTACACGAAAATGGCTTGGGACTGTTAGAGAAAAGTCACAATTGTTTTGTATCTTTCTTTCCTAAAATGTTATATCTGTGTATTTTGGATTAAATGCATCAAACAAATTGAATGCCCCATCTACAGTATTTTCGTTTTACTTTGAACGCAGTGGATTTCAACCCTTTTCGTATTCAAGGCCCATTATTTATTCGGCATTTGAGCCAACCGACCACCAGGGGCGTCATGTTTCAATAATGATTGTGAGTTCTCAAAGCTCAAGTTAGGAGAGATAACAGACAATTGTTGATCAAGATTAACTAATGATGACTAATGAAACAGATGTTTAACAAAATAATTTAACTCTTGAGAGTGTCAAATTAAACCAAATCGACCCGTATGGGTCCTATTGGTTAAATTTTACACTCTGAAGAGTTAAAGATCTATAAGGGTCCATTTAGTTTCCAACTCTCCATCATTTCACTGGGGACCACCTGGAACTCCCTCAAGGACCACTGGTGGTCCCCGGACCAAGGACCCATGCCCAGCAGATGATCAAAATCTCAAGCACATACACATGGCCAAGATTCTCAACACCACACCCAGGCGGGTTGGCAGAACCTGAACGAAGCACTGGCTGAATTTATACCACATACTTCTTTCTAACCCTATGTTTTAACAGCGGGCGAACAGCGACGACTCTGGGCAATACAAAATCTAGTGGGTGTTCCTGCTGTCATTACCTTACCGTACGGTATGTAATGTAAACATTATCACTTTTCCGCGTGGAGGGAAAACAAAGCAACACATGAATTTGATTGGCTATTTTTTTTGTGTTGTCCAAAAGATAAAATGTTTTCATGTTTTTCAACAACGTTCCTCTGGCCACTTTTCGATTATAGCCTCTTCGCCTGCTATCGCCAGTAGTCGCCGGGTCCCATAGACAAATGTAGTAGTTATATATTTAATCCTGTAGAATTTATATCGGTGGAATTCATAATTATTCAAAAATCTGAATTATAAGTCAAAAATTCAAAATCTATCTGAATTTAGAAGGGGGCGACAGTGAAATTATTTTAGGAATAAGCACGAGATTCATTTATATTTAACCCTTAACTTTAAACCACTAATAAAATAATTAAAAAGATTATAAAATAATCGATTATTTTATCTCAAATCTATCTTCGTGTAATCTTTCTTACTTTGCATGTGTCAAAAACAAGTAAATTCAACTCTTGAGCAAATAGACTTGTTTAAAAACGAATCAATTTATTTCCACACATAAGCTTATAGACAAACTCAGTAGAATGGATCACAATAATCAAATGAATTCTTAAACAAGAGTAAATGCAGGTTCAAATAGAATTTAGGAAACAAATCAAATGATAATGAAATTATATGATAGATAATGTCTTTTGCCATGAACTTAAAAACTTGATGTAATGCATCACTTTCTGTGTTGGTTTGTTGAGAGTTTTGAGAGAGAGGCAGACTGGGGTCGTCTGTCTTCTGAGGGAGAGAAGTCGCGTTGCAGGCGGCAGGGGTTTGGATCGTCTGTGGTAACCCCTGAGCCTTTCGTTGTAGTGCCTTGGTTTGCCTGGGATCGTCTGGGATGCTCAGGTCAGAGAAGCGGGGTTGGTCTGTGTAGCGATGTGGCCAAGACCCTCTCATCAGACATTCTTCTCTCTGGTTCCTTCTGGTTCCTCTCCTCTCCCTCCATCCGGGTCCTGGATTCCTATCCGATCCTCTGGTCTCACTAGTCCTATACTTTCCCGGATTCCTTGGCTGGGCTTCTTCTCTCTCTTCATTATATAGCTCTCTTCGTTGTGCAATGCATGGCTCAGTTACCATACAGTATGTCACTCTCATTGCAAGATGGAGACATTGAGATGTCTTGTGACGCAAGGTCCTTTCAACATGCATTAGTTGTCAACATGTTGTTGTGAGGCAAAGTCTCTTTGAAGTTCATTTTGCGAAAGGTCATTTTGTGTACGCATGCACTTCTCATGGCTTTAGATTTCACATAACACACAATCTGCAACAATTACATTTATTGTACAGTGAATGTCATATTTCCAATCGATGATCAAGGAATTGTGAATGAATGATTTGAGTGAGTGGAACATTCAAACATTATGACATAGTAAATCCAAAATCAGAGAGTGATCTGTGGCGATGACACTTAATCCATCTGAATGGAATCAAGTCTTTATGGTACAGGGGTATCCCATGGGACTGAGTCTCTGAGTCTGTAGGGAAACAAGTCAATAGAATGTGTAGATGAACATGAAGGCCAGTGGTGCCTGGAATTGGACAGTTCCCAGTAAGAGTGTGTACATTTGTGGACACAATTCTACCACCATGGGCAGGATTTGATCAGACTCAGTCAGTATACCATACTGACCATTCTTGAGGGTCAATAGGTCAGAAGACTCCTCTGCAGGCTATAACTGTCCAGCTCCTCCACTTACATGCACATGGCGTCGGTATGGGAGAGAGAGATCACTTCAACATGTTAATTAGATCATCCAATGCTGTATGTGCTATATAGCTGGATGCGATAGCTTAATTGTGCCTTTATACCCCTCGTCTACTACACAAATAACACTTCCGGGAAAATACGCCAGGCTGTCGCCCCCGCTGTTAAAACGTACCGTAATCCTCAAACTGAGAGACTCATTTTGATTTAAGAGAAAATCTGTGAAAATATCCATACTGAAAAATGATCATTCGAGTTTAATACCTTCAGAATCTAGTTATAAGTTATAACCATTTGACCGTTTAAGTCATCGCCTGCCGCATTCTCCCTTCCACCATTATCTTGTATGCCTTATCTTCCCTTGTTAGGAACTGGCAAGGAGCCAGATAATTTAAAATTAGTGCAATCAAATAATGTTTCTATCTGGATTGAAGTTATACATTTGCAATTTTGCATTAAGAATGTGCTACTTTACAATTATCCGAAATAGAAAAGTACAAAAAAATGGAAGTACAAAAAATAGCACAATAGAAATATTTACAATAGTTGAAATAACTGTTATCTCTTATGTTCATTTATGAGCCTGTATGGAAGCAAACACTAATCCTGATGATAATCCTCAAACTCTGTCTGTGTAATCATTCTCATAATCTCTATTTTCACATTTGCTTTTTTATAAGGGGCTAAACGTTTAAGTGCAGGGACTAAACTCAGCACAAAATGTTCGTCCTCATCGAGAGACTTGTTTGCGACGGCTCTGAGCGCTTGTTCATCGTGGTCTAAAGGCAGTTGGTAATCTAAGAATTCTTGTTCCACTTTTCTTTTCACCCCCTTCCCTTTACTGGTGGGAGGGCCGAGTTGCCGGACAAGGGTTTCCACCGCCTGGGAAAGAGGTGTGGACGGTAGTTCAGCAGATGAGTCTCGCTCCTCCACCTAAAGTAAACACCATAAAACACAAACATACACGAATACAGCTCATATTAACCATGTCGTACGGTACTGTTTAATCACGATATGAATGTGAATATGAATTAAGTTGCTTCTGCAATCAGTTTTCCCTGACGGTAACAACAGTAAAATCCTGGTACATAAACAGAGATTGAGTACAATAACAGACCCAAATGTCCATGCTGCTGTGGTGATGACTGCTTTTGTTTTTATTGTATTTATCTTATGGTATTTATATCCATACATTTTGGATAATTTGTCTTGGATTATCCATAATTTGGATAAACTTGGATTGGGGGGGGGGTGGGGGTGGTAAACAATGCATTTATTGCATATGTTATGATTAAATGGATGAAATCTTCCCATAGTATTAACAAAATATTTTATAATATTACAGAGTGGCTCTTAGGGGCCGCACCTTCCGGGGGTCCGTGTTTTGTTGTCTTATGAGGCAAAGCTCATAAAACACTGGACTACACACTATCATGGTTGGTGCTAGATCCTCAAAAGTGTGAGTGTGTGCATTTGTTTTGGTTGGTACACTTGTACACACTGACTCAAAGAAAGAGTCAAATTAATAGCCAACCCACCATCTCTTTAACGTCTGTTAATTCTCCGTGCTTCACGTAGTTATTGAGCCAGGACAGTGATGTCAGTATCCACTTCCCCCTGCCTGCACGGTGGTCTCCATGGCGACCCTTCCTCTTGGCCTTCACGTAGCGGTCCCTCATGCTCTTCCACGTCTTGCGCACGTGCTTCTCGTCGCTCGTGAGCGTCTGCGCGATCTCCTTCCACGAGTTGTTGGCCATCTGGCCGTCCGTGTAGTCGCGCACGGACCTGTCGTACAGATGCCGGTACTTGCGCACCTCGTCGCAGACGCGCTCTTCAAAGCTCGTCGTCATGCTTTAATTAAATAAATACTCCCGATGTTGTTGTTGTTGTTGTTCCTTCTTGTTTGGTTATTTATTAGTTTGGTAAAATTGTTGCCGCGTCGTTTTGAAGGAGCGGGATGAGGAAACTCCGCGAGAAGAACCAATGATGCACGGCAGACTTGTCTGTCTCGCGTCTCCTTCAGCTTCAATAAGGATTTAGGATCTTTATAAACTCCTTCTGGCCTATAAAGCGCTTCAAACAACGTTCGCGAGAATCGGTTTGACGTGATTTAAATTCATATTTTTGCCGTAAATAATGCAAGTTTCTCAAAGCATAACACGATAAACGGCCATACGGAGTTTACTTCATCACTTCCATGAATCCCATCATGCTCTGCGCAGCGTGCGCGGCCGCGCGAGTCGCCGCGCGCCGCCGCGCCCCGCCAGGCTAGGAGGCGATTACCCTTTTGTTAGGTAGCGTTTTCGGTCTAGAGAGAACCAGCGGATACGGAAGTGGACTTTGTCTGAACATAATGTTGTTGGTAAATGACCGGATACCGTTTTTAGAGTAGGCGGGCTCTTAAACTAAGCACTGCTTAAAAGTTGGAATGGAAACCATGGCTTTGAAGCCTGGGCGGTGACGTGACGCGAGGTGACGTCCCGAAGCCGCGGTTGTGCAGCGGCAAAGCGGCAAAGCACTGGCACGGCAGCCGCGCGCTGCGAATCGCCAACAGGAAGAATTTATATTACAAAAGTAGAATATATATACCGTACAGAACTGTACGTAGAGCATAAAATCACATTAACAAAATAGCTAGATCATTTCATTGATTGATTGATTAATTTATTAACAGATTGGACTCATTGGAGAATTACAGTACATTGCAAGCACAACTCAATACAAAGACTGTTAACTGAGTGGAGTCAGTGGACGACCCTAAAGCATTAAACTTAATTGTTTACAAGAGGGTCCACCTTGTTCAAAACATGCAGAGACTACGAATATACACTTCTATTTAGCCAAAGAACAGAACAGGAATTCATCATAAAGGAGGTAAAAACTATTAAAGGGAAAATAAAACGAAAAGAAAGGTGAGGGGAGAAAAGGGGAGGTGGTACGTGGGGAGTCGGGGAGAGTCTCGTGATCCTTTGATATGATCATTTGTTGCACATTATTTTAAACTTCATTCAAAATGTCATCCATAAAAACTTTGAAAATCGGAACGTACGTACATACGTACGTACGTACGTATTTTGTTTCTCACATAGGAGATGCGAAACGAGTCGAGTCAGTCGACCATTAGCCATTAGCCTCGGAAACCCAGACACTGCGCGATTGATTGACTGAAGTATTTATTAACGGTTTGCAGAATTAGAGACAGTACATTTCAAGCACAACTCAAAAACACTGTTAACTGTGATAATGACACCATAAAGCATTACACTGGTTTACAAGAGGGTCATATACGTACATACAAATATACACTGCCAAAATATCATAAAGGAGGTAAAAAGGGAAAAACATATATGCAGTGAGGGGGGAAAGGGGGTGTGTGGGGGTACAACGGTATCGCTCGCCAAAAAAGAACAGATGTACAAGCTATCAACGAGTCTGGACACGACGCATGGTTCGCTTGTACATCTGTTTATTTTGGACGGGCCAGCCACGCTGCACGATGGAGAGCTAGCTTCACAGCTAGCGCTCTAGCTAGCTGGTGGCGTTTAGCAGCATGAATCTGATTATCACACATCTCTGGAAGAACATGACACTTTGATAATGTCTATGTTTAATGTTGTAACGTGCCACGGTACATAGGGTGTGACCGTGAACACGACAATTATCGCTGGGGGAGGAAAAAGAAACGGACGAAGAAAGAACAGATCCGACGAATTAGCTAGGCCGCAAATGGATCCGCGGACCTCGCTTGAAATCCCGACCGGTTCTGGGGTCTCTGAGCCGGGGGGAGAGTTACGAGAAGAGACGCCGGGCGAGGAATCGAATGATGATGGAGGTAGTAGTAGGATCGCTGCGAGCATTCTGAGGGGAGGAGACGCCGCGGTGTCAGGGGGAGTAGCAGGCAGTAACAACAAGGACAACGCAGTGGTGATGATGAAGATGAAATCAGATTGTGAGGATGATGGAGACACGGACACCCTGAAAAAGGCCGAGGAGGAGGATGATGAAGAAGATGGGATTGGCAAATATGAAGAAGAATTGGACCCAAGGATTCAGGCACGTTTTATTAGGCAATGTTGTTAAACAGAATGAGTTCACACAAGACAACAACATGGGTTAATTTAAATAAATTAAATATAACCTGACGTATCTAGTCCACGACTTGTCTTTAACATGATTAATGTGGTGTTGTTGTTTACACCAAATCAGCTTGTAATAACTTACTGAGAGATGTTTGTAGGCCTACAGGCTCTACACATACTATTGTGAGTGTGAATAATAATTATAAATACCAAATATGTTATTCTCTGAGCAGAGGCTTACAGCCACAAACCCCTCATCTGGTGCAAATAACCCCATGCCTTATTATATCATAGCTGAATAGCTCTAACGTTATTTCTATCCTTTGCCTGTTCTCAGGAGGAACTTGAGCACCTCAACCAGGCCAGTGATGAAATCAACAAACTGGAGCTACAACTGAATGTGAGGGAGCTGTGTTTTCAGATTTCTATATGCCAAGTATCTATACTGTAGCCTGTATATTTTTAACTTCGCCCCAGTGCAGCATTTGGCCCGCGGGCCGCACTATGGACACAGCTGGTATACTACTTTAAAAATGAGACATTTATTTATAGCCCAGGGAGCCACAGGCCCAAAGTTTGATAGGACCTGTGATGTCATGCCGTACCTGTTTTTTAAGGATGCTCCGATCAGGTTTTTTTTTTTTTGGACCGATACCAATCACAGATTGTTTTTCTCGCCGATACTGATACTGATCTTGTGAAATGTTTAATATTTCCAAAATGATTATATGTCTAAACCCATGTCAAAACTGTTCCTGTGTGTGGGGAGGAAGGGGAGAATGTTTAGGCCTGTCACAAAAATGCAAAATGATGTTATACTATATATCTGACATTTATACCACTTAAATGGTATAAAAGATCAGTTTCTCCAGATAGGGTAAATTGCCGATCACAGATAGGATAAATGCCGCTTACCGATCAGAGTGAATATGGGCGATCAACCGATCATCACCATCTCTAGTGTTTTTTTCTATTAATTTGGTCATTAGGGTCCACAGAATGAGAGGCCTGCTCTGCCTGAAACACTGCGGAAAAAAGTTATGGCCATTTTTGTATACCACTGACACCATAGACATCAGTCAACAGTCTGTGAAAGATTTTACGTAAATTGCATGCTGCATTCTGGAGTAATATAAAAAATTGTGTTTTACAAAGTCAGCCTCCTGGTGGCGCTATAACAGGCCGTTCTGGAAAATGTGGGGCCAAGGTTCATCGTTGGCATCCAGGGAGTGTGTGTGCAAAGTTTGGCATCGACTAGGTTAATGGTGCCGGAGATTAGCTGGTAACAGACGGACGGACACACACACAGACAGACTCACACACGGACGGAGTGCAAAACATAGTCTCTCCCCATGCCTTCGGCCTGGTGGAGACAATAAATACATCACAGGTTAAACTATTCCTTGGGCTTTTGGGCATGTGCCCCCCCGGCTATTAAATAGTTTCCTGGAGACCATATCAGTCTCCAATCATCTTCCATATCGGAAGATGATTTACTTTTTAGTGATACGTGAACATTGTTCAGTGAATTCTACTAAGGACATTCGTAAATCTGTATTTGATGAAGTATGACAGGAAGATAAATGGAAACAATTTTTTCGTCTTGACGAATATGGTTGAATGTCAGATGGAAAAATAAACTATATGAATTGCTCATGTCAGGCATCACCCATTTCACTCATCTTTTGTGACTGGTTTTCTCATTATCATAAGACACTTTTTAAGTATGACATTGCTATATATGCCCTATTGAAAAGGGAATGAAATGAGTTGTTATGCAGGCATGATTTGAGATGTTTTAGTTGTTTTTTTTATCTCCACCACAGGATGCCAGGTCAAGCTACAGGAGAATCCTCACAGAATCGGCCAGAAAGCTCAATGCACAGGGCTCTCAGCTCGGTAACTGCATTGAGAAAGCCAGGCCTTATTATGAAGCCCGCAGACTGGCTAAAGAGGTATGTGTAACTTGGCTGTGTAGCTAATGCAATAGCTGTAGTGTGTACACACCAAATCACTATCTCCACTACGACGGAAGGCTGGGAGGCGGAGATAAATGTTTATAGCATACCCCTGTCTGTCTGTCTGTCTGTCTGTCAGCGCAGGCACACTTTAGCGTCACCAAGATGCCAAAAGCCGTGAGCGGCAGGCGTCTCTTCCTGGCTTTTAGACAGCTGGTGGATGGAAATTAAGCTCCAAGCGCTTCCGGGAATCTGTCCGACGTGGCATTCGATTAATTTCCATCCATTTCCATCCGCCTGCCACAAGTGGCTTTTTGGCCGTGCATGGAATCCCAAGTGTGCTTACACCCTGTCTGTCTGTCTGAAACCACAGATTGTATATGTTCTCTCCTGTCCATCAAGGCTAGATGGATGCATCTTGTCTCTCCATCTGTCAGTTAATCTGGGACACTCCTGCACCGATCGGTGTGAACTTTGCTTGCACACTCCCAGGCCAAGGAATATATCTCTTGAATTTGTTATCAGGATGACATGATGTCATCCTTTTTGAGTGGCGCTAGCCCCTCCTATGCCCAGCTTTTCGGGGTTGTGTGAACACAAACATTGGCTTGTGATTGGCTGATCGCCCCATAGCGATGATTTGATTGGCTGAGCAAAGTACATATAGAAGATAAAAGTGAAGGCAGAAAAGTGAAGACATGGGGTGAGGGAGAAAATGGGAAAAAAAATGGTATGTTCAAACTGTACTAAATTGTTGAAACCTATTACCAATAAACATATATTTAAAAAAAGTGAAGTGAAAAGTGAAGACGCCAAAAGTTGATTGGCCGGAATGACTTTTGTGATGATTTGATTGGATAAGTATGGAATGTGATGTATGACGATAAGAGCGCCCCTCACTTCACGCAAGTGTGATTTTTGAGGGGCCTATGTCCAGATTTTGGTGTGTGTGTGTAAAAACTAACGGAGCAAAATAATGCCTTGCTCATGTGCAAGTACCTACAGTAGGTAGGCTCACAATGTGCGCACGCCGCACACTGCTTGCAATCAAAATGTACGCTGATGATGATATTGCCAAGGGACTCGCCTTTGAGGTTCAAACATTAATTAATGATCTGGGCCAGATTATGCATATATTGCATAATAAGAATGTCTCAGTGCCTCTTAGGAGACCAGAGTTGTGAGGATAGAGAGGGAGGGAGGGAGAGAAAGGGGACGAGGGACAGTGAGAAAAGGTTAGTTACCGGTAATACAGTAGCCTACACGTATTGTTGATAAATGATGTACGTTCAAATAACCCTCGTCATGTAAGAATGTTGTGAATCCAATAATCCATTGCTTACCACCGTTCTTTCTCTCTCTGTGTACATCGTCATCAATATTAATTCGGGACCCTGTGACAACACACTGAACACGCTGCTCTCTGTCATGCTTTAATATGTGATGAAAAAATAACCTAATTTAAAAATGCACATTTGATTATTTAGCTGATATGTCAAGATATTACAATATGTCTCAGACATTACGCTACAGGAGGAAGACACAATTCAGACAATGGCAACCAGACCAGAAAATAGTTTGTCTTCTCCAATTTGCTGAATATACCATTTAAATAACAATGTGCACAGACAAACCTAGCTCTTTAAGGTTCCAAATTATGTTATGCCCAAAATTCTCGCATGACTAATTCATTTTCAGACAATAAATCCTGCGTACACACAGGGCTCTACTGTATGTCTGGGTTGTTTACAAGGTAATGTGACAGCTGGCTTACAAAATGACATGGTATTGAAGTGTATATTTTAGATTATTTACTGTCCATTTAGTCATTAGTCATTTAGTATCCATAACTGTCTTGGAGATTATCAAAATGTTGAAGCATGTGCTCTAATAATAAGTTATGATTGCACACGTAAAACATTAACCATTGAAGAAAGCATGCACAAGTGCCACTCATGTTTAATCAGCATTGTGAAGGGTAATTTCAAACTGTAATTGAACTAATGGAAATCATTAGGACAAAGAGCAAGGGTCTAATAGAAAACAATTAAGCAAATAATGGATTATAAATTTGTCCTGGTTATCACTAGTGTTTACAGTGTTATGAAAACGCAGACTCGAAAATGAGATAGTCAAATCAGTCTAAATCTGCAGGGGTTTGCATCATTGCCCATGTAGAACGCAATCTTCACGGTTAATTATTCAGTGCACAATTGACAGCACCAGGGGTGGACTGGCCACAGGACGTACCGGTCATATTACCGCTGGGCCGCGACCGTAGGGGGCCGCTCAAGTTATGATATGCTTTTTGTTTTGACAGGCAGGCAGGCAGGCAAAGTGAGTGACAAATAAACCCTCTTCTATCTTGAATCCTTTTGCCATCATCATTCTTGTGAGGGCAACAAAGGGTTGTGTAGTTGTCTGTTGGTTTGTATCATTTATGTTGTTCTGTAAAAGTTTAGGCTTGTTTGTTTGTGTGTGCCTTGACGGAGCGGGCTGGTAGAGTTTCTGCTATCTGCACGCTGGTTGTGGTGGGCTGGTCTGGGCCAAATTCGCGCAAAAATGGCCGGGCCGAATTTTTGTCCCAGTCCAGCCCTGATTGACAGTCACCGCTAACACGGCCGACGGCTATCGAGTGAGACTGTATCATCTCAGGACACCACTGTGACCAAGCGGGTCACAACCCAGGACACGGAAGGACACGAAACAGGCAGTTGTTCTCAAGTAGGCTGTTTATTCCTCCTAAGCCAGGGAATTGGTCATCAAACACTGTCTCCGTCATTAACAGGAGCCAAAACTAAAATGTATCAAGTCACAGTGAATCCTATAACCTCAACTAAACAGTCACCGTGTGACATTAAACATCCAATTCTAGCAGGCAGGAATGTGTATTGTGTGGCTCTGTCTGGACCGGGCCCAGCCTCTCACTGCAACAGCGAACACAAGCACATTAGCTTCCTTATATAGCAGCTGTCCTTCATTTAATTGACCAGAAATGATATGTAATTGGCCGCTGACCCCCATCTGAAAATATGTTGTTCCAGGGACCCCCAGAAGCAAAGATTTGCGTTAAAACGCTCACTCTGAAAGAATATACAGTATATTCAAAGATTTGCGCCACATTGTCTACAAGCTACAAGCTATGAGCTTGTAGATCTGTTTTTCAATAGCTAAAGTAGAACAGAATGCTTAAAACACCCGCCCGAAATGGGTTAATCTGTGGCAGTCATCAATTCTTAAGCATCAACCTTAAACTTGGGACATTCTGTGTGTCCAGCCGTGTTACTGCTGCACAGTGGATGACTCTGTCCTCTGACTCTGAGTCACCTTGTCTTCATTTAACTGCCTCCTCCCAAACAAACCTAGACACATCTGCCCCCAGGCGCTGACATTATACGCTGACTTGCATGACTGGAATACAATCTGCTTTTTATGTGTTATGAATTGTTTATCCTGCTGCATGATGCGTGGCATGCGTCCAAAACCTGTTTGTTTTTAGTCAGTTTTCTCTGGGCTGCTTCTTGCATTTTCTCAAACGCAGACCCTACTCCGCTGACTCCTGGTCTTGTCTCATGATTCGTTGTGATGTATTTAAAGTGAGCTGTCATTGCCTTTGGGCTCCTCTTCTTCCTATAGGCTCAACAGGAGACTCAGAAAGCAGCTTTAAGGTTTGAGAGGGCCGTCTCCATGCACACCGCCGCCAGAGAGATGGTGTACGTGGCAGAGCAGGGGCTCCTGGCAGACAGAAACACCCTGGACCCCACCTGGCAGGAGATGCTCAACCATGCCACTTCTAAGGTAGATGTAGAGGAGATCTTGAATAAACAAGACGGTGGCCGCACACACCAATAGCTAGAGTACCAATATTTATTCGGACAGCAGGTAAGACAGAAATATCCAACGCTTCGGCGGTTAAGCCTTCATCAGGGAATACAAGGCACATCATGGTTCACACTTAAATATGGTGCCAGAGAGTCATGCCACCAATCAGAAGGGGGTAGGGGAACACGGGTTAAATATATAAGTGATATGAGAGGTAGGGATCATGGTCATGTGGTGTCTCAAGTTCACATACAAGAATTTCTCAAAAATTACTATAAGGCCTCCTAAGAGGCTCTGGAATAAATATTCCTTGTCATGGAGACACTACAATGTATAAAAGAGTTACAGCAGAAAAGCAAATGTGAAATGAAGAACCATATAACATCTATACAAAAATAAAATTAAAATACATCATTAAATACATTCAATGCAATCAATATAGAAAAAACATTTTAAGTGGATTCAATACATATACTGGCAATAGACCTGAATGCCCCTCTATGGAGTCGGCCTGTATAGGTATAGGTCACCTGCAGGTGAAAAGGGGGAAGGCGGCCATCAAAGTAAGGTTAAAAGGAGGGTTTACCAAAAATGTATTAAAAGGTTAAGTATAAAGGTACAAAAATATTTTGATTGTAATATATTTTTACAAAAAGGATTTGAGGTAAAAATCTACATTAAGGCCAAGGGGAGATAATGTTTTTAAGGACTGAATCCAGAAAGCTTCGCGTTTAAGCAGAAGCTGATCAATCTGTCCTCCTCTTCTAGATACAGACACTTTTTCTATGCCTATATAATGTAGAGAGGATACAGGGTGGTTGGCTTCCACAAAATGGGCGGCAACAGGATATATAATATTCTTGCACCGAATAGTGCTACGGTGCTCAGCTATGCGTGCTTTTACTTCACGTGAAGTCATACCTACATATGCCTTGCCACAAGGGCATGTAAGAAGGTAAATGACAGCCCTAGTTGTGCAGGTATTAATGCCTCTGATGGGGATATTTTTACCAGAATGAGGATGCTTAAATTTATGACATTTTCTAGTGCTGTTGCCAGTGGCGGAAACTCCGTGGGTTCAGAGGCGCGACTGAACCCCCTGGCATTTTGGCAAAAGCGCGACTGAACCCACTGGCATTTTGGCAAAAGCGCGACTGAACCCACTGGCATTTTGGCAAAAGCGCGACTGAACCCACTGGCATTTTGGCAAAATATATCAATATGCAGTATATGCACCCACTGTCCACTGAAATTTCCCTTCCCCAGTGGTCATGTTGGGGGCGCTTGGGCAAGATGTGTTGGTACCAACCGAAAAAACAAAACTCGTTTTTGTTCCACCGATGGGGGGGGGGGGGGGGGGGGGGGGCTGCATGAACCCCCTGCCGTTATAAGAACTTTCCGCCACTGGCTGTTGCATTGGGCGCAAGAGCCGCATTTATAGTTGCCGTTAGGAATAGGAGCCAATACACGTTGAGTGGGGGTTGGGACAGGGGGTGAATCGGACTTGACCAAGTGATTTCTAAGACTCTGACCACGAGAGAAAACAATCAGAGGAGGTTTGGAAAAGGTGTTATTAAATAATGAATCCGATTGTAAAATATGCCAGTGTTTTTTTTATAATATGACATTTATGACATTTTAGAGTAGGTAGTAGAGAAGATGGTAGATTGAGTCTTGTTTTCTGACTGTCTGTGAAATAAATCAGACCTGGGTTTTTGATTGATTTTATCCAGGGCGTTGTCAATCTGGGTATTAGAATAGCCCCGTTCTTTAAATTTAGCCTGCATATTTGTCAAATGCCGGTTCAAATCCGTAGGTTTCTTGCAAATGCACTTGACTCTGCAAAATTGGCTATACGGTAAGCTGTTTTTTAGATGTACAGTAGAGGGTGACAGCTGTCAGCTCTCAGTAGGCTGTTTCGGTCAGTTGGCTTGGTGTAGAGGTCAGTATATAAAACACCATCTTCTCCCCTGCAGATCAGTAGATCCAGAAAGTTCAAAGAATGAAAATCAAAAGACATGGTAAATTTCAGATGATCTGAACATGAGTTAACAAACAAACAAAAAGTTATTAAGTTGTTCTCTTGTACCATTAAACAGAAGGAAGACATCATCTATATATCTTTTCCAAAGAGTTATATTTGTAAAAAATGGGTTTTGAGCAGGATTGAGAAATTTTGATTTCTCTAGGTACCCAACATACAGGCCTGCGTAATTAGGGGCCATCGGTGACCCCATCGCTACACCCCTCTTTTGTAGAAAATAGTCATCCTGAAACATGAAGTAATTGTGTGTAAGTACTATCTCAGCCAGAGTGACAATGCATGAGTTAGAGGGTATGGCTGAGGTAGGGCGCTCTAATAGGAAATGTTCCAGGGCCTGGATGCCGCCTTCGTGAGGTACATTTGTGTACAGCGACTCTACATCCAGCGTGACAAGAAAGGTATCTGATCTTAAGGGTAACTTCAAGGTTTTCAATAATGGATATCATGTGACCTGTGTCTTTCACATAGGACGGGAGGAGTTCATTAAAGGGTTTAATAAAAAAGTCTACAAAAGAAGAGACAGGTGCTGTAACGGAGTCGATGCCCGATATAATGGGACCTGGGGGTTTCTCAAAGTTTTTATGAAGTTTAGGTAAAATATAGAACACTGGTGTCATAGGATGCTGTTTATTAAGAAATTCAAATTCCTTTTTTGTAATCTCACCAGAACGTAAAAAACCTTGTAGAGTGTGATTTACTGTACCCTTAAAGCTTTCAACAGGATTACTGGGAAGTTTTGTGTAAGAGATTTCATCCAGTAGCTGTCTATGACATTCCATGACATAATCAGATTTGTTGAGCAAAACAACAGCGCCCCCTTTATCAGCCTCTTTAATTACAATTGAATTATCAGACTTGAGATCAAGTCTATGTTAAGGTTACAATGAGATATGTGTGCATCTTTTTCTTGTAAACGTGACATTATCTCTTGTTCAACCAGTCTACAATAAGTTTCAATAGACGCATTGCGATTGCTAGGATGGATAAAGGTGCTTTTATTTCTGAATGGAGTAGACATGGTAGTACTAGTAGCATCAGAAGGGAGAGGTGGGGCCACAACCAAATCAGAACTAGGCATAAAAAATTCTCTCAGACGTATTTGTCTGAAGAATTTAAACAAATCCACTTTCACATCAAAGTCACTTGATTGCGTAGTAGGAACAAAACTTAAACCTCTGCTTAGTAGTGACAGGTGGGCGTGGCTGAGGACCTTACTTGACAGGTTTACGACATTCAGTCCCGTTGTGACCTGCTGTATGAGCGGGTCTGTGGTCTCCGGGAGAACCCGTCTGAGCCTCTTCCCCCGCCTTGTACAGCGTTTCTGCGGTGGTCGCCGCGACCACGGCGGTTGGTTCTGTTGTATAAAAAAGCGTTGCTCGAGGTAGATGAGGAAGCTCTGCTGCTTGACATCTGATCGGAGAACGGCTGGCGACGGGGAGGGTGTGGAGGTCTGCTTTCTCTGGGTTGGGATGCTGCCGGTGGTGCCGCTGCATCTTGGGATTCGGTGATCCTCCAGGAATAGACTGTTCCTTCCTCTTTGTTGAATTTTTTTACTTTTTTGTCTTTGGTTTCGACAGAGAGTTTATCAATAAGATCCTGATGTACTTTAAGTACATTGTTGAATTTCAGCTCATCGTTGATAGCTTTCTCTATCTCAGAGCGTGTATCTGTGATCATCTGATCAAGCTCAATAGTATCCTTTTTGAGCTGATCGACCACTGATGTCATCAGGTCTATGGCGCATTTATTCAGAATGGCGCACCAGCGTTCACAATAGTCATCAGTACGTTTACCCAGGGAAGGCTCTATCTGCCATCTAAAGGCCGTGGGAATGATGCCTTGTCGTACATACACACTGAGTGTCAAAATGTGAAAATGCGTTCTGGTTTTCTTTTTTAGTAGATTTAACAGCTCTTTGGAAAAATCTAATTCACCGCTTGGTAGGTCAAAAAGGGACTCGGTTCCAATGATTCTCTCGCGGTCCCGTTGACTGAATTCAAAGCAGTTCAGGTTATATGGTTCTTCTCTTGTGCTAATGTCTCTGCTCAAGTCGTCCAATGGCATCTTAACGGCTATTTGGTGCGGGTGCTATAGGCAGGAAAATAAATACTGTGTACAAAGAGGCTCTACGCACACCAAAGTCCTTCTAAGGTAGATACCACAAATAAAAGCAAAGGGTGTCAGACTGAAAGCTTTTGGGCCAGACCGGTCTGCGGAAGGCACATGATAATGTGAATTCATGCCACCACCTAAATGTAGTCATTCACATTAGGGCTCATTTTCCTTCGAAATAATGCATTTAGCCCCCTCGGCTATGTAGTGCATTTAAGCCTCTGGAGAGAGTAGCTGAAGTAAATTCATAACCTTACAAGATTAAGCTATGGTCAAATTTGTTTTCAGTGTTTTGTGTTGAAAGGAATCGCATTCGCCAACCAGTTTGTATTGAAGATAAGACGCCAGTAAACTGTCAAATCCTTGGTGTTCGTTAAGCTATAAGTGTGTAAAAAGTGACCCATCAGTATTGGATGTTCCTGAAATTACAACCATTTTGGGGGAATGTGTTGAATGAACTCTAAAATATCCTACAGCTAGACCCAGACCCCCTACCTAATAGCTCTTCTTGACACTGCCGGAGGAGAAGACCTCCCTTTGACATGCCCATGAGTGTCTCACGGTTGATTTAGCATCGCTAGGCGTGCTGTTCAAATGGAAGGATGCTGCCCCACCCGTGCTCAGTCAGTGGCTTCGTGATATAATGTCCTCCTGTCTCAAACTGGAGATGTTGAGGTTCTCAATTGCCGGCTCTGAGAAAAAATGCTATAACACCAGTGTTGTTTTTGGCAGCACATTTTGATTTTTGTTTTAGTCATAGTTAGGCCTGTAACGATTCACTCAACTCACGATACGATTCGTATCGCGATACGATTTTTCACGATATTTTAAACCAAAAATATTTTCCAGAAAAATTACAGTTTATTTTTAATTTGATATAATTTATCTTTTAGATTTTTTCAATTTTTATTTATTTAACTACATTGCAAAAGAAGTAGCATTACTTCTGACAGTGCAGAAACATGATTGCCTTCCTTGATGTATTAATGAGCATCAATGACCATCATCACCTGGGCACAGTCACAGACACACACAGCTCCCCTCTGCAGTGCTCTGTACTGAAAGGGACTCTCATTTCTTTCCAAAAGCACTTGAATATGATTAAAAGCTGAAGCTCACATTTCACATCACACACACCATAATTCACTAGCCCCCCTAAAAAAATAAAATTGAAAATCGATATATTGTTACATGCCTAGTCATAGTCTCTTGAATAGTTTTTATTTAGTTTTCAGTCATTTTAGTGTTAGTCTAGTTTTAGTCGACTAAATTTCATGAGATTTTAGTCGACTAAATCTACAGTTGATTTAGTCGACTAAAATGTATTTTGGTGGGCCTTGATGCCGTCGTAATGACTGATTTGACATATGCTGAAAATAGCAGATCTACAAGCTCACTAGTGTGAGCTTGTAGATCTGCTATTTTCAGCATGCAACGAAGTGTAAAATGACTTATACTGGATCTCTTGTCCACCAGTCCCTTCCTAACATTTTAGTCTGGTTTTTATTTGTTGACGAAATTGTCAGTATATTTAGTCTTGGTTTTAGTCATCATAGCTGAGTTTGAATTAGTTTCCATTTAGTTTTCATCAGTAGAAAAAGGTAGTCGACGAAATCAACACTGTATAAGTCTATTTATGACATTCTACCACAACACACAAACTGCATCGTGTGCCGTGCCCACCAACCCACAACAATTCTAAGAATCTGTATTTTCTCTTCTATGATAATTTTTCATGCTTTTTTTCTCCCCCCTTCATCTTTTACATTTTTTTTATTTTGAGACTGTGCTTTTCAACTGTCCTGGGGATTGAGGATCTTTGTTTTATTTTTAGATTTCTTCTGTGTCACCAACACGTAAGAGCAGTCTGACCTAATGTTTCTTATTGCACTACTGAAGGCTATATACTCTTACTTGATTCTCATAACCTGTGACTTAATGGCATTTATGCCCTTTCCCCCTGGGCTTCTGTTTAAAAAAAACTTGAATAAAAAGATTTTGGAAAGAAAGAAAAGTGGCCTGTAGTATTGTGGTTTTAAGATGGATGGCAATGGGTATAGGACGGTGCATAATGCTTATGGAAATCAGCTCCAGACATATAATGGCATATAATGCTGTAAAGGAGTTGGTAATTGTGCAGTAGTGTGTGCACAGTGCACACACCAGGTATTACTATACTGGGGCCAGTAGAACTTATCCATTCATCCATCCATCTTCAACCGCTTATCCGTAGTCGGGTCGCGGGGGCAACAGCTCCACCAGAGAGCTCCAGACATTCCTCTCCAGAGCAACATTAGTAACTTCCTCCTGGGGGATCCCGAGGCGTTCCAAGGCCAGTGAGTCCGATGCAATCCCTCCATCTGCGCCTTGGTCTGCCCCGAGATCTCCTCCCAGTGGGACGTGCATCGAGGACCTCCCTAGGGAGACCCTCAAGAGGCATCCTAATTCCTAACCAGATGCCCGAACCACCTAAGCTGGCTCCTTTCCAGGCGAAGGAGCAGCGTCTCTACTCCGAGTCTCCCTCGCGTGACTGAGCTTATGAACACGTGTGTGTGTGTGTGTGTGTGTGTGTGTGTGTGTGTGTGTGTGTGTGTGTGCGGTAGGTGAACGAGGCCGAGGAGGAACGCCTGCGTAGCGAGCGAGAGCACCAGCGTGTCACTCAGCTGTGTCAGGATGCAGAAGCTCGAGTGCAGACGCTCCAGAAATCCCTGAAGAAGGTCATCCTCAAATCCAAACCGTACTTTGAGCTCAAGTCACAGTTCAACCACATACTGGAGGTGGGTAACAGGCACAGTTCAACCACATACTGGAGGTGGGTAACAGGCACAGTTCAACCACATACTGGAGGTGGGTAACAGGCACAGTTCAACCACATATTGGAGGTGGGTAACAGGTACAGATGTTCAGTCAAGAAATTCTTAAAGAACATGGCTTGTTTAGCAATTTTACAGTTGGAATTAGTTAAAAGATTTATTTTTAATAGTACAGAAGGTTGTGGGCTCCTTCCCGTCACCTTTTCACATTTTGACGATTTAAAAGAAATAGCAGATCTACAAGCTCTTGTAGATCTGCTATTCTTCAATAGCTAAAGTATTATAACATAATGCTTAAAACACCAAAAGGGGTTCCCGTCCAGAATGGGTTAAAAGCTCTCTGGATATATTATTTCCTTTTTATTATTAGTTTTCATAAAAGGTTTATCTATACCCTTTAAAGTAGGCCAGTAGAATGATCTCAGTTCCCACCATTATGTCTGTCCTGACTTTCAGCCTCTCCCTTCAGGCAGACTTTATACGGTTATAGAAATGTGTTTTATAATAGGCCTTCTTATTTCCCAGTCCATCCAATGACTCAATACTGTAGCAGAGATTATAATATGGTGCATTTTGCATCCCAAAACGCAGTTTATAGTTAACACTCCGATTGCCTGGGGTTATTTAATCCATTAAATCATTGCGCCCAGCGCCCATCCATCATATAGCAGCGGAGCACTTTTACCGACGGACCGGATGTTATCCCGGCTCCTCAGCTCCTAGGCTGTGGAGCGATGCCATTTGCGGTTGTGATATCAATAATCTTTGTCTTTTGGATAAAACTTCGTCCTGGGCGATTGGGGTGTTAAGGGTTAAGGTGTTAATAAAACAACGACCTCTGCATCCACAGGATGCACTACTGTCCTACTGTACTGTTTTTTATTCTAGTTTATTTTGCTCGCTTTAGTTATAATAATCATTTATTCTTCTGTTTTCTGCGTGAATATAACGACATTATAACCATATAAAATGAAATGGGAGTTAAATGTTTGTTGTTGTAAAAATTACTCCTAACGTCGTTGAAGTGGGACTCATAAAATGTCCCTGGGACTCATCTAAAAGACCATCCCTGCATGGAAATGAAGCTCCACCCACACGACAGAATGTCGCTGGGGCAAGCTTTTCCGGAGCTTCATTTCCATCCACCAGCTGTCTAAAAACCCGGAAGAGACGCCGGCAGACAGCTTCTTTTGTCCGCGCATGGAGTCTTAGGTGTGCTTACACTGTCTGTGGTAGCCCTGTGACAGGACGTTGCATCAGAGAGATATCCAGCCAGAGCAAAAAGTTTAGTAAGTCTCTCTTTGAGTGCTTTGAAGTGTTGCTGTAATTTGACCCTTGTAGTATGAATATTTGTCATAACCGATAGCCATGGTTTTGACACATTTCTGTCATTCCAAGTATCTTTTGTCATTGCATTTGGTGTTGGTATGGATGGAAGTCGGATTCTGCCACTGAAAGCAATCAAAAAGGACTGAACAAATTGTTTCCTCACAAATGTGTGACGGTTCTGAAATAAAAATAAAAATCTGCATACATTTGTGAGGAAGAAAAACCCACTCACAGTTCTAATACTTTTATTCATTGGTGGAAATGGGAAATATGTGTCATATTCAATAACTCAATGTTTCATTGATTTCAACCATATACTTTTCATTAATAAGAACATTTATGCTTTCTACTTTAAAATGACATGTTTAGAAGAAAATATTCTATTGAAGGTAGAAACAGCTTTTGAATATAAGCTTTTGACACATTGCAATTTCATTCCCATTTTCTAACTGTCACGGAATCTATCATTTACTCATTGCAATATAAGACGTGCCAAAAGTTTCTAAGAACAGCCCATAATTATGTGTTCACAGGAACACAAGGCCAAAGTGGTACTGCTGGAACAGAGAGTGGCCAAAGTCAAAACGCGATATTCCATCGCCCTGCGCAACCTGGAGCAGATCAGCGAGCAGATCCACGCACAGAGGGGGCGTGTCAGAGCCAACAGGGCACGGCCCGTGGCCTGTGGGGGGCGGAGTTCCCCGGTAGGGGCGGAGTCCGAGGTCAAAGCTACGGTCGCGATTCACATCGTCGCCGCCTGTGGAGGCGGAGTTCTGGAAGACGGAGAGAAGACCAGGCAGACGAGGCAGTGGGTGGAGAAACACAGGGAGTCTGGCTGGGGCCAGAGGGAGAGGCTGGCGGCGGAGCAGGCCGGGTCGGATTCCATGTCGGTCATTAGCCTGCAGACCATCGCCTCCGACCTGGAGAAGTGCGACTCCGTGGAGCACCTGGTGGAACTGAGCGACGTGGTGAGTCTGGTGGACGAGGAGAGGGTGCTCCTCCGAGTCGAAGACGGGAACAGAGACAGGAAGATGAGGCATCTGGAGAGAGTGACGGTGGTCAACGACCCGTTGCAGGACGGGGCGGACGAAGAGAAGGGAGCAGCAGGTCGAGAGACACAGGATGGCTTCGCCAAGCAGCACCACAGAAGTGTTAGCTTGTGAGCTGTGATACTGACGAGGACACGATGAATTATGAATGACGACATGAGAAATCTGCAGGGGGGGCTTCAGAAAGAAAGAGACACACACTGGAGGGGAACGAGGAAGACCTGGAGACATGGGAGATTGCAGGTGGGAAATATTTTTTTTATTTTTTTTAACTGGCTCTGACTGAGACTCTGCTGCAGTTGCGGGAACAGCCAGAAAAGATGTGTTGGCAGATGCTGTGCACCAGGCGCACATTTATGAATCACCATGCAGGATCGCTGTGAGAGCAATAAAGACTGGAGAGGAAGGGAGAGAGGGGTGGAGGTTTCTAGAGCTCACAGACCTACCCTGGGACTTCCCACCACCCCTCCTCTGAACCTGTCTGTGTTTCACCATTGAGGAGATATTGAGTCAGTTCTCATGTCCCTCATGCTGAGATGAACAAGAGGTATCTAATGTCTAATCACTGTACCGTAGAAACGGGCAAAATACTGACATAGTGTGCAAAGACTAAACATTTCTTTCAGCAGTGTTAAGTGTGTATGCGTGCTTGAGCAAAAAATCAAGGCATAGCTTGTTTTCATTGATGCATCTTTACTTTGATATCCACCATTTCGGTTGTGTGTATTCCTATTGACATGCCAGGATTTGGAGTCGGGACAGATGTGATTTTTTTTTTTTTACCACAAGAAAAAACCCCAAGATGCTCAATGGTGAAGCGGCACTATGCAGAAAGAAAAATCCAAATGGCATTGTCTCCACATTGACATGTGAGTGTGGGCTAGTGTGGTGTTTAGTTGTTTGTCTCCTTTGGCCGAACGGAAATAGCCATCTTTATATATAACTGTAAGACAACTTTAACACTCTTGATGAGTTTCACGTCAGCAGGCGTTTCGTGGTTGTGCTGAGTGAGTGCTGACTCTTCATGCTGTGTTTGCGTATGGTTGGAGGTGGTTCTGTAGCGTCTGAAATGTGATTCGTCTTTTTCTTTTTGTAGATATTTTTTTGGCTTCTGCCTTCATTGATAGTATAGTAGACTGACTGTAAATGGGGAGTGACACGCAGGAACGGTCATTGGGATTCGAACCTGCAACACGCTTTCAGGCAGCCTAGGCACCCGGACTGCTTGGCCATCGATTCGGGTGATTTGTCTACTTTTGAAGGGGCACACCCCTTTTATGGTCTAAGTTTGAGGGGACACACCCAGTTTTTGGTCTACTTTGGAGGGGACACACTCCTTTTTTGGTCTACTTTTGAGGGGACACCCCATTGTTGGTCTTTTGTTTAGGGGACACACCCTGTTATCGTTATGTAACAACTTCAAACTAAAGTCACTTTTTTGGGCGGGGGTGGGGCAGTTTTATGTAACATACTTTAAACCCTTTTTTTGATAGAGACATGAATCACGGAGGAGAGTATAGGAGAGAGACATGCAGCTAATGGTCAGGCCGGCCAGGAATCGAACCAGAGACTCACTGTAAGGCATTTGAATAAATAAAGGTTTGCATGAATGAATGGACCCATGTGGTACCGTGGTACGCACCCTAACCACTGGCCAATGGCCATCGGGTAAGCCCACATTACAAGCTAAATTGATTCAGTTTAAAAAAAAAACAAGCATGAATCAAAAGTGTCCTGAATTTCACATTGTATTCCCTCACATTGCTGCTGGCATGGTGGTTTAGCACAGTATTCCCAAATGGATGGTTATGGCCATGTGGCTTTGATCCACTTGTACTATATGAGATCTGACTTCATGAGAACACACTTTGTAGAAGATTATTTCCCTGCAATGCAGTTTTACTTATTGCACCAGTCTTGGAAAAATCCCTTTGTTGAAACACTTGAGTCATTTGAGATCGTTGTATCCTCAAAGCATCTGTTTGGTCTTTTAGGAGCTGCCATTATCCGTAAGGAATTGAATTGTATACACGTTTGCTTGGCTGGAGATGTTGCTTTTGAATCATATTCTCTTGCCCAGCTAAGCTTAAACAGAAGCTATTTGCACATTGCTTGGCTTTTGCATCAGAGATGCACTGGTGTAGTATAATATAGAGCATTTGCATGAAATATCCATTTGCTGTTGAAAGGGATTTTCAGCTCTTCAGCGCTCAAAAATCTGTACCCCACATTTCACTTAGCTGTATAGAAGTAGATAAATGCTCAGTTGTTTTAAAGTGCCTTTGGCTCAGCAATCCTAAAGATTTGAAATGGACTTAATAATGTGCACTTACTATTTATTTTCATAAATCCTGAGTGAGGTGCATTTTTATTATTTTAGTACTTTAGTAAATACTTTACCTCTTTTCACAAACGGTACATTTTCTTCAGATAAGAACAAGTCATGTACTAGTTGTTTTTTACTAAAGGGTTATGGCAGATATTTCGCACTGTTATAATTTATCCATTGGTGTTATACATACAGTATTTTGTTTTGTAATGACATGTCCTTTGAATTCATGTTACTGGGTTGCACATGGTGTACTTGTTTTAACCTAACTGTATATTTGTTTAGTTTCTTTAATTATGAGCCAACTTTACCCGTTGTACAGACCTGACTCGTTCCTGTGTATGTATATGATGAATGTACCTTTGTAAAGTAGTAGGTAGGTGTATGATGATGCTAAGCATAATATATTTAACTTATTAATGTTTACAATTTTATTTTATGGAATATAAATTGTGTTGGAACCATTAAAAATGCATTTAACACGATACATGGTGTGTGGTACTGGAGATCTCATCTCAACAGGTGTCATTTAATTCCATGCAATTATCTTATGTCCAGGCAGTCTGTGAGCATATGTATACCTTTGATAATATAAACACACGAAGCAACAGCCGCACAGCGAAACTTCAACGCTGTGTGTGTATATAATGAATTTCAATGAGATCATCGGGTCACAGAAAAGATGAATACCGTATATCATATAAGAGGGAGGACATGTAATTTGCTCTCAGTGGAACATACGGCAAGCAGCAGAAATAACCGCCTGAGCATGATCAGCACACCTTGCACCCGAGGCGCATGATCAGAGATGGAGAGATTATTGTCTGCATGACGATTATTACCCATGTCTGCACTTCAATTATTCAGCAGGGGTATAAATATATCACAGATCGCACTTGGGAACATGAGAAAAAGACAGAAGTGGAAAAGGAGTGAGAAGAAGAAGTGATAATTGATTTAGCTGGTGGGAGGTGAGAAAAGGGGGAGAGCAGGCGCAAATCGAGGCGAGAAGAGTGGCCACAGACTATAATTTTGGGGGCCAGAGTGAGTAAGTGAAGGTGACACATGACAGGAGGGCGCCAGCAATCACAGAGTAGGGCCTCCTATGAAAAGGCAGCCGGAGAAAAGGTGATGACAGCTTTAGGAAGATGGAGAGCTGCTACTGTAGGATGCCCTTTGTTCAGCCTTGGTTTGTCAGCCATTTGCTACACTGTAGAATCCACTTGGAGTGAACAAAAAGACATTACATACATACTGTAAAGGTTCTATTTTTACACTCAGTTAAAATTTCACCACGGATTTTAGTGTGTGCACTGTGCAAGGTGGAAAAGCAAGCAACTTATGTGTGTTAATGGAACTTGTCAATTTGTAACACTGCATGAAATGTGCAAAATATCACCTCCACCTGAACAAGATTGAAACTTTGGTGATGGTGAAAAAGTATTCACAGACAAGTGTGTTTTCTAGCAGTTGTAGTTGTCTATGGCGTCTTTGTATATAGACTTGGAGAATGGTATTTGGGGAGATCACAGACATTGTTCTCATATCAGTTACTTCCTACTATAAATGTGCCACGTACGTCTCTGTGTGTCTGCGTGTGTGTGTGTGTGTGTGTGTGTGCGTGTGTGTGTGTGTGTGTGTGTGTGTGTCCAGAACCACCACAAACGGCTCTGGTCAGGCTCTGCCAGTGGGCCTAATGAGGCCAAGTCCCCTCACCTGTGCAATTTCCAGCCTCTGCCTCAGCCAATTGATTGCCATGGCAACCCCACACCTGACAATTGATTATTTAACCAGTCAGATGCAGAGATATCCATGTGGGACACAGACAGACAGTTAAAACGGGTGCCATGACAAGTTGACAATGGGTATTATTAGGTTCCCAAGCATTGCTCTCAAGTAGGCCGGTACAGGTCTAGTATTTATGAAAGTGGCAATTGATGTATATCTGTGATTCAAGTGATTCAGGGTCTTGTGGGACAGGCAGGCAGGCAAGCTTACATATCCTCTCCTCCCACGCATGGTAAAGCCAGAGATGTGCGGAAGACGGCAGCTGTGATGCCGTGCGATGTCTGGAGACATGAAAACCCACAGGTCTTCTGGTTCACCATGGGAATCTGCATCATTCACAGACTGCCTTTGGCAAGCTGAAACTGGAATGGATCGTCTCCCACTGCATTCAGAGTGGGGCTATAAGAGCCCTTCAGACAAAGAAACACCGCAGATGTTTTGCAGTGGTATACACTGCAGAAATGTGACGGTTTTGGTGGAAGGGAGGTGACAGGTGACAAGTGATAGAAGTGCTTTATTCATGACTGAATTCCAAGTGTTAATTTGCAGGGGAGTGGCAGGTACTCTGTCAGGATCTGTTCCCATCAAACACCGCCGGGTGACTACATCGCTTTTTATGAGTGATCCCACATTAATGAATGATGCAAGTGTCTAAATAAGGTGACAAACACCCGTCATCAAACACTGGTGATTCTGTAAGATCATCGCTTTAATAATGTGTTACTGCGGACTGCCAAGTGGAAAAGGTTTCACACACACATGCCATGCATGTACTGTATTCAGTATTCATGAATGATGCATGAGAGAAATGAAAATGAGTGTGGGAAAACAGCATTTTTTTAAGGCTGAACTGGAGCCGTGAATGAACACCTTAGTTTTCTCACCTGGATCATATTTCACAGACACACACACACACACACACACACACACACACACACACACACACACACACACACACACGCATGTATGTATGTATGTTTATGCATGAGAAATGAAAATCAGTGGTTGAAAGTCCTTTCTCATGTACATGACTCATCCCTCTCTGCCTGTGTTACCAGTAGGTGTTGCCTAGTGCTTTCGCCTATGTCTACTCTCTACTGCAGAGATAATAAAAATAAGGTATAAGGTACATCATCCGAGCACAGCAGTGACAATGTGGAATCCTGCAGTGCTGGGCCATGTTCTGCTTTATAATAGCGCCACAGGAGCTACAACATGCTAGCCTGCATGGCACCAGAATAACTTTATTATACTCGCACAATGGCTGCATTTATCAAACTGACAACTGCACAAGACTATAGGGGTTGAGACAGGGGTAGTTGATTGGTCAGTCGCTGTTAGCCATCAGCCAGGCTGGGAGGAGGTCTGCACTATTTATCTGGGATGTGAGAGCTCCATCTGTGTTTTCATCAACCAATGAGCGCTCTAATTTTCCCCACTCTACCGGCTCCGTCCTCCCATAGGGTACTTGTTTTTCCTTGAGTGAGATGCACAAGGGATATATTATATCTATAACACACACACACACACACACACACACACACACACACACACACACACACACACACACGTGCACGCGCGTGTCATCAGTGCCCATACGCTAGGTGCCAGGTGGGGTTGGCAAAAGGGCCCTTCTGTGTGGCGTTTGCATGTTCTCCCTGTGTCCCCTAGGGTAGGTATACCCTCACAAAAAACTGGCCCCGGCCAGCCGGGGCACCTGATGGAGGGGAAAAGAATAACGTGTTCCCACCACCTGCTACGTCCGGCTGGGGAAACTCCCCCCTTTCAGGTGAAAGAAGCAGCTTGGACTCCTCATGCATAGAAGGAAGCATGAGGTCAGCCCACTGCCCTCCCAGGATTAGATAATTGACACTGGGTGAAAAAAAGGGTTTGCAAAATTGTGGGACTTTTAACTTGACTTGCAAGTTGCAACAGATCAGAACTACAGTGTTTATCTTGCTGTCACTTCCATATAATTAGTTGTATATATGTTGGCAGAATGTAACTTGAATTTTGCAAATAATGTCTAGGAGGCTACTGTGTTTTCCACTACTGTGTTTTCCACAACATTTTAGCTTGAATTTAATGTGGACTACTGGACCCTTTGATGGTGAACTATGCTCTTTGGGGTGGTGACCCACCGAACTACAACATGACGTCACGAGCCGCGGTGAAGAGCAAACCACCGCCACCACTCCAGCCCTTCTCTCTGTTTTTACTCACCATCCCTCAATGTTATTTCAGCTCCGGTGGTCAGTCATGAATGAGCCTTTAAAGGCCTATTCATAGTCTGGATTTTCGGTGGTGACGTGACCACCGCTCCGGTGGTGAGCTGACCACCGGAGCTGAAATAACGTTGAGCGGTGGTGAGTAAAAACAGAGAGAAGGGCTGGAGCGGTGGCGGTGGTTTTCTCTTCACCGCGGCTCGTGACGTCATGTTGTAGTTCGGTGGTCACCTAACCACCGAAAATCCAGACTATGTATGAACCTTAAGGCTCATTCGTAGTCTGGATTTTCGGTGGTGACCACCGCTCCGGTGGTGAGGTGACCACCGGAGCTGTAATAACGTTGAGCGGTGGTGAGTAAAAACAGAGAGAAGGGCTGGGGCGGTGGCGGTAGTTTGCTCTTCACTGTAGTTCTGTGGTCACCTCACCACCGAAAATCCAGACTATGAATAATGCTTTAAGGCTCATTCATAGTCTGGATTTTCGGTGGTGAGGTGACCACCGCTCCGGTGGTGAGGTGAGGTGATCACCAGAGCTGAAATAACGTTGAGCGGTGGTGAGTAAAAACAGAGAGAGGGGCTGGGGTGGTGGCGGTGGTTTGCTCTTCACCGCGGCTTGTGGACAAGATATCCATAAGTCATTTTACACTTGGTTGCATGCTGAAAATATCAGCTATTTTCAGCAAGTGTAAAAACAGTCATTACAACGGAATCAAGGCCCGCCAAAACACATTTAAGTCGACTAAGTCAACTGTAGATTTAGTCGACTAAAATAAAAACCTTATGATATTTAGTCGACTAAAACTACTAGACTGACTGAAAATGTCACTGAAACTAAATGAAAACAATTGAAGAGAGACTATAAAATCAAAATTTGCTGCCAAAAACAACACTTCTGCCTTTACAGATACATTTCAACGGCATAAAGTACCCCTAGTAGCGTACTCATGGAGTGGGACCGTATGGCTTGGCCACTGCCTGACTGAATCCTAGTACTGCAGATGAGAGAGAGAGAGAGAGAGAGAGAGAGAGAGAGAGAGAGAGAGAGTGGAGGCTGCATCTCTCTCGCCCAATGACGTCGTGAGTGAGTGAGTGAGTGAGGGAGTGAGGGACAGCGTTAGGAAAGACAAGAAGGAAGGAAGGAGCCCGATGAGGCGTGCTGTGTAACGTCGCATGTGTGTACATCATGTGTGTTAGTATACGTGTGTTCCGTTCTTTTACTTGTACTATACACTCGCGTTAATATACAGCACTGCTCAGGATTAACATTTTTGGGGATACGAAACGGGCGTGTAATGATCTTGAGGCTTAAGTCTGTCTTTCTTGGGAAATTGTCTGCATGAAGCTCACTTTTTTGCACACACACACACACACACACACACACACTGGCACAGCTGTCGACAATTTGCTGTTAATTTCCTCCCTCTTCGAGTCGTTGGGAACATGGCAATAGAGCGACCTGCACCTAGTATTTGTGAGTATACTATGATTCCAGGTAGCAATATTTGCTTACTATACAATATTTTTGAATGAACCCTCGTTTAAAACTGCTTTATTTTTGGTATTGTTTATGCAATATATACATTTGTGTGTGTGAAAGTTTTCTTTTCTTTAAATTAGAACGACTACAAAGCTGCACATATAGCACATTCTATGTGATTTCTGAACATGTTTTACAAATACAGCTAGTAGCCTATTAATCATTTGACAGCTTATTTAGTTTCCTAAAATATTTCTTAGATATCAGCATGTTAATGACAGACGAATGTATAGTTTGTATTGCACAGTTCAGATGTGTAGATTTGTTTAGTTTATCTACCCGCTCAGCATCCAAGTGTTTCAACAGTACTGGCACAACCCCTTGCTTTTTGCTCATGGACGGCCGTGCGCGTATACACACGCACATGGTATTTACACACACACACACACACACACACACACACACACACACACACACACACAGTGTGTGTAGAGCGGCAGCCTACAGTATACACCTGGGTTTATCATCAAGGCTTTTGAGATCATCTCTTTGCCAGCTGTCATCTCATCTCAGTATAACTTGAACATGTGCAGTTGCTTTCTCTAGTGGTGCATTGACTCCCTCGTTTAATGTCTCCCACACACAGTTAATTTGCCATTACCATGTTTCATCTTTCTCACAGAATATATATATTTTTTATAAATCCTTTGTTGTCAGGATGAACCTATAGTGTTTTTTTTTGTATTTGCAGTGGGTTTAATTAGCCAATATGTCTTTGAATTAAACAAATCTCTCTTCCATTTTTAAAATATTGATTCTTTGGCGGTCTTGGCGATGATATTGTTCTAGGAAGTGTTTAGTGTATATAGGGTAGTGGTTTTCTTTTTTTCCAACAGTGTATTTATTTTCCTTTTTTACACACAACTGACAATACAAACATACAAAAACAACAATCAACATTACAAGACAATTACTGGTATGAAGAAAGCAAAACAACAATAACTACAACAAAAAAAACAAAACAACAACAACAGCACTACTCCTCTTCAGCTCCATCCATTAAATATAATAGGGTAGTGTTTAGTGTGTAGGGTAGCTGTCTGACTTTCAGGCTAACTTTGAGGTGCCACCAGGTCACTCCATCGTCTGGCTGTTTCAGCAGCACGTCGCTATCCATGCTGCTGAAGTGGAGTCTGGGCACCAGTGTTGTTTTTGGCAGCACATTTTGATTTTGGTTTTTAGTCATAGTCTCTTGAATAGTTTTCATTTAGTTTTAGTCACATTTTAGTCACCTGGAATGATTTTCGGTGGTGAGGTGACCACCGGAGCTGTAATAACGTTGAGCGGTGGGGAGTAAAAATAGAGAGAAGTGCTGGGGCGGTGGCGGTGGTTTGCTCTTCAACGTGGCTCGTGACGTCATGTTGTAGTTCGGTGGTCACCTCACCACCGAAAATCCAGACTATGAATAACGCTTTAGTGTTAGTCTATTTTTAGTCGACTAAATATCATAAGATTTTAGTCGACTAAATCTACAGTGTGTGTGTGTGTGTGTGTGTGTGTGTGTGTGTGTGTGTGTGTGTGTGTGTGTGTGTGTGTGTGTGTGTGTGTGTGTGTGTGTGTGTGTGTGTGTGTGTGTGTGTGTGTGTGTGTGCGTGCACACGTGTGTGTGCGTGCGTGAGAGAGAGATGGCTGTGTTAAAAGCTGATTATGTGGTTGTGTTTATTGTTTATAAGGATCCCCATTAGCTTTTGCCTTGACAACATTAAATAATAAAATAAAAAACATAGGAGAAAATAAAAAACAAAGAAACATAGCAAAACATCACTTTCAACACATTATACATTTGAATTATTATTTACTTGATTTTAAAGATGAATTTTGTATTTGTATTGGTTATACACTTTGGTAGTGCATTCCAACCTATTACTGCTTAGGCCATCTTAGGCCATCACTCCTGTGTACTTCTGTATGTGTCTGTGGCTGACATTCACTTGAGAAACTGTCAGTTTCTACTTGTATATAACCGGTTTGAGAGGCAGCATCAATGTCTTCAATGAGAGGCATTGAAGACCCTTGCCCTGCAGAACCTGTAAAGAAATCTGCCCCAAAAAAAAAAAAAAAATCGTGTGATATTCATGAGGCAACAAACAAAGCACACTTTGTGTTCAGCATTGTGTTCAAAGACATGATAATAAAGTTATTATACGTGGCCTGTTAAACAAGTTGTTTGATCCCATGAAGGATTCTTCTTCCATAAAATACTTGACTGCACAATAAAGTTAGAGGCAGCAATAAGAAGTAACACTATAATGACTGAGTAAAAGCTCTGGAGTGTAATCATTTTGGTATTAATAAAATGTGTAGATGCTTAGGAACTTCAGCGGAGCCATTTAACAGAACAAGACAATTACAATATTGTTACCCAGGCCTAGAGGATAGAAAGTTGTGTAAAATGCAACATTTTAACATTTCTTGAAGTGTCAATCCCCTACCCACTATTTCATCCCCTCTTCAACCCATTTAGACCTAAGGACGATTCTACAAATGCCTTCTAAAATAGTTTTCTGAAAAACCTCAAACTCAATCTCAAACTATTTCAGGTCAAGGAGCCCCAGAATTATCTGTATTTGGCCGCCGACCTCCATCTGAAAATATGTTGTTCCAGGGACCCCCCCCAGAAGCAAATATTAATTTGAGTTAAAAATCGGTTTCACGATTAAAAGAAAATAGCAGACCTACAAGCTCGTAGCTCGTAAAAGGTAGTGAGCCAAACTGCTCATTTAGGAAGTTCACTTACAAGATATTCTGTGCTTTCATTAATCATTAATTTATATCTGCTTTGTTAAAGGAGTAATGGACCCACAAACCGGAGACATGTTGCTACACCAATATACTATCGGTCCACAAAATATCTTGCATCTTATAATTGGTTTCGAACATCTTTTCCAAGTATGACACTGGGCCAGACATGTTCACCTTTTACCATAATTACTACAACAGTCACGTCCATTAGTAGCCATACTGTATGGACGTTCTAGCAATTACAACAATTTTCTGCTTACACAGACTTTCCATGCACTTTCCTTCCTCAGGGGCTGTGTGCGTGCGTGCGTGTGTGTGCGTGCATGTCTTCTGTCTGCATGTGTGGGTATGTGTGTGTGTGTGTGTGTGTGTGTGTGTGTGGTACGGTTGGCACGTGTTACAAATAAATGGGGCTAATTTGCCCACAGTGAAGGTAGTTATTCATCAGTGGTGCTGAACCCTGCAGGTCATCAGTGGTACTGACCCCTGCAGGGCGAGGTTACCTTGAGGGGGAAAATGGCCCTAATTGGACTCTTAATGAAGGATAGTTCTTTCTCTATGTCTTTGCTGACAGTCAGAGCACTATATATTTAGATCTGTACTTAGAAACCGTGAAAGATTAATGCAGGTTTAGAAACAACCATTGATTTGGCATTTAACACTCAGGTGGGCAGAAAAGAACGGAGGCTCTCTCTGTGCCATTGAATGGGACTCTTTGAATGCACATTATGCACATCAATGGCTGACTACTGGAGGCTGTAAGACAGCGTCTGAAAAGAAAACGCTGACTGTGTGTGTGAAGCAAGCTGTCGTGAACTGTGAACAACTGTGTTGTGGTTTGCGTCTCGATGTATGTAGTGACTGAGAGCCAGGTGATACAGTTTAACCCGTTTAGACCTGAGAACTGATTCTACAAAATGTCTTTTAAATCATGACAGTTTTTCTGATAAACCTATGTTTCTAGTTCACTGGTGCTCAAGCTTTTTCATGTCAAGGACCCCCAAATTATTTGGCCGCCTGACCCCCATCTGAAAATATGTAGTTTCAGGGACCCTCCCAGTAGCAAAGATTTGCTACTTCGCTCTGAAAGAATATATATTCAAAGAACATTTTCACGATTTTTCAAAAATAGCTAAAGTAAAACATAGTCCTTAAAACACCAAAAGGGGTTCCCACTCGAAATGTGTTAATACGAGCTGTTGTCCCAGCCGAGTAATTTTGATGCAGGTCATTAGCGACCAAGCAGTAGCCAAGCAGTCTTCTATATTCTGTTCTGTTCTATAGTCTTCTCTCATCATGCTGAACTGATTTCTGTTTGACAGATGTGAAGTGTCTTTGCTGTGCATTGTGTTGTGGTGCTGGGCAGGTATAAATGGGCTCCCCTTCCCTTCGCTACCCACTTGTCTTTTCTCTTTCTACCCCCTTTCATACAGACTCTCCCTCTACCTTTCTACACACAGCATGGTCCTTTATTCTCTGCCACTAATTATTTTCTCCTTTTTCTCCCTCTCATTTTTTATTTTCACATAATTAGAAGGAAAAACGTCCTTATGCACACCTACTGTATGGAGGACAGACAACTGGAACTGTCAGATAACGCCAGATAACTGTAACTGACGCCAGATAACTGGAACTGACGTCAGATAACTGGAACTGACGTCAGATAACTGAAAATGGAATCCTGTCTTCAGCTTTGTATTGAGCAGCGTTTCGTCATGCCTGATGAAGGTCTGAACGACCCAAACGTTGCTCAATAAAATGCAGTAAGTGCTAGTGATTCCATTTTTCCAAAAAATCACACACAATTGTGTTTGCTGACAATGGCATACAAATAAATGACACACGCGTGCGTGCACACATGGCACGCTGGTTTCATGTGATTTCATTGTCTGTTCTAGTTTTCATTCTTCATTTCCTGTGACGCACGCACACACACACACACACACACACACACACACACACACACACACACACACACACACACACTGATTTTTCAAGTACAGAAGGTGTGGTTGTGTTTGATCTATTTCTGTGGTTCATAGAGTGCTGCCCATGTGGCTGTATTACATGGTAAATCCCTTATTCTTATGTCTGAACGGCTCTGCTTCTGTGCTTCTCACAGTATGGCAAATGTAGTCCCCAGCTGGGAAAAGCTTGTTTAATCCAGATAAACTTTGTAATGAAATGTGAAATATAACTGACTGCAGTGAAAATGTAGTGGGTTCCATTCACGTTTATTCATGTACGTGATGATTGGGGACTATTCCTGGTCTGGCATGGAGTTCTGACTTCATCACAGTCGTCACCACCACGGAGAGAAATATATATTTTTCCTCTCTTGATTGGTGCATGCTTCGCTTCCAGAGGGCTTTCTAGTATTTTGGAGATAAACTGTGATCTCCTGGCACGATAAACACCGGTTCCCCCACAACTTTAGAGCATTGAGGACCTCAATCAGCTGGTCTGTGATTGGTGGTCATTTTAGATGTGTTGGTCCAGCAGAGGAGAGCCTGTTCTCCTCTACAAGTAATAGGCTGAGTCAGTGGTTCTCAAGGTGGGGGGGGGGGGCCTGCAGGGGTCCTTGAGGGGGTTTCACAGGATCCCTCGTAAAATCAGTTTAATCGCTGTAACCCTGATATGCATCAGATAATTGAAAATGGAAGATCTGCAAGGTCATAATAACGCGGCACATCGCTTGTACCCGATGTTTGGTATACATATATAAAATGTCTTTCAACTTCTTGGTTTTAACTACTACAGTATATGACGCCGCCAAGAGCTTTTCTGCCGGACTCAGAGAGTACCTTTAGTAATAACTAACTGTTCTGACTTCTGACCTTTTCAAGTTCATAATGTTCATCATTTTGAGACCTTTGTATAGTTCAACTTCTTTCAACTTTCAACTACTACTACTACTACTACTATTAGTTGCTAATATGGGGCTTTCTAAAAATACATTATTTCCTTTTCATTTACCGTCAGTCTCCTCCATTCACTGCTCCAAACGTGTCTGCACTTGAAATCATTCTTTGTTGATAATCCTCCGCTGAAGCTAGCAAAAGGTGTAAACACTATTATGAAAGATAAGGTTGTTGCCTGTGAAAGATTAGAGCCTGTGTGAGATGGAAGTGTGATCAGTCTAGAACTTGATTGGATGAATTGGAGAGAAAAGGTGATTGCTGACTGTTGTAATCTGAGAAATGAATGTCTGCCAAGGGTCATGCGACTGGGATGGAGTTAACCCGGTGAGACCCTCTCCCTCCTATGTTAGCAATAATGTGCTGTGTGTGTGTTTGTGTGTGTGTGTGTGTGTGTGTGCTGAGTGTGTGTGTTGTGTGTGTGCGTGCGTGCGTGTGCGTGCGTGCACACGAAAGAGAGGGGGAGAGCTGCGTTCGCATTCATATATGTTTCTGTATCTGGGTGTTTGTATTCCTGTGTATGTTTGCATGTGTGCGTGCGTGCGTGCCTGCGCGAGCAGCCGAGCACGTTCGCGAGTATCCACTTGCATGCACTCGGCACTCTTCACGAGGCTGTAATGAAGTGGAAGAGTGCAAGTTAAATACAGATCAGCCAGTGGAAGCTGCCCAGGTGCGCCCCTGTCAATGGCCCCTCTTCTACAGGGACCCTCTATTGACATCTATCCAGGGCTTGAGCCCACTCGCTCACTCTCTAAAGGCATTTAATACCAGTGCCTCCCAGCATAATGCCACTCCTAATACATTAGCTCCTTCATGACTGCTTCATGCTCTCCCTTTTTCATCTTTGAGAGTGTTTTTGGTCCAGTGTTTTTCTCTGCTTTCTCTCCCCAGCAACCGCACTATACTCTAATCCCCCCCCCCCCCCCCCCCCAGTCCCAATCATTTGCCTTTTGTGTTCTGGTCTTTTTGTCTCCGATCTATTTCTGTTTTTACCACATAACAAGCCCTGTATGTATATGTACTTCTTTGTTGTACGACAAACGGCTAAAATTGCTGATCCACAAGCTCACAACACACTGCGATGCAACACTTGTTGTAGATCACCTTTGAAAGCCAATGTTAGCCAATCAGGATGAATTTTGGAATATGAAATATCGGACAGATCCCTCTTGAACACATGACTATAGAGATAGTGTGTAACGATTTGGGAGTGTCTGCCTCCTGGTGGCGCTATAACAGGCCGTTCTGGAAAATTTGGGGCAGAGGTTCATCGTTGGCATCCAGGGAGTGTGTGTGCAAAAGTTGGCATCGACGGGGTTTGCGGTGCTGGAGATTAGCTGGTAACAGACGGACGCACGCACACACACACACACACACACACATACACACGGACGGACGGACGGAGTGCAAAACACTCTTTCCCCATGCCTTCGGCCTGGTGGAGACAAAAAGAAAACAAGAAATGATTACATAGTGATATTTGTCAGGTGAAAGAAGCTCTGTCTCCGCTGCGTTCTTTTCTCCCCCCGCACCCCCGTAACGTGTAGGTATGTTTCTGTGTCAGAACCTCGCAGCCGTTGTTAGCCGTTTTTTATCGCATTTTTAGACTAATATTAGACGTCTATTATACAAATAAATGCTCAGTGGGTTCCGACGTTCTGTTGGTGGTTCAGTCATTGTGTTTTGTTGTGGCTTTGTTGCTGCTGCTTTAGTTATCTCTAACATTAGCTGTGAGCTGTCTGTCTGCCACCGCGCCACCTTGGCTGCGCTGCGCTGTTTCACCCGCGTTTGGTTTGAAGTTACATCGAATGACGTTTGAACATTGCAAACGTGTCAGATAACTGCAGTATATGCACCGTGTCAGGGACTCTGGGTGAGCTCTTCTTCCCCGTGAGTGTGATTTGCTCTCTGCTGCTTTGCTCTGCACTTTCTGCAGCCTGCGTGGCTGGCAAGGGATATTTGCCGTTGCTTTCTGTCTTATGATTGGCCAGAAGCAGCCAATCAAGGACGTCGCTACTATGATGCATGGGCAACCAATCACGAGGAGGTCGCTACTAGGGTGACTAAGTCGTCTACATTTCATGAGCTTTCATTTGTCAGGTTTTCACCTGACAAAAAAAAGAAAATCGCCTATACTGACATACCCAGAAGAATATAATAGGGAAGCCGCAGGTTGGAAGCGGTTCAAGGTTCAAGATGTACACAGAAGGACACGGAAGGACACACACACACACACACACACGGACGGAAGGACACACACACACAGAAGGACACACGGACGGAGTGCAAAACATACTCTCCCCCCATGCCTTCGGCCTGGTGGAGACAACAAAACATACTCTCCCCCCATGCCTTCGGCCTGGTGGAGACAACAAAACATACTCTCCCCCCATGCCTTCGGCCTGGTGGAGACAACAAAACATACTCTCCCCCCACGCCTTCGGCCTGGTGGAGACAACAAAACATACTCTCCCCCCATGCCTTTGGCCTGGTGGAGACAACAAAACATACTCTCCCCCCATGCCTTCGGCCTGGTGGAGACAAACATACTCTCCCCCCATGCCTTCGGCCTGGTGGAGACAACAAAAGGAAAGAATATATAGTGCAAAAAAAGAGCAACGAGTAGAAATCATAAATGCTGACATTTTGTCCAGGTCTTCTGGTTAAAAAGAGTTCATTGGTCTCAAGTGACTACCCGGTACAGGTTAAATAAATCAAGGAGCTGTGTGTGTTCCCCACCCCACTGCTATGTCTGGCTGAAGCCTGCGTGGTGCATGTCATTTCCAAAGCCTTACAATAAGCCTGATTTCTCTCCCTGCAGAAATACTTGGAACCGGTGTAAATTTGCTGTTCATTCATTTGTGTGGCACGAGGGACACTGCATTTGTGCCCCATTGTTCACAACGTCTCTCCTGTTCTGTGTAGTGGCGTAGTTCTGGGGCCAGAGAGGTGGAATGATATCATTCATAAATGTCCTGTAAAGCGCTGTAACTTGAAGGTGCTGAATGAGTCAACTGCAGCTGACACCTGGCCCACAGTACGTGCGTTATGTGTGGTTTGAGTGACTTTCATACGCACACACGCACGGCACGCATGCATTGCACGTTCGCATGCATTGCATGCACGCATGCACACAATCCATTACTTCAGATTGCATCGTGTCAGATGGTGTAACCACTGGCTAAGCCTTTGAGGACCTCTTAAGGAGGACTGTGCCATACCATTGATCCAGCCCTTGCTGGTGCAGAAGTGCTCTGCCCAGTGAGGGTCAAGTCGGCGGTCAATGGCCTGTTTCACGCTCCGCGAGGGCACTTATCTAGAGTCCTGTTGGTGTTTACGTGGGCTCAAAATAAATGCTGTGTGAAGAGAGCTGTCTTCAAGCTGTCTGATCCTCATCACTCCCCCCCCGACATCGCTGAGCATCGATCGAAGAAGTGCATCTTGTCCACTTGTTTCAGCCATTCCTTTCTCGCTATAAGCCAGGGCTATTCAACAACAAAAATGTTGTCCCCCCGCAAGCTATTCATCTCATGTAGGCCTACATGATGACAGCAGGCCTACACTTGACACAACGGCCGCCGACCCCCATCTGAAATCTGTAGTTCCAGGGACCCTCCCAGAAGCAAAGATTTGAGTTAAAAACGTTCGCTCTGAAAGAATATATATATTCAAAGATTTGTGCCACATTTTCACCATTTTTCAAAAATAGCAGATCTACAAGCTCGTAGCGCGACACTCGGTGATGGAATATTATTTAGGATTACTGTGAATATGGTCATCTCAAATTTCATATTGCACACACCATTCACTATCCCACCAAAAAACATGCTACATTTCTTGTCTCCTACTTTCCTTCAGTTTATTACAAAACACAACATGTTTTCTGTGACCTCCTCCTTTTCGCTTTCTTGTTTTGAGTTTTTTCTCTCTGTCTCTTTCCCTCAACCTGTCCTCCTATAGTTCTCACAATCTCTCTCTCACTCACGCACGCACACACACACACACACACACACACACACACACACACACACACACACACACACACACACACACACACACACACACACACACACACACACACACACACACACACACACACACGTCTCGCTCCCTCCCTTTCTTTCTATCCATCCATCCATCTTCAACCGATTATCCGTAGTTCATGATTAGTAACGGAAAATGAAAAGAAAAACCTCAGGGAAAATAGTTGTTTCTTTTGCTGTGGCGTTTCGGTCATGCCAATGAAGTTCGTATTGCAAGTGCAGACGGTGTGTGGGTCTTTGTGGACTTTATGTGCATTTTTCTGAATACATTGAGCCCTGCCTACGCACCCGCCTCAGAGCATACAGGTGTGCATAAGACTTTGTTGCCACACATAGAAACAATAAAACAGGATGGCAGTTCAAGGTTTCAGTGTAGCATTGAAATTCATAAACAGTTGTATAATAGATCATACAAGCGAGTGACAAGTTACCTCCTCCTCCTCCTATCTGCATTTAAAGCCTGGATAGACACGGGCACGAAGGAGAACTTATACCTATTTGTGGCCCATGGGACCTTTTGGCGAAGGACAGAAGGAAGGTTTTTGTGGCTTTCGCCTTTTTTATATTTTTTATGGAGGGACAGTAGGCTGACAGGAAATGGGGAGAGAGATGGGGGGGATGACATGCAGTAAAGGCCGTCGGGATCGGGAGTCGAACCCATGGCACAGCGGTCCAACTGTCCAAGGTGCCTGGACCACTGAGCCACGGCCCAGGCCAAACCACCTGTTTTTTAAATACTTGATCTACTACTACACCCACACAACCTGAACTTTGTAACATTCAGTGGATTTTCTGTGGGCTGGGGTTTTCTCTGTGTGTTGTTCTGAAGCCTTTTGAGCTGCAATGAAAACCGGCAAAATCCCTCAACGGTGATCTGCTGGAAAATTGTTATGTCATATATGGGATTTGTGGAATGTTACATCACAGTTCACGGGGAAATCAGAGCACTTGTTTGAGCCAGAAAACCCCAGACCACAGAAAATCTACTGAATGTTAAAAGTTCAGTTTTTTTTGGTGCAATTGAGCTCAGAAAAAAATGGAGGAGTTGGATGCTTTTAAACACCCTGAGCGCACAGGACGGAGTTCTCCGCCCTTTCAATTAGTAACGCCCAGCGCTCAAGACGGAGATTATTGATATCAAAACCGATCGCATCACTCCACAGGCTGGGAGCGTCTGTTGCGCAACACTCAATGTTATTATCCGGTGGGTCGTCATCGAAAATGTTCCCCCCATTTTAGCCGACGAGATCGAAAATCTCTTCTAAAGCTGTTCCAGCTACATCTGGGATACCATCCGGTCCGTCGTTAAATGTGCTCCGCTGCTATAAATCGCTGGGTGTTATGATTTAATGGATTAAATAACCCCGGGCGTTCGGGGTGTTAAAATATGTGGGATTATGAAGGCATCATTTTATGCTTCGAAATCACCATTTTAGATGTGTTTAAAGCTTAATCTTATTATCTCACCCCCCCCCCCCAGATATTTGTAGTTTGTACTCGTAGTGGAACGGGCCAAGCTGGCCATTTATAAAAGCAGGAAAACCTGAAATGAATGTTTCAGGTGAGGGTCTGCTGTCAACAGTTAAGTCTTTGGTAAAAAGCAGTGTCAGAGTGGATTTGAGATTCTATCTAATAACGATGATTTTCTGTCTCAGTGATGCTTCACTGAGGCTCGTCCAGACACTAAGCTGCCTATTGATTATATAGGACTAGGCTTCTTAAAAAAAAGGACTAGGCTTCTCTTTTTGAGGGGAGCTAGTAGCCCCTCCTATATGCAGCTATTAGTGTAGCTTTTCGTCTTACACAAACATTAAATTCCCATTAAAACAATGAATGGAGAATTGATGTCATACTGTATGTGGACGAGCAAATCTGTATTTTTGTCCTACACAAATTCCCATTGACAATGAATGGAGAATAGGCATAGGCATAGTGACTATTTTACGCCATGTACATACGTACAATGTAATCCTGGGCGCTACACTTCCTCTGCCAAAACTTGGGGGGCAGCGGACTGAGGTGAAAGTACCTACCCTAGGGCCTAGGGGACACGGGGAGAACATGCAAACTCCACACAGAAAGGCCCTTTTGCCAACCCAAGCTCGGGTATGGGCACTGATGACAAAGAGGAGAGAACACGCCCACAGCGTCCCCAGCGGGAATCGAACCCAGGACCTTCTAGCTGTGAGGAGACAGCACTACCAACTGTGCCCCAAAAATATATTTACTTTTTGTTTTGCCATTTTCAACCTTTCATCCCCTATTTTGGGCATATAGGCATTTCAAAAACTTCTCAAACATTTTCCTAACTTTTTTAAATTAATAAAATATAATGTCCAATCTGTATCGTTACTAAATATATCTGGAGTGGTTGTATTTGGTCTGCCCTCTCCTCTATTGAAACTTTTAGATTTGACACAATCCTGTTTCTCATTGGACACAAATTCTGACCGGAATTTCTCCCCTGAGCAAGCAGGCAAGCTCTATAGTTCACTGTTAAGAATGTCAGCACTTGGCCCGGGGCGGCCTAGCGGTCCGGCTGCTAATCCAGCCTGACTGCGTGTCACGGGTTTGATTCCTGATCTCGGCATGTCACTCCCCGCCTCTCTCTCTCTCACTATTACCTTCATGTCTACATTATGGCTACTATCAATAAAAAGGCAGAAAAAGCCCCCAAAATATCAAAAATAATGTCAGCACTTGCGCAGGAGTCCCGGGTTCAACATCGGGGTAGTTACATAGTGCAGCTTTAAGTGATGTTGAGATTATCTCTATTTATACAAACTCTCTCTCTCTCTCTCTCTCTCTCTCTCTCTCTCTCGGCTGTTGGCTCATAAACATAGAGAATTGTGTGTCTCTCTCTCTCTGTCTCTGTCTCTTGTCCAGTGTGTGTGTGTGTGTGTGTCTCTGCATTGCTCCACATGGCTGTCTGTGCAGGCGTCTCCTGATCCGTTCTAGGGTTTATCACAGCAGGCCTCGGTGTGTCTGTCTGCCTCGGGGTGAGATTCCCTTCCCTCTCCTCCACCCAGCTGTATCTCCACCCAGCCCTCCCCAGCCCCACTGACTGCTGTATCTCCACCCATCCCTCCACCAGCCCCACTGACTGCTGTATCTCCACCCAGCCCTCCCCAGCCCCACTGACTGCTGTATCTCCACCCAGCCCTCCCCAGCCCCACTGACTGCTGTATCTCCACCCAGCCCTCCCCAGCCCCACTGACTGCTGTATCTCCACCCAGCCCTCCCCAGCCCCACTGACTGCTGTATCTCCACCCAGCCCTCCCCAGCCCCACTGACTGCTGTATCTCCACCCAGCCCTCCACCAGCCCCACTGACTGCTGTATCTCCACCCAGCCCTCCCCAGCCCCACTGACTGCTGTATCTCCACCCAGCCCTCCCCAGCCCCACTGACTGCTGTATCTCCACCCAGCCCTCCCCAGCCCCACTGACTGCTGTATCTCCACCCAGCCCTCCCCAGCCCCACTGACTGCTGTATCTCCAGTTCTCCACCCAGCCCTCCACCAGCCCCACTGACTGCTGTAAAAGCCTGCCATCACCGACTAGCCATTGCCTTAGCTGGCTCTCTCTCTCTCTCTCTCGCTCACTCCGATTGCCACCCTTCCAATCTGCATGGAACTCCCCTCTTCTATGTGGCGAGCGCTCGTTTCTGTTCCGTCCTGTTCTCGGCATTATTGCTCTATGTCTATTACTCCCCTCACCGTCTCTATTACTCTCTCTCCCTTGCAATCTCCTGCACCCCCCCTCCCCCTCCCCCTCTCCTCTCTCCTCCTCCCTCACTCTAACTCTCACCCTTTGCTCTCTCTCATTTGCATAACATTGTTCCAGGAGATGTCTTTCATCTTTTTCGAATATCAGATTGCAGAGGGGTGGAAATTACATTACCTTTTCCTGTCAAATTACAGTGAGCTCCGTATCTCAGTTCAGTTCAGCAGATCATGAGAGTAGAAAGCAGGGACATCAAATATCACAGTCAGGAGATTTGGGACTCATTGAAAGGGAAATGGATTTTGACGAGAAGAAAGCTCTACGGGGTCAAGATAACCTATTTAGTCACATTTGTGAGCTGTAATATGAATTTGTATGTCTCAGTCGGTATCAGTATGCCCTTTGCGAAGGCACAGTCCCACATTTTGGGCTTTAGCCTGTGTTTTGTTACAGTATATGTAACATGCGCTGTGACGCGTTGAGAGCTTGTAGATCAGCTATTTTCGGGGCGCAACCCAGCACTCTTTATCTAGTGGAGAACTGGAGATGCGGTGTAACGACATGGATTTCTAAACAAATGTGTTCAACGCAAAATACTGTGTTCAAGTTTGCTGATTATCCTGAACGCTGCCTTCCGGCATGGCATGGAAAGGAAAGGAGTGGCATTTTGCATTTCTTTCACCATGTAGTAAAATTCTGCATTCGTGGTCTGGAGAGGGCAGTTGTTTTACAGACGGGTAAAAGGGCAGGGACTGAAGCACCCTTTGATGTCTGTGTGCACGTCCCTATGGTGGGCGGACATTGAAAGCTGAATCCATAAAGACGTATTGACTGGATAATGCGTGGAGTCTTATTGGATTGACGTCAGGGCGGGTTTTTCTGCTTCATCCCCGTGATGTCTGGTCACGTCTCTGAGCAGCTCTTCTCCCTCCTTAACTTTGAAATCCCCTGTGATTTTGGGCGGAATGAGAATTGACATTTCGGAGTTTTCTCAGGATCAGGAGATTTATCTGCAGTGGAGGAAAGGAAGGGATGGCGGGCGTTTTCTCTTAACAGCCTGCAGATAAAAAGCGCTGTTGATACGAAAGGCCCCGGAATATTGAAACCCTGTCCCGGGACTCTGTCTACAAGAGGACCTTTGATGTTGTTGCTCAGTCATCAGCAGAGAATCAATCAAGCACCTTTTGATAACAAACATTCATAAGTGTGTGAATTGTTATTCACAGAGTCCTTTTCTCATCTGTGGATCTCTCTCTTGTGTCACCATGGGACCCTTATAGCTCCTTCCTGACAATTGTATGCAGTAACAACAATGTAACAAAGCGCTCTATCATTTTGGTAATCATCTTTAATGCTGTTAACTGGCATCATTATTCAGTGTTGGCAGCGTTCTAATCTTAATTACCAGTGAATGTTGTGCGTGCGTGTGCGTGCGTGTATGATTTATGCAATGTGTTATGCCACTGGGACTGTAGTGATATTACTCTTCTTTTTGTTGCTGCTAAAGAGCACTGATCCATGTTATGATTGATTCTAACATAAACATCACTACACTTGTGCAACCTACGTAAAGTAATAACATTTATTTTCCTTGTTATGTGTGTGTGTGTGTGTGGGAGGACATTGTTTTTCAGGAGCTCTTTGAGGAGCGCCAGCCTGGCTTTTGAAATTACGTCAAGTCTATGGACTTTTAATCTTTGTTCGGGGCAGCAGTTAAACAAACATTGTGAGACGTCATGTGGCCGACGTCATGTGGCCGATATAAATATATCTTGTGACTGATTTCGTTCTATTAACACACTGTATTCATGTCTTGTAACGTAATTATGGTGGTGGTGAATCTTCAATGAATGTGGCAGCCACAGTGGGCGCCCCTCACTTCACTTCACATGAGTGTGAAGTGAGCTCTATTCATGAGCTCTATTCTTGGACCAATTCTGTTTATGTTGTATCTGCTCCCCCTAGGATCTATTTTTCGAAAACACGGTGTTTCTTTCCATTGTTACGCTGATGACAGCCAAATTTATTTGCCTCTAAAGCGTAACAATCCTGACTCTTTAAAACCACTCCTTGCTTGCCTCGAGGATGTAAAAGCATGGCTGGCTTTAAACTTCCTAAACTTCAATGACAGCAAAACTGAAGTTATGGTGTTTGGGCCTACACAAGCACATGTGTCCCCTCCTGGTGTTTTAGGCCCCCTTGAGCCCTTCTTGAAGCCTACTGCCACCAATCTAGGTTTCAAAATCGACTCTGACCTAAAGATGGACAAACAGATAAATGAAGTAGTAAGAAAGAGCTTCTTCCAGCTTAGGAGGCTATCTAAGGTTAAGTCTTGTCTATCCCGCTCTGTGTTTGAAACTGTAATTCATGCTTTCATGACATCCCTCCTTGACTACTGTAATGCCCTGTATATTGGAGTAAACCAGGTTTCTATCTCTCGATTACAGCTAGTCCAGAACGCAGCTGCTAGGTTACTTACAGGCACACGTAAGCGAGACCACATCAGCCCTGTACTAGCCTCCCTCCACTGGCTTCCTGTGCGATACAGGATTGACTTTAAAGTATTGCTCTTTGTCTTTAAGTGTCTAAATGGTTTGGCACCCAGTTATTTATCTGAGCTGCTGAAACCCTATGCTCCGACACGGACGCTCAGGTCCTCTGACCAGCTTCTCCTGGTGGTGCCTAAAACCAGGCTGAAGCTCAGAGGTTACCGAGCCTTTGCAGTGGCAGCTCCCAAGCTCTGGAATGAGCTGCCTCTGCACACAAGACAAGCCCCCACCCTCCAGGTGTTTAAGTCACGCCTCAAGACTTACCTTTATTCCTTGGCTTTTCCAAGCACAGTATGAGATGTTTCGATGTTTAATGTGACACTGTGCATGTTGTTCGTGGTTGTTTTTGTGGTTTTTAAATGAAGTTGTGTTTTTTAATGTTTTACTGTAAAGCACTTTGGTACAACGTTGTTGTTTTAAAATGTGCTATATAAATAAAGATGGTATGGTATGGTATGGTATGGTATGGTATGGTATTTGTTTTGTTTTGTTCTATTTGCAATTGGAAATAGTCCGTGAGGGCCAGTGATGAAATGTCAGAGGTCACCAGCTCATATACTCGCGGCTGTGTGTGCAGAATTATGAGTATATATTTGCTTAGGGTTTCTGGCCATGACTGAATGGCTTGCACAACAGCCTAAGGCTTGGATATTATTCATCCAAGTCCAGATGGCTCGATCAATTCGATACACTTTTGATACAGGTTTAATATTTGATACAGGTTCCTATATACAGGATTAATGTTTGTTTTAAAAAACCCCAAGGACCCCGGGGGTCCCCAGACCCCTCTTTGAGAACCACTGTCCTACATTAAGGGTAAACAGAGGAGACCATTATTGTCATGATGGCTTCAATGTTGAAGCCAAAGGAAGAGGAGAGTGAGGGAGTGTGCATGAATGGTTGCCTGGCAACAGAATTAGCCAGCTTTCAGCTTTCGTTTCAGTCAAAGGGGTAGATTGCCTTCTGCTTTGTGTCCCCAAGTGTCACTTGTCACCACTTGTTTGTATGTACTGTATGTGTATACATGTGTGTGTATGCTATGTGCTGTGCTGTGCTGTGCTGTGCTGTGCTGTGCTGTGCTGTGCGTGCGTGCGTGCATGCGTGCATGCGTGTGTGCGTGCGTGCGCACTAGTAGCCTACTCTCGGGCATGTGAGAAGGGAGGGATTTAGTGTGTACTGTATGTGGGGGATCTGTCTGTCTGTGTACCTGTTGTGTGCATGTGAGTATGTACAGCACCGTACTATTTTTTGTGTGTGTGTGCGTGCGTGCGAATACACAAGATTATAATTGTGTCTATCTGTGTCCAGATAATTGAACAGCAGAGAGGTTTATCTATTGGAAGTTGGCTGTGCTTTTGATTCAAGTTTAGAAGAAGCTTTCCTTGCTAAACAAGTAAAATGTCAACCACCATTATACAACTGGGCTATACATGTCAGCTCATTGTTTATATTTGACACCCTGGGCCATGATGTCCACAGGTTGGTGGTCAGAGGCTTGAGGATTATGGGGTTGTCTAAGTGTAAAGCAAAGCAGCTCGCAACATACTGTTCAATCTCCTACATTATAGGCAGTCGGTCTATTTGGAGGAGAAGGTGCTTTTTGTACCCATGATTATTTCTTCTCCCAGGTGTTTCGAGTGCGTGGGATATCAGAACACCTGTGTGTGTGTGTGTGTGTGTGTGTGTGTGTGTGTGTGTGTGTGTGTGTGTGTGTGTGTGTGTGTGTGTGTGTGTGTGTGTGTGTGTGTGTGTGTGTGTGTGTGTGTGTGTGTGTGTGTGTGTGTGTGTGTGTGTGTGTGTGTGTGTGTGTGTGTGTGTGTGTGTGTGTGTGTGTGTGTGTGTTCACTGCTGTGGGCAACTCAGCATGTGATAATGCATAAGGGTGTGTGTTTGTAAAGGAGGTTCTATAGGAGTTATGTGGATTGTTTGTTTCAACAACAGGTCTCTTTTGTATGGTGAATACTGTACATTTATATTACTCATACTGTATGTCAAAATATGTGTGCATTCATACTCGCACCAGTATTTACTGTATTGTGTTGTTATGACTCAGTAAATTATGTCACACAGACGGATTGTGTAGGAAGCAGATTCACCAAACTGGATGTAGGTCGGGAAATATACATAAATAAACTATAAGGCTTATAGTTTATTTCTGTATATTTCACCATTTGAAGCCTTATAGTATAAAGCTTCAAACGGTGATCCTCACCCTTTGTACTTTACATTCATTTAAATCTGAGAGTGTACAAATGGCCCTTAACCCATGACCGTTTTCAGAAAAACCTCATGTTTCTATATCGGTGTTCTCAAACATTTTCATGTCAAGGGCCCCCAAAAATATATGTAATTGGCCTCCGACCTCCATCTGAAAAAATATTGTTCCAGGAATCCAATTTATAAACTCACAACGTGTCGCGCTGTGAGCTTGTAGATTGTCTATTTTCAGCATGCAACCAAGTGTAAAATGTCTTATACTGGATCTCTTGTCCACTAGTCCCTTCCTAACATTTTTGTCTAGTTTTTATTTGTTGACGAAATTGTCAATATATTTTAGTCATAGTTTTAGTCATCATAGCTTAGTTTTTTTTAAAGTTAGTCGACGAACATTTTTCGTCTTAGTTTTAGTCGACGTAAACAATTCATTTTCTTGATTCGTGATCAATGCCATATCAGCATTATATTTTATAATCAAAATATATATCATGTATATATTTTCATGTCAGGGCATTGTAGTGCTGCCAGAATTGGCCAAAAATGATATTCGAATATTCCTTTTAAAACACCACATGTATTCGAATGAATTTCGAATGATTTCCAATGTCGAATGTATATGATTTTAATATGAATATTGCAGAATAATATGCTGTAAAACTTTCTCTTTCTTTATCTATATGGTCCGGTCCTGTATGGGCCGTGGTTGAGAAATGCGCTCTCTTGAGTCTTGCGAGATCAAACGAATGATTCATAATTAACTTACCGGTAACAGCCTAATTTTTGTATAATGTTTTAGTTTACGTGGCACAGAGTCTTGCCAGAACTCACACAGCAATTTTATTGTTCTTTTTTTCATTAGAATCTTAATTTTAAATATTCGATTATTCTTTTATTTTGTACATTTAATTTTACCCATTCTGGACCCCTTTCTGTGTTTTAAGCATCATGTTATACTTTAGCTATTGAAAAATAGCAGATCTACAAGCTCATAACATATTTTCAGATGGAGCTTGGCACAACATATTTTCAGATGGGGCTTGGCGGCCTATTACATATTGTTTTTGGGGTCCTTGACATGAAAAACGCTGAGAACCACTGACATAGAAACATAGGTTTTTCTGAAAACTGTCATGATTTGGAAGACATTTGTAGAATCTGGTCTCTCAGTGTGCCAGTGTCTCAGTGTGCCATTGTCACCCTCACCTGTGTGCCAATGTTGGCAAGGATTTTTGAGGAAGCCAATGGTAACTTTACAATAATTTCAGTAAGGTATTAAAATCAGAACATATAAAGTTAACATTGGTAAACCAGCACAGTAAACTTTATAGTGCCTTACTTTTTTTTGTCAAGGTTACATGTAGTTATAATAATATGCTGTTTATGGGCTGATGTGATTCATTTGAAAAAAGTCCAGAAGAAAATCGTTGTTGAAGGTAAACTCTAAGAATCTAGAGTCTACACAGTGCAAAACTCTAACTGGAAATAAGAAACATGGAACACAATACTACAAAATCACAGGAGAACAGTAAAGTAAAACACTAAATAACTAAAAACCAAGAAACAATACAAAACATGTCACGGAACGTGATAGGTTTTAGCAGATGTTGACTCAATTCAATTATTCAGAAAATGTTAACATACGCAGTAAAAACAAAATTACATTAAAATAAAAAATATCTTGACTGTGTTGATGGTCCTTTAAAGCGGGTATGTCACGCCCCTCGGGAAGCTATTAAGGCTATTAACGCTAGCATCTAGATTGTGACGTAAAGTCGGGCCAGCTCAATTTGACCAATGAAATTGATCTTGTATCTGGTCTAAATGTCAGAGCGGCTCTGGGCTCTGCGAGTTAGCGTTCCTGGTGGCTATCAACTCATGCTAGTGGTTTTGAGGCCACCTTCAGCCTCATAGCTGGGTAAAAGTTTGGTGGAAAAATTACTTTTTTGCTACAAAAAACTCGCCAGAATGACACCGAGTTGACGTCCAAGTTTTAGGGAAAACTGTTGCATAATCGCAATTCCGCGCGACGGGTTCCATCGTACCCATCTTGTCTATCTGTCTCCCCCCCGCTGACACGCCCTCAGCCGGCTAAGTGCTGAACAGGGCTCACGGAGCCCTGGAGCTTCACGTAACCACTGCCTGTGACTACTCCACCTCTCTCTCTCTCTCTCTCTCTCTCTCACACACACACACACACACACACACACACACACACACACACCGATATAGGGGCGGTCTCTCTCTCTCTCGCACACACGGGGGACTTCGCAGCCGGTGTGTGGTGGGCTTCAGACGGACTAGTCACGCGAAATTGCGATTATGCAACAGCTCAGTTCAGTTCAGTGCAACAACTCAATGTCATTGTAAGGAAGATTTCCGAGCAATAAAATAATTTTTTTGATTACACTTTCACCTAGTCTGACGCAAAAGGTTACCTCAAAACCACTAGCCTTTGTGCGCTAGCCACTCAGCTCGGCTAGATGCTAGGTCACGTCAGAGCCTGAGATATAGTCACGTGTCGTTTGAAACTGTTTTCATTCAGACCACGTGATGTACCTTATCAGCAATGTTAATCTCGGGCTTTGACACTCCCCCTTTAAGAATAGGTAATTTTGCTTCACCACCTATTGAGCAAATGTACGGTCTTGATCTATTGACCATATTCACACAGCATCCATTTTACTCCATTTCACACCCCATTGGCATTGGGGGTGTGTACAGTACTGTTCCTTGGGGCATGTTTGGCAGTCAGAGAGAGAGAGAGAGAGAGATTAACTAACCCATTCTGGGAGTTCTCATCAGGCCTGAAAATTAAGGCCCGGCCCTATACCCTACCCTAACTGGGTCGGCACGAGGCTCGGCCCGACCCTAACAATTACCATAATGTCAGACCCGAAAACCCGAAAAAGCCTGAGTGAAAAAAAAGAGAAAAAAAGGAAAAAGAAAAATACCACTGTATGACCGCAGTGCCGTGGATTGAGACGATCGTGTCAGAGAACGCACTAATAGTCTAGTCGCCGAAATAAAGGATTTATGTAACTCATTGGCTGATAATGTTCCATTTCCAACATTCTAATGGTTTCCACCAATTTCCAGGGGTGAGTAAACATCTTCTGAATCAAAGTAGCAGCGATCCTCTGAAGTGACGCAGTTAATATATGTCCAATACTGTCTGTCCCGTTAACAAAGTGCAAGTTTTTCATCATTCACCGTTGTGCAACAGTCCCGTTACAGAGCTATACAATATTATGACAACTGTCAACTTGGCTATATATAATCTACTAGGTTACTGTATAGTTTACATTAATCATTGCCTCTCAAACCCAAATACATGCGTATTCACCCAGCTGGTTTCAACGAGACAGCAGTGTCCCGTTAAGCCCTGACGTTCCCAAAACGAGCTATTGCGGATTAACCCATTGATGCCTGAGGCCGAATCTGGGAACGCCTTCTAGGGCCTGACCTAAGGTTTCTGAAAACCTTCAAATTCTGATGATTTTCTTTTAAATAGTTATGTTGCTACATGTATAGCAATAGCTGATGAGACACAGAGAGCACGCCGGCATCAAGGGTAGAACAACGTATACGTTGCACCAGGCGTCAATGGGTTAATCGATGGTCTTATAAAACATTTAAGCATATGGCAAGTTAACTTAATTTATATAGTTGATGCTGAGCAGTAAGCAGCTCATTTGGTTGGCAAACCAGAGGCCAGACAGCGGTAGCAAGTTCAACAACCACCGCTCTATTCTGTCACTTTGGTGCGCTGCTGCTGATCATCGCCTTCTCCTCCTTCAGTCACATAATAGTATAATAGCCTAAACTGTAAAAGTGAATCGCCAACATTCACCAGCTCAGCCCTCTTCATATAAAATAAATACATTACACAAACAACAGAATTGTTATTTTTGTTATAATAATTTAAAAAATTAAAAAAATCACTCGCCCAGAGATTGAGAACTTTAACGGGAAGCCCTGTTGGTGTTTTATGCATTATGTTATACTTTAGCTATTGAAAAATAGCAGATGTATAAGCTTGTATACACGTCACGAGCTTGTAGATCTGCTATTTTTTTTAAATCGTGAACATGCATGGCGCAAGTCTTTGAATATATTATTCTTTCAGAGCGAACATTTTTAACTCAAATCTTTGCTTCTGAGGGGGTCACCTGGAACAACATATTGTCAGTCGCCAATTGTCAGTCGCCTATTGTCAGTCAGTCGCCAATTACATATAGTTTTGGGGTTCTTGACATGAAAATGTTTGAGAACGACTGACATAGAAACATGGGGGTTTTCAGTTAGGATTTAGAAGGCTTTTGTAGAATTGTCCTCAAGTCTAAATGTGTTAAGAGTATTTCCTTCAAACCCCTATGCCCAAAATAATGTGCAGTCTTTGTATATATTCTCTATATTCTGATAGTATTCATTGCTATAGTATTTGTTCAGTTTCCATGTCTCAAACAGAACGTGCATTTTCAGGTCAGAATACAAATGTTATCCAATCAGGTAGAGTACTCACACAGGATACAGATTAAACAAGTGAAATTGGAAGTGGCGACACAAATAAATGAGCAAACAAATTTGTAATTGGGACACTATAAAAAAAGTTTGCAACTCACCTGATTTGTTTTGAGCTGGAGAGACAGCTGGAGACTGAACAAACACTATGACAATGAATACTATCAGAATGTAGTGCTTTTTGTTTTAACCAAAACAAAAATCACTTACCCTACCTTAATGTATACTGTAGGCCTATAGTCAAAACCTTTTTTTTTATATATACTGTAAATAGATAGATTTGAATTATGTAAATAGTCTTTGAATGGATTTCCTCGTCTGAAGTGTCTTGACAGACACGGAGCAAATCGGCCACAAAGTCAACATTCATTTGATGCTGAATAAGGAAATGAAGAGAAAATAAAGTCACAACATTTCCACGCCACAATGCTGGCGATGTGCTTGGGGAACGGCCCTGAGTTGAGGCTCTACCTGTACCGTACACTGCAGCAGAACAGTTCAGCCAGCAGCCTGGAACATTCCCATAACAGGACACTCTACACTCACACAGTCATTTCTCATTTCGCCCTCTGGGCTAAGCGACTATAAAGGCGATGGAACACTCGTATAGTCATAGCTCCGTCTTCTCAGCGCAGCATCGCGGGGGTCCAGAGCGCAGCTCAGGCATGACTGGAGGCTACCTCTATTGTTTAAGACGAGGAGGTGTTTGAAATTCATTCCCCCGTCATTTCACGGCTGATTGAGCGCTTGTAAAGTCAATGAAAAGCACCATTTAATCAAAAAATCCAATCTATTCATTCAAGTTCAAGGGATTGGGGGGGGGGCATATAAAAAGGCAAAACGTATGGATGAGGCAAAGCCTTTTTTTCCCCCTCTCCAAGGATTTATACAGTTGGCTATAGCAGCAGGTTGAGCAATGCAATGGTCCTCTCCTCGGCTGTCTTTTATCACCCTGTCACTCGTGGGTCCGTGTGGGCCTCGTGGATCTGCATTTGTGACCAGATTTGACCTGAGAGCCTTCCATCGTGCAACCTCCAGCTTTTCACCAGAGGAGAGAAACTGAATTTATTTATATTTTATCCAAAATGAGTTAATAGCACAGACAGACTCTTCACATACTGTACTAGAGCATGTCTGACATAAATATCAGAGCTGAAATCGTAAATATGTAATGTAAATATGAAATAAATGCTTAAACATGGGTAGCTAGGTGTAATGTTACCGAGTCCACAGAAGTGAACCTTTTCAAGCCTGTTTTCTCAACTCGCTGTTTCTCTGCAAGACATTACTCTATAAGCCACATCTCCAAAACTGGTGGGTCAAACTGAACAACCAATATGTATATTTGAAGCTATGATTCCCGAAAAACCCCGAAAATGTAAAACAAATCCAATGGCAGTCCCTCAGTTTGTGGACACATTTTTAATATTTGTGAATTTGGTAACACTTTCTATAAAGCCCATATCTGTAATGCATTTATAAATACCTGCCGAATGCATAATAAAACAGCCACACTAAGAGTTATGTCTTCATAATGCCTCCATGATATCTTAAGTCAAACAAGGTCAGATATCACAATAATTGCTCATAATTGCTCTCTCCATTTTGTATAAAAGACTATAATAAGGTCTCATGGTGCTTTTCTGTAACCATTATTGTTGAAGAGCGTAGACCGTATGTACGGCATGATGTCTTTATGATAATAAGTACAATATATCATTGCTGCCGGCAGGAACCTCTTATCTCTATATTTACAGTAGCTAGCCCCTCCAATAAATGGCTTTTGAGGATTACGTCGTATGGCGGTCAAGTCTATGAGATTTTTAAGGTTTGTTTTGGGCAGTAAATGACGATGTAAGACATCATAATTATGGTCAATATAAATACAACTTGCGCCCCTCGCTTTAATTAACACAAGTGTGTTTTTTTTGTCGTAGTTTGTCATATTACAGTGTCACACAAAAGTAGCTGATATACAAGCTCAAGTGTATTTTCGCCTATTATGGCATGCCCATTGCCCACACTATAAGGTGACTATAGGGTTCATGTGGTTAAAGTGGTATTTCTTCATATAATTGGTCCTCACTTATGCTCATTCATTATAAGATGGCACCATTTCTCTGTCTCCGTTGGTGGGCTGTGGACAGTTCAGAAATCTGCGTACCAAATGTCATTGTCAGTGGGAATAGGAACTACAGCATTTCTTTTAGGGATGGGAAGTCCTGCAGTCCTTGGGTGGCAGGACTGTAGAAGGAGGGTGGTACTGGTACCAGATCGTTGTTGTCGCTCCCTCTAGTTTTGTAGCTGTCGCTCACATATTTTAGGTAATTAGTCAGATATGCAATATGCATATCTGACACAGACATACTGTAACTGTGGGCATTGAGGGCAAAGTCACATTTACTATTTTGAATATTAATCCTACTTTCTATTGCTTAACACCGTCTCTTACCCGGAGCCAACCCAGGCTAGCAAAATGAGATGGAAAAAGGTGGGCAGCCATAGCATACATGGGCCCCAGGCCAAGAAGTAGTTGAATTAGGTTTGAAACTTCAAGGGCTCCATCTTGTGCCACCCTTATCCCTGATCCCTAAACGTATTTGCCATTTTTTACTATTTTGAAAAACCTTTTAAAATAGTTCATCTACATCGAGACATTGTGAGCTTGTAGATTGACTATTTGAACTATTTTAAAAGGTTTCTTTTAAATAGTAAAAAATTGCTAATTAGTTTAGGGTTAACCGTTTCCGTCCATCCGACGTGTCCACACATCATAGGGCGGCCGGCAGTGGCACAACATCGGGGTATAACATGGGCTGGCTGTGGCACAGCATTGTGGTATAACATGGGCTGGCTGTGGCACAGCATTGTGGTATAACATGGGCCGGCTGTGGCACAGCATTGTGGTATAACATGGGCTGGCTGTGGCACAGCATTGTGGTATAACATGGGCTGGATGTGGCACAGCATTGTGGTATAACATGGGCTGGATGTGGCACAGCATCGTGGTATAACATGGGCCGGCTGTGGCACAGCATTGTGGTATAACATGGGCCCGCAGTGGCACAGCATTGTGGTATAACATGGGCTGGCTGTGGCACAACATCGGGGTATAACATGGGCTGGCTGTGGCACAGCATCGTGGTATAACATGGGCCCGCAGTGGCACAGCATTGTGGTATAACATGGGCTGGCTGTGGCACAGCATTGTGGTATAACATGGGCCGGCTGTGGCACAGCATTGTGGTATAACATGGGCTGGCTGTGGCACAGCATCAGGGTATAACATGGGCCGGCTGTGGCACAGCATTGAGGTATAACATGGGCCGGCTGTGGCACAGCATTGTGGTATAACATGGGCTGGCTGTGGCACAGCATCAGGGTATAACATGGGCCGGCTGTGGCACAGCATCGAGGTATAACATGGGCTGGCTGTGCCACAGCATCGTGGTATAACATGGGCTGGCCGTGGCACAGCATCGTGGTATAACATGGGCTGGCCGTGGCACAGCATCGTGGTATAACATGGGCCGGCTGTGCCACAGCATCAGGGTATAACATGGGCTGGCTGTGCCACAGCATCAGGGTATAACATGGGCTGGCTGTGGCACAGCATCGTGGTATAACATGGGCTGGCTGTGGCACAGCATCGTGGTATAACATGGGCTGGCTGTGGCACAGCATCAGGGTATAACATGGGCTGGCTGTGCCACAGCATCAGGGTATAACATGGGCTGGCTGTGCCACAGCATCAGGGTATAACATGGGCTGGCTGTGGCACAGCATCGTGGTATAACATGGGCTGGCTGTGGCACAGCATCGTGGTATAACATGGGCTGGCTGTGGCACAGCATCAGGGTATAACATGGGCTGGCCGTGGCACAGCATCGTGGTATAACATGGGCCGGCTGTGGCACAGCATCGTGGTATAACATGGGCTGGCCGTGGCACAGCATCGTGGTATAACATGGGCCGGCTGTGGCACAGCATCGAGGTATAACATGGGCTGGCCGTGGCACAGCATCGAGGTATAACATGGGCGGCGCTCACTGAACGACATTAAGTCAGTGGACAGCAACTGGTGCTGAAATAGCAAACAAGCAATGTGGTATGAAATAAAGTTCAGTTAAGTTCAGCCATATATACCTGTAGTCCTGGGGAGATATTGGCCTTAGTTGCCTAGTGCCTTAACCTTTCACAAAATGAAGTGTGATCTTTGGGCTACACTCAAACGTATGCCTTTTGACTGTTGATATAAGACTTTGAGGTATTATGAAGGCATAAAGTAACTCTTATAATGTATAATGTATGCATTATGAAGGTACATGTACTGTAACATGTGCTGTGATGCATTACAGATACCATCATCTGTGTTAAATATATATCCATTTGTAACTCTTGAGAGTGCAAAGTATGTAAACACTCGAGTCAAGTACACTTCACTGTATGGATGGACCACGTAGAACGTGACTGCTGTGTCATTCCTTCCATTGAAAAATAAACAATCAATCTCTTCAACTCTAGTTCATTTACGCCCCCTCTCGCATCGTCAGGGATGAACTTGATGAAGTGGTCTTAAACATCCCAGAGCCAATCATCGACGTAACCGGGTTAATTTCATACTTCTCAGGGTCAGAGCCCACGTACTGTACGTGACTCACTGCAAAAAGCCTGTTAAGATCACAACAGACAACACAGATGTACGGTCTGTCGTTACGCTTCACGACTACTGCATGTCTCTGTTGGCAAGTGACTAATTGTTTTGTGTGCAAATATGTCGCGCTCTTCATTTCTGCGCCTTTTTATCATCAGTCTCTGCTCCCAGTTTTCAGTCTGTCTGCCTGCCTCAATATTGTTTTATTTTTGTATTGTTTAATAGTATAGCTGCTGTGCCATTTTCTGCAACCTCCTGCTTTGAATACATTTCTCCATTTGTCTTTTTCCTGCAGGTGGAGGGATGGCACTGTCACTTCTTCTCTTAATAGCCTCCACGTTCCCCACGCTCACGGCAGCTGTGCACAATACATCCTCTGGTAATGACTCTGCTTATCTTTAACTGTGTGTTTTCCACGGAACATCCCCTGTTAACTTCTGTGAGGGACGATGCACTTGTTACTGTGTGTGTGTGTGTGTGTGTGCGTCTGCTTTGTGTGTGTGTGTGTGTGTGTGTGTGTGTGTGTGTGTGTGTGTGTGTGTGTGTGTCAATAAACAGAGCCAAACAGTCAATAAACATATTGACAGAGCCTGTCAGTGTTATTGAATATGTGTGTGCGTGCGTGATGCAGTGCCTTCGCAGCATGTGTGTTTCATAGTGTGTGTGTGCATGGCATGCTTGTGATATAAATCTACGTATATATCTAGATGAAGTTCAAATAGCCGAACTACAAGCTCACACAACGTGTCGAACTGTCGATGCAGATCGGCTAGTTGAACTATTTGAAAATGTTTTTCAAAATAGTCAGATAAATCCAATGAAGTTTAGGGATATTAGGAGTCCAAGAGGCACTGATGGAAATAGGGCATATTACACTGAGCTCTGCATGTTTATTACTGTTCTGTTTTGTATTGGATGCTTGTCTCTCCTGTCCTTTCCTCGTCTGTTACGGCAGTCGGACAGCTCCTGGGCATGAAATCGCTGCCCTGGGGGGTCCTACAGCTTGTACAGGACAAGGCCCATTTCACAGCCCCTAACAACCATGCAGGCTTGGCAGGCACGCCTGGCCGGCACCGTGTTTAAAAAATCATCTACAACCAATGTGAAATGGGGGGGGGGGGGGGGGGGGTCTTAAATAATGGATATTCGCTGTAAACACACAGCTACTGATTATCATCCTTTCATATCCCAGGCTTATGGCTTCGATGCTAATGCTCAGAGGCAGATGTCAGATCCCTGTAATACAGACATAAACCTGCCATCAGATTAGGGGAGCTGTCACCACAACCCCCCCCACCCCCCACCCCTCCCCTCGCAGACGGCCGCCCCCCTTTGTGCGATGCACGGAGGCCGCTTGTTATTGGAATCACGTCCGGCCGCGTTTCCTGCCCTCTGGTGAGAAATGTGGCGAATGTTTAGTAATTAGGCGGCTACACTGTGGATGAACTCGCCTGTAATCTGGAGGCCAGATGTAGTGTCCTCAGGGGAGTGTGAGAGAAAGAAAACAGCAGGCAGACATAGTGCTGCTGTTTGTGCTCAGACACACATGGGAATCATACCTAATGTTATGGAGGTGTGAGGGTCAAATGAGACGTTAACCCATTCAAAACGGAAACGCCTTTTGGTGTTTTAAGCGTTATTCTATACTTTAGGCTATTGGAAAACAGCAGATCTACAAGCTCATAGCGTGTCACCGAGTGCCGTGCTACGAGCTTGTAGGTCTGCTATTTTTGAAAAATCGTGAAAATGTGGCACAAATCTTTGAATATATATTATTTCGGAGCGAATGATTATTTTGAACTCAAATATTAACTTCTGGGGGAGGTCCCTGGAACGACATGTTTTCAGATGGGGGTCCGCAGCCAAATAAAGATAATTCTGGGGGTCCTTGGCATGAAAAAGGTTGAGAACCACTGACATAGAAACATGAGTTTTTCTGAAAACTGTCAGGATGTCTAAATGGGTTAACTGCGTACAACCAACCCACTGTACTTCGTCGTATTCCGAATCGCAATCTGGGAACCTATATGTAAAATAAAAAAAGGGTCTTGAGAGATTAGACAAATAGTATAAATGGCAGGTCTACATCATGTCGTGACAGGCGTTATGAGCTTGTAGATTTGGCTTCTTCCAAACATCATTGAATATTTCTGAACATTTCCATGACCCAGAATAGGGATGCCAGGTTGAAAGTGGGAGGTAATACTTTCTGAAGAGCTCCATTGAAACTGGTTTCCCAGGGAAAGATAAAGACTGATTGCTCTGCCTTTGTGTTTTAATGAAATAATGACAGCTGTATTATGGGGTGTGTGTGTGTGTGTGTGTGTGTGTCTGTGTCTGTGTGTGTGTGTGTGTGTGTGTGTCTGTGTCTGTGTCTGTGTCTGTGTGTCTGTGTGTGTGTGTGTGTGTGTGTGTGTGTGGCCAGATAAGCGGCTCGAGGTCACTTCCAATGTACATCAAAGATAGGTTGATGTACCCATCAAAGACTATTTGCCCTTCTCCCTCTCTCTCTCTCTCTCTCTCTCTCTCTCTCTCTTTCTTTCTTTCTTTCTTTCTTTCTCTCTCTCTCTCTCTCTCTCTCTCTCTCTCTCTCTCTCTCTCTCTCTCTCTCTCTCTCTCTCATATGCACCCTGGCTGTCACTATAGTCTCTCTCTCCCTCCCCCCCCCCTCTCTCTCTCATGCACCCTGGCTGTCACTATAGTCTGCTCTTCCTGAAGCACGTTTAGTATGCAGGAGTCTTTTGCACCTCCTCCTCATCACCTTGACTGTAGTGTCAGACCGTCCAAGTCTCCATGTCCAGACTAGAATAGCAATGATGCTCGATGGGTTTTTACTGTTGTGCAGGGTTGATTTCGTCGACTAAGACGAAAAATGTTCGTCGACTTTTTTCACTGACGAAAACTGAATGGAAACGAAATGGAAACTAAGCTACGATGACTAAAACTAACACTAAATATATACTTACTGACAATTTCATCGACAAATAAAAACTAGACTAAAATGTTAGAAAGGGACTAGTGGACAAGAGATCCAGTACAAGTCGACACTGCATGCTGAAAATAGCCAAAATTTGCTGCCAAAAACAACACTGCTGTTGTGCCTCAGTCAGTCCCACTCATATTCAGTATAGGAGATGAGATGTTGCCTCTTTTGAAAAAGAAAAACCCACAATTTGTCACTTTTTGAAACCACTGCCCACATGACGATACATGTGCTTGTTTTGAGACGAGTCTCGACATGTTTGTTTGGTCTAGTGGTGGAGACAGCTCCAGTTCCAAATGAAAACGTAGCCGAGGTTGCCATCTAGTGGCCGTCTACGGGCAGTGTCAGAGTGGAGCAGCAGGAGCTTGAATGAATAACCTGTGAGATGGAGTACACTGGTGGGCCTTCACAACTGGGCCCCCAAATAATTAGCATAACACAAAGATAATATTATATTAATTACAAAATAGAATAAAAAGTTGGCCCTCTTAACACGAGAGTTAAGAGAGGGCCACGAATGCTTTCAAGATTTATATAAGTGGGTCCAGATTTTTTTTTTAAGTTGGGAACCACAGGCTTAATTTATACTCTCATTGTATGACGGTGCCGTGTGCCAAACATAGCAGATCTACAAGCTCACAACGTAGCATCGACGCATTGTGAGCTTGCTTGTAGATCGTCTATTTTCGGCGACAAAGTCAGGCTTAACCCATTCAGGATAGGAACCCCTTTTGGTGTTTTAAGCATTATGTTATACTTTAGCTATTGAAAAATAGCAGCTCTACAAGCTCATAACGCGGCACGTGAAAATGTGGTGCAAATCTTTGAATATATATTCGTTCAGAGCGACCGTTTTTAACTCAAATCTTTGCTTCTGGGGGGTCCCTGGAACAACATATTTTCAAATGGGGGTCGACGGCCAATTACATAATTTCTGGGGTCCTTGACATGAAAAAGGTTGAGCACCAGTGACATAGAATTTGACATAGAAGTCAGGATTTAGAAGACATTTGTAGTCAGGTTGTCAGGTCTTAACAAAAGATTGGTATTTTACATGAAGAGCATATTTATATACAGTATAGGAGCCTAGAGCTGAGTATCTTACAGTGTTTCTCGTTCTCAGGTTGTGCTATCATCCGCCCTCCTCGAGATGGAGGCATCAGGTACCGAGGACTGACGCAAGAACAGGTAGGAGAGAAGAGATGACAAAATGATACCCTTTGTTTCTAACTCACCACAAACGTCATTGTTAAATATCTATCCAACATCCTCAGTGTTGGTTTCGTCGACTAAAACTATTGACGAAGAATGTTCGTCGACTACCTTTTTTCACTGACGAAAACTAAACGGAAACTAAATGAAAACTAAGCTATGATGACTAAAAGTAAGCTAAATGTATTGACAATTTCGTCAACAGATAAAAACTAGGCTAAAATGGGAAGGAAGGAAGGGACTAGTGGGCAAGAGATCCAGTACAAGTCATTATACACTTGGTTGCATGCTGAAAATAGCAGATCTACAAGCTCACAACGCGTCGCAGTGTGATACGTTGTGAGCTTGTAGATCAGCTATTTTCAGCAAGTGTAAAAAACTTACAAAAAAATACATTTTAGTCGACTAAATTCTTATGATATTTAGTCATCTAAAACTAGACTAACACTAAAACATTCCAGGTGACTAAAATGTGGATCTGGATACATATGAAACATAGTTCTTGAAAATGTGATTTTGTTGTTGTTCAATTAAGTTTAAATAGCTACATTATTGTGAAAGCAATCACTGCTATAGTGTTTGTTCACCAGAATGTCTTTGTGTCTCTCCATTTCTTCAGTAAACAGAACATTAATTCGTTTTTGATAACAATTTGATCCAATCAGGAGAGAGAACTAATTCCGGATAGAGCATAAACTTCACTTCAAAGTGAATTTTGAAGTGAAGTTTGATCTTGATTCTTAAATTATCATTAAATCATCATTCATTAAAATGGCATTTTCTGTTCATTAAAGGGCTGTCAGTGGAAGGAGAGACAGTGAGACTCCTGTTACCCAACACACACATGATGCGTAGCTTGCAGAGTTAGTTCAGTCAGATACACTCGAGGGGTTCATGCTGTGCTGCTCATTCATATTCTCAAGGGGTTAATATACAGCATTGCCATGTGGGTGTATTCAGTGTGTGGAAGACCCACATGTCATTCGCTGATGTGGCAGTCAGCTGACCAATTGGGCGGGCTACTTAAGCTCACTAGACTGCATGCTTCTTCCTGCCTTCCTTCTGCATATGGTTCCTGGTTGTTAGCAAGGACTGTCTAAAGAGGACGAGAAGCGAAGACCGTACGGGCGACGCCATCTTGCTCCATGGTGCTCCATGGAAGGAAAGAAACATGCACAGTTGAGACCAGGAAGTTGTACATGCACAAATTTGTTCTTCGCGTCTCGTCCTCTTTAGACAGTCCTTGGTTGTTAGTATGCACTGTTTGCTCCCACCGCCACCTCAGCACCACCGGTAGGCTCTGCTATTTCTGTTCCCCATGGGAAGTTGTTATTGTATATCTACATATCTTCCTGTAGCAGAGCCGAACGCCAAGATCAAATATTATATTGTGAGCACTGAGCGGACACCAATACACAAGGCACTGTTTGAGGCTGGGCCACCACGGCCGTTTATTGTATATAAATGTGCTTTTTACGCGCGTGGCATCAAGTGCAACTCAAAATGTCTGTAAAGAACGTAAACTCCGCCTCTTCTCTGGCGGGGGTTGATTTAGGGTCCTCTTCCCTAACGGGCTTTAGTGCGCCCTATATATATCACACTCTCTGTCCCCGGGTTTGACAGGTGCCTGTCAGTACTCTCCCGGGGAAGTGGAACTGTCATCAAATTGAGCGGGGTAGCGGGTTACCGGGTTACCTATAAGGAAGAGAATATAGGCTTTTAGTATCATGGTCACATTAATGTAATATGACTGGTGTCGCGGTGTGAGGTGATGTGTGAGGTGTCGCTTACCGCCGAGCATGCCCGTCATGTCCCTTTCAGCTGCCAGTGGGGAATGAGTGCAGGACCAGACATACCTTTCCTTTCATCTCGGCTGTGCGCGTGCACTTGGCCTTGAGCCAATAGGTGGGCTGGCTAATATGTCTGGTCGATGACGAGGCCGAGGAGGCGTGTTCTCCTCGGCTGTGTTGTGCCTCCTCCCCACTGGCTGTCTGGGCTACTATAACTCTCACCTGGCGGCTGGTTGCCTAGCGACACCCCACAATATGCACACTTGTATTCTCATTCTATAATAAATATTGGTTAAATTCATTCGTGAGTTATCTGACTGAAATAGGATTACTACAGAATATGGAGCTTTTACATTTTTAACAAACCATTTTTTGTTTTAACTTGAATTCATAATTTAGAAGACAATGGCCACTTTGTCAATAATCTCACAAACTGTGTGTGTGTGTGTGTGTGTGTGTGTGTGTGTGTGTGTGTGTGTGTGTGCGCATTATGTTTCTTCATGGTGTCTGTCTCCCTCTCGCGCTATACCCCGTGTATGCATCTGTGCACCTGTGTATGTGTGTGCGTGCGAGCGTGCGTACGCATGCACGTGCGTGCACAGATCCGCAGTGTGCAGGTGCTGCCAGTGGACTATGAGATCGAGTACATCTGCAGAGGGAGCAGGGTGATCGTGGGGCCCAAGGTCAGGAAATGTCTCCCCAACGGCACCTGGACGGACCTGAATCAGCGAAGCAGATGCCGTGAGTTAGCGCACACACACGCACACACACACACACACACACACACACACAGTGTTTTCCCTGCAGACACCCTCTTTATCTTGCTGGTTGCTGCTCCTGTAGTACTACTGTGTAGGTCGATATGGATTTCCGGGACCTTTATGTGTGTGAGGAAACCGTCCGTCTCCATAATGTGGGACTCACTGCCCCACACCTCGCCTCTCATCAGGCCAAACACTTTATTATCCCTCATGGGGAAGTTCCATGGCAACAAAATACACAAGTGGTTATTTCTTTATGTCAAGGGACCCCCATCTGAAAGTTTTGTGAAAATGTTGTGCCTGGAATGGAATGAAATCCCCCATACAAGATTTGTGTCATTCAAATGCACAAAGCACAACGCGTCGCATCGGGACACACATTGTGACACCGTCGTTGCTTGTGAGCTTGTAGATCGGCTACTTTGACAAGGGCCAGATCCACCCTCCCAAGAAGGGCCCGCGGGCTAGACAAAATTTCAGGGCCCCCCTGGGCTGCGTGGCGCCAAAAGAAATTGTGGTATTTTTTTGTAAAGAGAGGCAGGCAGAGAGTGGCTGAATGAATGCAGCCACTAGTAGCCAGTAGTGCACTAATGCAGTTTTACAGTAAAATATTTCACAATGTGTTCTATAAAATCACAGTAAGAGAGATAAGCAATAAAGAAAGAGTACAGCAAATATAGCTAAAATATTGGGGGTATGTTGTTTTTATTTGGTGTAATATTGGTAGAGACAGACAGACAGACAGACAGACAGACAGACAGACCGACCGACCCCCGGGCTGCAGCCCACCCTAGCCCAACGGTCATTTCATTTCATTTCATATTTATTTATTTCATTACTTGCGCAAGCAGAGCGTGCAAGTACTAGTTTCGCCCGGGGCTCGTATGCACCGTCCCAGCCGTCCCGCCACTTTTGATGCGTATGCACCTTCCCAGCATATTGTGCCTGACACGGCAGTGGTGCCAGATTACATGGTGTGTATAACTAGCTCTCAATGATGACGTAAAAAACATGTGGATTAAAGGACCCAATGCCAGAGTGTAATTGGTTTTCGATGGTGACGTAATGACGATATGTTTTAGTGTTGGGAGGATTAAAGGTAATGCTCCTATGTATACATGTATGTAATCTGGCACCACTGCCGTATCAGGCACAAGTAGTCACTAACCATTTAGGACTTAATAAATCACATTAATAAAGTCATGTAAAAACAACCTTACAGACGGTGTAATTTTTTTCTGATTATTTTGATTTTTGATTTAGTCTTGGTCTTTTTTAATTTAGTTATTAAAGTATTATTTGGTCTTCTGAAAAACCTTAGTCTTAGACAACAAAATTTGCCAATTTTAATATAGAATATATTGGATTTATTGATTCTTTTGAACCTTTTGGTTCTTGGTCTGTGTACTGGCCAAGACAGGATGCTACTGGAGCAGTATATACTTTATGGCCAGGTGATGTAAACTGTAGCAAGGTTGTCAATGTTGCGGGCCAACAATACACGTTTAAAACTTGTGTTCAACTCAAAGAGCCAGTGAGTACCAAACAGGTTTCAGAGGAGTAGCGTCTTCGGTAGTGGGCACTGTACTGTATTTATGAGCATTGTCTGTCCTGTTTTTTGTCGTGTATTTTTTGTTACTGGCAGAGCTGTGTCACTGATATCGCCTCTTCTCTTGGCCAGTTCACACTGTGTAAAAGAGACTTCAGTCTCAATGTGTTTTTTACTGGTTAAATAAAATAAAAACTGTTGTTGCCTAGTGCTTTGGAAAATAGTCACCATCAGGGACGAGCACACATAGACATCGAATGCAGCATTTACTATATATGGTGAAAGTGATGCAAATGCCCTCCTCTCCTTTCCATGCCATGCCGGAAGGCAGCATTCAGGAGAATTGCTTTTTCCTGGAGAAATTCAGACACACAGTCTGAATTTGGAATGTAGCATTTTGCGCTGAACAAATTTGTTTAGAAATCCATGTCGTTACACACCGTATCTCCAGTAGATAAAGAGTGCTGGGTTGTGACCCGAAAATAGCTGATCTACAAGCTCTCAACGTGTCGCAGCGCGACACGTTGTGAGCTTGTAGATCTGCTATTTTCTCTATTTTTGTCCAAAAATGCCCCTCTTACGGGATTTCAGCCCCTGCCTCTCTAACACTCTATGCACGTCAAAGTTAACACCAGACCACCGGTACGTTCCTTTAAGCCATTCTGAACGGGAACCCCTTTTGGTGTTTTAAGCATTATCTAATGCTTTAGCTATTGAAAAATAGCAGATCTACAAGCTCATACGAGCTTGTATGTCTGCTATTTTTGAAAATTTGTGAAAATGTAGTGCAAATCTTTGAATATAAATACAGTATTCTTTCAGAACAAGCGTTTTTTTTAAACTCAAATCTTCTGGGGGAGTCCCTGAAACAACATATTTTCAGATGGGGGTCGGCGTCCAATTACATATATTTTTTGGGGTCCTTGACATGAAATATGAGAACCACTGATATAGAAACATGAGTTTTTTCAGACAATTGTCATGATTTAGAAGACATTTTTAAAATGTTGACGTCAGGCCTAAATGGATTAATGTCTGTGATTGAACACCAAAACCTCCATGTGTGTCCTATAGTGCTGCTGTGTCCTCGGGTGTGGACATCTCTGGAGAACGGGCGTGTGGCAGAGTGGCCCCCAGGGCCCCCAGTAGAGGGCACTGTGCTTCACTACAGCTGTCTGCCTGGTTTCAATCTCAAGGGAATCAACTCCACACATTGCAATAAGATGGGCAAGTGGGACACGTCCAAACCTGTTTGTCAGTGTGAGTACTCAACTAATGATTATATGTATTGCCAATGCCAAGTACATTATACGCATACAGTAGCTAGAGCTTCATTAAAGCTGCTATAAGCAATAATACCGGTATGTCACATTTTTAATGACCTTAGGCAGTCAGTATTTTGGCCCCCTCCAGAGATTCTTCTGGGTCCGACTTTGTGTCGCTTTTCTGTCCCCATAGAGTTATACTGTGACGTTCTGTCGGACAAAATCTGAGACGAAAACAACCACGAAAGTCTCATTTTACCGCTTTCTCCGCAACAACAAAGCTGCTGCTCTCCCAAATCTGGCTGTGACAGGCCGTCTGCCCCACACGGAATGCTATCGCCATTTTATTTCATTGTGTCAACTAAATCCTCAATATTTGCAAACTAGATTCAACATACTCAAGCCTGCACACATTCTAAATATGCCCCTGAAATATTGTACTGAGCAAATGGACTGTTACCACCTTCAATAATAATGATAATAATAGTCTTTATTGTCTCCACATCATATATTTTCTTTGTCATGGACACTTAATAATTAATAATTCTACTCGAGTTGGAAGCATTAAGACCCATTTTAACCCTCAATGGCTTCCTTTCTGAAAAATAACGTCATTGTAAAAAGATTCACGCGTTTAGATATTCTATTTACAATGAGATGCGGACGGGAGCTGGTGCCACTTGGACCCGGACGTAACTTAGCACTACAACATGACGTCGGACTTAAATACTGAATTGCTTTGTTTTAAAAATATACGTTTTTTTTCATTTCCTGAAAAATGAACATTTTATGGAGAGATATAGTATAGAGATACTACTGTATTTGATGGATCTTACTGATGATGAGTGTACACTACAGTATGGGACTTGACGTATGTAAAACGTATGCACATCTTTCTCTTGTGTTTCTACAGATGATCGTCATTACACAGGTAAGAACCGCTTCCATGACACACTGATACATATAATACTGTACACTAAGGAACAGATTTACAAGCTAACTGTGCATCTGTAGCCTGTAGATCTGTGTTGTTGTTGTTGTTGTTAGTGTGGTTGTAGTTGTTGCGTCTCTGTCATACTATGAACTAGAAATTACACCTACAGCATTGCTGTTCAGTGGCCAGTAGAGGGCAGTGTTGCATTATACATAACATGCTGTTTGCCTCACTGATACTGCAATTCACTGACAGTCAGATGCACACACACACACACACGCACGCACGCACGCGCGCACACACACACACACACACACACACACACACACACACACACACACACACACACACACACACACACACACACACACACACACACATAGATCTATCTATCTATCTATCAAACAATCAATACACTATGTCTCTATGTGTCTGTAATGAAAGTAACCAGAGAACCATTAGACCCATCAACTTCAAATTGGACACACGCGTTCCACACCATCACAGGGAGTGCAGTGCCCGGCCTTGTGTCCGTCATACATGTCCTCGAGGCCATATATGGTCACGCCTCGTGACGTCATACCTCCATATATGGTCACGCCTTGTGACATCACGCCTCCATATATGGTCACGCCTTGTGACATCACGCCTCCATATATGGTAACGCCGGGTGCAGTACTTAGTTTAGACAGTATTTGCTTTAGACTAGTCATTGGTTAGACCAGTCATTAGTCTTACAACTACAACCTATCTCAAACCCTCACCCTAACCCTAACCTCCCACACAGCAGCACACCTAAACCTAACCTTAACCCATGTCTAACCAATGACTAGTCTAAACTAAGTATGCACCCCGTCACGCCTTGTGACATCACGCCTCCATGTATGGTTACGCCTCGTGACATAATATAAATATTTTCGGAAATGGGCATAAAAGGGACACATTTTACCCAGGAGTATTTTGGGTATTTATTATGCAATACTCGTATTCCCAACTTGCATCGTTCCCAAGTAGACAGGAACCCAACAGGCACCATATTGTAACCACCGAGCGAGCCCACGCCTGGTAACGACAACATAACAGCATCAGTGCAGTTTGTTTGTTTTGTCGATTAACACTAGATGGCAGTATTGAGCTACAACCTAATTCTTCTCATTGTAAATGAGCAGATATCAGTAAGCTCTTAACTAACCTCTCTGGTGCATTCACAGCAATTAATGCACAAGGACATTATTTTTGTTTCCAGGCTGAAAGAAAGGCTTCAGTCATTTATAATTCATGCTTCATCTCGGCAAAGTACAGTATAAATCAAACCTGTTCATTAACCCATTATAAAAATATATAGAAAGGTCTTCTAAAACCCTATGTTTCTATGTCAGTGGTGCTCAACCTTTTTCATGTCAAGGACCCCCAGAATTATCTGTATTTGGCTGCCGACCCCAATCTGAAAATATGTTTTTCCAGGGACCCGCTCCCCAGAAGCTACGTACTGTAGGTTTTGAGTTAAAAACGTTCGCTCTGAAAGAATATTTGCACCACATATCAATACCTAGGCTGTTTTTGTCACGGTATACGGTATATATACAGTATATAAGGTATACCTTTACAGGCCTAATCCATACTGCACTGTACACGCCACTAGATGGTGCTATGGCACTCAACATGTTACCACCATCCAAATCCAACTGTAACCCGGAGAAAATGAAGATGTATAACACAAGAAAACTCCAATGTTTTCTTCGCAACTTAAATGTGTATATACGCTGTCTCGCCAGAGCGGGGCTGGTAATGTAAAAGGTGACAAATTGCACTCGACTCTCCCAGGATTATCCACCAGTGTTTGCTAAGTTGATGAATGGCCGTGTCAGTGTCACAACAATATTACCACCAGTGACGTCTGCATGCAGCTAACGCAGAGGGAGAGAGGGAGAGAGAGAGGGAGAGAGGGAGAGGGAGAGGGAGGGAGGGAGGGAGAGAGAGAAAGGGAGGGAGGGAGAGAGAGAGAGAGAGAGAAAGGGAGGGAGGGGGAGAGAGAGAGAGAGAGAGAGAGAGAGAGAGAGAGAGAGAAAGAGAGAGAGAGAGAGAGAGAGAGAGAGAGGGGGGGGCATGCAGGCAAACAAAAAAACTGAAAGCCAAAGGGTGAAGGCTTTCTGGGCACAGTGTTGGGACAAAAATAATGATTATTGGGGGGGGGGGGGGAGACCAAAATTGAATAAGACAACTCGGTACAAAGACAGAAGAGAGAAGAAATGATTGGAAAGGAATGTGAGATTGGAAAGGAAGCATGATATTTCGGGGATGGAGGGCGATGGAGAGAGAGAGAGCAGGAGATTTATGTCCCCTATCTATTTAGCAAATGGTGTGTTGTGGCTGCAGGGAAATAGTCTCTATTTCCCCCACCACCCACCACCACTGATAAGAGCCCACAAAAGAAGACTCCACATATGTCTGTCTGTCCATCCATCCTCCCTCTCGGCTGACCAGCCTCAGGGCTCCATGGGGCCCGCGTTCTCCCGTTTCCACCATGTCGCGTAAAAAATAAATCGATCACGAATAACTCTCAAAAGGTTACCAACCTCACGTTTGACTTGTATTGTGCAGTGGGTGTTAAGAGATGGGATTATACTTACACAACACAAGGCAGGGAACCGTACTCGAAACTCACAGCACGCGCCAGGCCCAAAAGCTATGTGGTTTGACTTGCAAGCGGGCACAGTGTGGCGCCCTCCATCTAGGTGAGTGGACTCCTGCGCTCAACTGGAAAACGATCCATCTTCCACGCTCCGTCGTGGGGTTGAATGGACCCCCCGCTGTGCTGTAAAAAACCCTGAGTGTTCAGTTTCTCTCAGAGTGTACACATGCAAAAGCGAGGCGAGGCGGGGGAGGCAAGTTTATTTGTATAGTACATTTCCACAGTCATAGCAATTTCAAAGTGCTTTACGCAAAACACTAGTGCAGTAGAATCCATGAAAAAGCCCAGGTATAAAAGGTGGCAGCAAACAGAAAGGTCATCTTTGATTTAAAAGAACTGAGAGTTGCAGCAGACCTCAAGTTTGTTCCAGATGGTCCATTAACACATTCTGGGCGGGGAACCCCTTTTGGTGTTTATAGCATTATGTTATACTTTAGCTATTGAAAAATAGCAGATCTACTACGAGCTTGTAGGTCTGCTATTTTTGAAAAGTCTTGAAAATGTGGTGCAAAAATTTAAATATATATTCTTTCGTTTTAAGTCAAATCTTTGCTTCTTTGAGGGTCCCTGGAACAACATATGTTCAATCCGCGGCCAATTACATTATATTTGAGAACCACTGACATAGAAACATGGGTTTTTCAGAAAACTTTGTAGAATCGTTCTCAGGTCTAAATGGGTTAAAATCCTCTCCAGGTTTTAGTTCTGACGCTAGGCTCCGACAGCAGACCTTTCCCATAAGACCCAGAAGAGGTCTGTATATGATTCATGATCTATCACAAGTTCAGAAATGTATTTCGACCCCAAAGCCGTTCAGTTGCTTTATAGACCAGCAGCAGTATTTTTTTAAATCAATTCTTTGATAGACTGGGGGAGCCAAATGAAGTGCAAAAGATCTGAGGACTATGGAGTGATATGATTAACCGAAGCTGTCTGATTGATTTCAGCTGGGAGACCTGCATAGACAGTTTTACAGTAGTTGAGTTACTAAAGAGTTTTTTAAGTTTTCCAAAATCCTGCTGAGACACACGTTTCTTTTCTCCAAATCCTGCTGAGTCTTTTTAATCCTTGATATATTCTTAGGGTGAGAAATAGTAGACGGACTTTCTAATTGTCTTAATGTCGCTGTTTGAAATTCAGCGCCTATAAGTCCACGGCTACATCAAAATGGCTTCTGGCTTGGGTTGTGTTTTCTTTTTTACTTTACTGATTAGACGCCATGGGTCCAAGTCATCCAAGTCTACCCGTAGTGCACTCTTTGCTTACATTTGTATGCACATACGGAGTAAAGTTAGCACTCTTATCATACTCTCTAGATTCTAGTGTATGCTGTTACACGGGGGGACGGCGGTGGCTCAGGGGTAGAGATGGTAACCGCAAGGTCGCCAGTTCGAATCCGGGGCTCCCCCAGAGTTAGTGTCGAAGTGTCCTTGAGCAAGACTCTGTCTGAACCCCTAATTGCTCCTGATGTGCTGGTTGGTGCCTTCAGACACCATCGGTGTGTGAATGGGTGAATGTAATGCACAATCTATGTAAAGCGCTATATAAAATGCACCATTAACCATTTGCATACCCCCTCGATCTCCACAAAACTGAAAATGTGCAGTGAGCCATGCAGCTACTGTATAGGTCTACATTCTATTTTATTTCCTTCAGATTTGGGTATAACGTCTTAAATTGTTGTGCTCATTGAACGAAGGCAGCACACGTATGGCAGAGACAAAATAACCCACCGGCTGTAAAATAAAATGGCCTTTTATTATGACGTCTTCCGTTGAGACGTGAAGTGACATGTGGGATATTGAAGGAACGCTTCGGTGAGCTTATCCCATTTCCCTCCTATAGGCCAGACGGCCCATTTCCCTCCTATAGGCCAGACGGCTCAATATATGGATCAGCAGAGTCATGTGACCTGTCAGCTTCTTGGTAAACAACCATTTCAGATTTAAATGAGTTAACTGCAAAATTAGTATATATATTTCTTTTGAAGATATTTATAAATCTTTCTAAATGAAAAAATACATTTAAATAATTTTCATGAATAGCAAAAATCGTGACGCATTATTTGTGAGCATGTAGAGAGGTAGAATTAAGCTATGGTAAGAGCTCATTGATCCACCAGGGTCAACGTGGACATGTTTGTGAACCACAGAAACCCATTGAACGGAGTCCCCCAGGACTCTATACTAGGCCCTCTCTTTTTCTCCCTCTAAATCTAATCTAATGTAATATACCGAATGTTCGTGCCAGAATATGGTTGTGGTTTAAAAAAAATTACGATAGTTTGAAAAACCAAAGTAACAACAAAATAAGAAAAACCGTGCAAAGAATGACGTGCTTCTCTGCCTGAGCGCTGTCTGTCAGCGGTACAATACAACCGGGCACGTGCAGAGAGTGTTACAGAGGCAGGGGCTGAAATCCCGTTAAGAGGGGCACTTTTGGACAAAAATACCAGATCTACAAGCTCACAACGTGTTGCGCTGCGACGCGTTGAGAGCTTGTAGATCTGCTATTTTCGGGGAGCAATCCAGCACTCTGTAGCTATAGTGGAGATGCAGTGTGTATAACGACATGGATTTCTAAACAAATTTGTTCAACGCAAAATACTGACTTCGGGGAAAAAAAGCAATTCTCCTGAATGCTGCCTAACGTCATGGCATGGAAAGGAGGGTCATTTTGCATTTCTTTCATCAGTAAATGCTGCGTTCGTGGTCTGGAGTGGGCAGTTGTTTTACAGACGGGGTAAAAGGGCAGGGGCTGAAGCCCCCTTTAATGTCTTATGTGTGCACGTTCCCTGAATACAACGGTACATATACTGTATACAGCTGCCAAAATCTGCAAGCCCTCCAAATTACATGAATTATTGTATTGCAAATGTAACACAGAGTTATCATTTTTAATGGTGGGCCTGCCTGGCAGTTTGACCCAAGATTGTTCATGCTTAGAGAGACCCGCTAATGGAGGCACCGCTAATGTATTCCAACAAAGGCAGTGTTCACCTGTTTATTATGGGGCTGTTGATAGTTCTCTATCGTATGATTGAGGTTGTTAACGCATTCTGGGCGGGAACCCCTTTTAGTGTTTTAAGCATTATTATGTTATACTTTTAGCTATTGAAAAATATCTAACAGATCTTGTAGCTTGTAGGTCTGCTATTTTTTGAAAATGTATTATACATAATTATGTATGTATGGATATGCGAACATGTTTAACTCAAATATTTGCTTCTGAGGGTTCCCTGGAACGGGGTTCGGTGGCCTATATTACATATCATTTGTGGGGGGGGTCCTTGACATGAAATATTGAGAACCACTGATATAGAAACATGAGGTTTTTCCAGAGAATTGTAATGATTTGACGAGAAGATTTATTTTTTGTAATTTGGACGTGGGGTCTAAGTGTGTTAAAGCGGGCGCAGCATGAATCCAGGAGGAAGCAGGGCGTCGTGGCGGTGTAGCAGGTGTAGCGGCGGGACTTGGAAGCCTTTAATTAAGACAGCACTCGCAGTTGGAAGCCCATCACGCACCTCCTCCACAGTAGCTGTCACAAACAATACAGGGGAAAGGTCAGTCTAGTATAGTGCCTCCATGCAGTTATGTGTGCGACTGTGCGTGCGTGTGTGTGTGTGTGTGTGTGTGTGCGTGTCCTTACTTGCTGGGATGTATTCCCATTCTCATGCTTATTCTCATGCGTGCGTGCGTGGGCATTATACCCTCATCCATAATTGGGTGTTTGCTCGAGTCTAGTTGATGGTGTTGATGGTGTTAAATTCCTGTGCTTTACACTTGGCGTGATATATTTTTTTAAGAGGTTGTGAAATTTGTTGTGAAAACATAGATGAAGGGCTTTTCTAAAGATATGCACATTTGCACACACACAAGATATGCACACATCAATTTGTCCCTCCTATGTGTGTGCATACTTGCGCTTGTGCTTGCGTGCGTGCATGTGTGCGTGCGTGCGTGCGTGTTTGCTTGCGTGCGTGCGCGCATTACGATGCAGGGTATCTTGCAGCTCTCATGGGAGAGCAGGAGATAAAGGTGCATGCCCCTCCAGATCAAAGTACCATATGGCATTTACAAGGCATTCTGTGGCCCCACGCCCACCCTCTCCACCCCAAACTATGCTATCATTGCACATTTCAGAGCAGCTCGTTCTGCGAGCAAAACCAGGACCGGTAAATAAATGAGTGGTTGAGAGAATGAGATAACAGAGAGAGAGAGAGAGAGAGAGAGAGGGAAGTGAGACGGAAAATTGATAAATGGGCCGTGCTTTGGCATACATAGTTAACGTGTCGTTGCTTCCTTTGGATTAAGGTGGCGTATGAATTATTCATTGACCTCCGAGGGAGTGATAATGACACGGGGGAGGTCATGGGTCAAGGCAGGACTCTCCATGCTATACTGGGTTGCCCTATACTCCATTAATCTGTGTCTCTGAGAAGCAGCTGAGACCCTCGGACACGCCCGGCACCACTATGATAATACTGACCTCCATAACACTTCACTATACTGTAGTATGGGACGCTCCTCTCTGCGCCGTGCAGTGTTATTTTTGAGTGGTGCAACCACTCCTACAACCAGCAATGTCTGTGTACACCTACATAACTTAGTTTTCATTTAGTTTCCATTTAGTTTTCGTCAGTGGAAAAAAGGTAGTCGACGAACATTTTTCGTCTTAGTTTTTTAGTCGACGAAATCACCACCACTGCTAGTGCACCTCCATGCTCTACTAGCATCACGGACGGACGGTAATGTCCTCCAACGCATCTGTGACAAACACACGGCCCATTAGCAGTCAGTTCTCGTAATGATGACAGGATGGTTCATGGCTACCATCTGGCAGATATAGTAGGAGGAGGCGACGCGCGCAACGCCTTGGAGCTCAGTGTAACCTTGACGTGGAGCTGCCGCGCTTACGTTTAATTAGTGCCCAGCTGGAAAATGCAGTGCTTTTGAAGATCCCACGTTTAACCAACTTGAACTCCTAGAATTCCTATTCCGGGGCTGAACATTCTGCGGTGTTATTATTATTATATCATTTTTGCAACCTATTTTTTTCACCCAGTGTCAATTATCTAATGTAATCCTGGGCGCTACACTTCCTCTGCCAACCTGGGGAGGCAGTGGACTGACCTCATGCTTCCTTCTATGCATGAGGAGTCCAAGCTGCTTCTTTTCACCTGACAGGGGGGAGATTCCCCGGCTGGACGTATAGCGCGTGGAAGGAACACGTTATTCTGACCAGTTCCTTTCCCCTCTATCAGGCCCCCCAGCTGGCCAGGGGGAGGCAGTATAGAGACCAGGATTACTGCATGTTTTTGTACCTACCCTAGGGGACACGGGGAGAACATGTGAGGGCACCTGCCCTAGGGGACACGGGGAGAACATGTGAGGGCACCTACCCTATGGGACACTGGGAGAACATGTGAGGGTACTACCCTAGGGGACACGGGGAGAACATGTGAGGGTACTACCCTAGGGGACACGGGGAGAACATGTGAGGGTACTACCCTAGGGGACACGGGGAGAACATGTGAGGGTACTACCCTAGGGGACACGGGGAGAACATGTGAGGGTACCTACCCTAGGTGACACGGGAGAACATGTGAGGGTACCTACCTACCCTATGGGACACGGGGAGAACATGAAAACTCCACACAGAAAGGCCCTTTCGCCAACACCACCTCAGGTATCTTTGGTGAAGATATTTAGTGTTTAGAGAGAAATCAGTGAAACAAAACCCCTTGAGAATAGGACAATTAAATACAGAGTTTTAAGGGTTTTTAGTTTTTCCTCTGTCGTTTAGGTCCATTTACCAAATTACCTTAAGATTTGCAAAACACAATTTTTATTTATTCTCGAAATTACACAGAGTAATCAAACTAATTTTCAGTGTCGTCGAGTAATAAAATCACATAGAAAAACACGATACATCAGAAGATCAGGAAAATAAAAACAAAGTATACAATACAATACAAGGTATACATGGGGGAAAAATTACATAGGTATACAAATAAAAAGCTAAAACAAATTTCAAATAAAAGCTAAAACAAATTATCTAAAAACAGTTACACCTTGTGGGGGTCTGTATGCTCACCAATGTTTTAAAACAATGCAAGGGTAAAATTGACCACATTTTAATGTCTTTTGTAGGTCATTCCATGTATTAGGGCCACAGAAGCTAAAGGCATATTTACCTAGTTCAGAGTTAACTTTTGGTACCGGAAATTACTTGACACTGGTAGGGTTCAGAGTCCCATTTCAGGAAAGATGACACAAGACACAATTATGTATAATGTGCAAAAGCCCCTAACTTGCCCAAAAGCCTTAGTTTATCTCTCAAGTAAGTTGTCAAAGGACAATTCGGCACCATGATCAGAATGACATTATTTACCACAGCGCCTATAGCCACATTATCAATATACTGTAACAGTATGCTGTAGTGTAATGTAATTATATTCTGATATAAATTATGGCTAAGGTCTTGATGATAATGATTGAAAATGCACACAGCTGCACTTCTGTATGGCATATACAATTCTACTAAAATAGCAGATCTACAAGCTGCGACGTGTTGTGAGCTTGTAGATCTGCTATTGTAGCTATTTTTGTCCAAAACTCTTAACAGGATTTCAGCTCCTGCCCCTCTAACACTCTCTGCACGTCCCTGAGTCGGAAATGGACTTGGACGTAATTCACATTATGTATGCTTTTACTGTTTGTACTGTCTCTGTATTTGTCAGACCATGTCAATAGAAAAGGAAAAAGACAAGACTGTTGTACAGTCTTTGCATTATAAGCGCAGGAAGGAAAGAAATACAAAATTAGAAATGTAAATATAGAAAAACAGCCCTCAGGCTTCACACGTTTCTTCTTTTCATTGGTGAAAGTCAAGTTTCACTTGAGAGCAACGAATCAATTCAGAATCCAGACACATTTACAAAAAATAAAGTCTAATGGAATTGTATATAGAGAACAATCTTGACAGATTACGAGTGACAGGCTGGTTCCACCACTTTGGATGTAATGACTTCAAACTGCAAGTACACTTGATAGCTAGATGAGAGACCAGCCAGGGTTCCATTGTTGTAAAACAGAAAGGAAAGTCATTATTTTAACCAGGTCTTTGTACACAATACATATAGTAAATCTTTAAGCTCACAACACATTGTGACGTGTTGTGAGCTCTATAGATCTGCAATTTGTGAGGGGCTCCTATGTCCATCTTTGAGGGTGCGTGTAAACACAAACAATTGTCCTAAGACAAACATGAAATGCCATTGACACTGAAAGGCCAGTTTCGAGGGTTTGTGTAAACGCAAACACTGAAGACAAAGGAATGAGATTATGTATTATGATGTATGATGATATAAGAGCGCCTCTCACTTCACATGGGTGTGATTTCTTTCTATAGTTAATGTGGATATCATATCAACACATCTTTAACTTCAGTAGTGTACCCCTCAGATTAGATAACACACATAGACCGATTCACAGATTCAGATTCACAGAGTAAAACCATCATCCCTCTCTTCGATCATTGTAGCATGGCAACATACATTATTAAAGATATCAGACATTCCCCAAAGCAAATGCATGTATTTAATTAATTCCGACTAGAAGCAGAAACACATCCCACCGGCCGTAGAAAGGAACTAGAAATGCACTCTGTCGAGGTGTGCAAGTACTGCCACTAACTAATGTCTGTTCTAAATCCTTTAGACCCGTTATTGACCTTATACCAACATTGAAACGTACCGTAGTTATGTCACCATCAACAGCAAATAAGGGACCACCATTACACATACTGTATGTATGTACGTACGTACGTACGTACGTACGTACATACCCAGCCGATCACCAAACATACTTTAGTTATCAAGAATGGTGGTCCCTTTTTGGCCGGTGGACAACACTGACATACATACAGTACATACCCAGCCGATCGCAGTACTTGCACGCTCTGCTTGCGCAAGTAATGACAAGTAATGATCTAAAGCAGAGGCATGGATCCCCTCCCAGCAGATCCAACCCCATGGGGTAAGACTATTTACTCAACAGGGAACCTGCAGTATAATACATTTAATTTGAGATCAACATGACACAAGCAATTAGTGTAGCGTTAGTCGGATAATTGTGCATAATAATTTGCATGAATATGCCAAAAAAATATAATTAACATTTTGTTCAAATTAAATTGCTTTTTATGATGACTAAGATGATGTGGATAGTAGCTATTTAGCTATTTGGCTATTGAAAAATAGCAGATCTACAGGCTCATAGCACGGCATCGAGTGCCGCGCTACAAGCTTGGGTCTGCTATATTTTTTTTAATCGTGAAAATGTGCCTCAAATCCTTTAATATATATTCTTTCAGAGCAAACGATTTGAACTCAAATCTTTTCTGGGAGGGTCCCTGGAACTACAGTACATATTTTCAAATTGGGGCCGGCGGCCAAATACACATAATTCTGGCATGAAATATTGAACACAGAAACATAGGTATTTCAGAAAACGGTCAGGACATTTATTTATTTTTTCGACGTCAGGCCTAAAAAATGGGTTAAGTTTCTTATCTAAGAAATGCACCAAAGAGACAAAGAAATCTGAGCAAACTGAACATCCACTAATGCAGGGGTGGGCAGTGGGGCACTGCTGGGCATGCTTATTTGGCACATTATCACTTAGCCCGTTTCCAAGGATGGCGCAGGGCTGCCAACATTGGACTGTGAGAATCCCAGAGAATCCCAGATCCCCCAAGCAGGGGATCTGGGGGTTTATGGGCCCTCCATAAACCTTTTAACAGAGTAGATGTAATTCCCTGTGTTCTACATGGTGAATTTTGATACTTGAATCGGTTTTGCTTTACTGCTATAGCATTGTAAAAGGCTGGGTACAGCTTCAGCTATTCAAAAGCAAAACATATGCCTATACCTACAGAGATTGATTTGATGACTGAAACAATGTAAGACTCCTCTTAATAACCATTCATCATTCGACAACCCAAAACGGCGAATGAAAGACATAAAACAAATAGCGGGTTTAGCGTATTATGCATAGGGGAGAAACATGGATAAGTAGCATGGAACGCGGTTTATGCGTTCAAGCAGTTTTAATACAACTTGTAGAATAAATGAATAATTTAATAACGAAACCAAAATGTCATATGAATAATAAAGGTACTATTAATTCTTGGTGACTACGTGGGGAGAAATGTTAACCTGGCTATAGAGAAATGTTCAATCAACTCAATTGATCACCTTAATAGTCTGATCAAACCAGGTGGTTGCCCATCCCTGCGCTATACGTAAACACCATAGATAGATGCATCATTGGTGGACCAGAGAGAAAACCTCTGCCTCGCTTTTTGGTGTTAATGCGTCGCGGTGATGACAAAGCAGACTCCTCGAGCAGCCCTCACGTCTCAAAGTCATGACCTGATCAGCATTAGGGGAGACGGGGCGTTAGCGAGGAGCTTGTCAAATGTGTGTCTAATACAGACCAAGGATTGGCCTGTGTTGGTCCACACAGTGATACTGTTATTAATCTTGTGATTTATAGGTTTGTCACACGCGCTCCGCTCGCCTCATCTTGCCGAGGCTTTGCGGGGTCAGCCTGGGTTAACCCATTTTGTACGGGAAACCCCTTTTGGTGTTTATTATAGCATTTATGATATACTTTAGCTATTGAAAAATAGCAGATCTACAAGCTCATAGCGCGGCACTGAGTGCCGCGCTACGAGCTTGTAGTTCTGCTATTTTTGAAAAATCGTGAAAATGTTTCAGAGCAAACGTTTTTAACTCAAATCTTTGCTCCTGGGGAGGGGGGGATTCCTGGGACAACATATTTTCAGATGGGGGTCGGAGGCCAAATACATATAATTCTGGGGGTCCTTGACATGAAATAGTTCGAGAACCACTGACATAGAAACATGAGGTTTTTCAGAATATTCTATTTAGAAGATTCTTTTTTCAGAATCGTCCTCCGGTCGAAACTGGTTAAGTGCCTTGGCTGGGGGGGGTGGGAGTGATCCTTGTTGCATTCCAATGCTTTGGCAACTATATACTCATCACAGGGCTGGAGATTGCATGCAGGGTTTGCTCTTTCTGCCGAGAGGTTATAACCACTTTCAACCTTTTCAACCCTTTATATATTTGTCATATCGTTATAGTCGGAAATGTTCTCTTTGAAGAAGAGAGTTGGTATAGAAGACATGGGAGTATATGTATATATATATATATATATATCCCCTATACAACCACATCATTGCACAAGATAAAGTTGCCTATTTCTGAAATTATGTCAGGGTGGAATAATGTATATATAGTCTGTGAATTATCAGGAAATGTTCATGTTTTATTGGTTACTTAAAACCCACAGACTGACTTTTTGCGATTTTGAGCTTGTATCGGCTATTTTCGCCACACCGTCAGTAACCAATAGTATACATAAAACATAGTGGGCTTCAGTGTGTTAACACATACACATGTGTTAACCCATTTAGGCCTGATGTCGAAATAAAAAAAACTTTAGCTCTGAAAGAATATATATTCAAATATTTGTGCCGCATTTTTACGATTTTTCAAAAATAGCAGACCAATAAGCTCGTAGCACGCCACTTGATGGTGCACTATGAGCTTGTAGATCTGCTATTTTTCAATAGCTAAAGTATAACATAATGCTTAGTTAAAACATCAAAAGGTGTTCCCGCCCAGAATGGGTTTAAATAGGATGAAGATAAATTGGTGTGCATGGCATTGGCAGCTAGTGGGTCTAAACGCAAGACACATAATTTACTTATTGTCTCCAATTGTCTGTCAATATATTTAATCTTAGTTGTAGGGCCAATGCATATTATTTATAATCAATTTACCAAACGACACCATTTTGACAATTTACAATTTACAATTTAGGCATTTAGCAGACGCTCTTAATCCAGAGCGACTTACATTAAGCAAGAACAAAAAGCATGGGAATACATCACATAAAGACATTTATCATGAAACATGCGTATAGCTAAGAAAGTAACAGTGGAATATCTATAATGAAACTATACATATAAGCTATACATCTATACTACTATGCTACACATATGTACTATGACGTGCTATGACTACATACAATGCACTTATGCTGTCTACATAACATGCTATAAGTCTGTATCAAATGCTATCTAAGTCTACAGAATTGCTATCTAAGGGGGTGGGGGAAGTGCTATGGGCCATGATGGAGTCTGAAAAGGTGGGACCGCGGTAAAGCTCGCAGACATGTACTGTATGGATGTGTGTGTGTGTGTGTGTTCTCCGGCAGTGCAGTGTTGTTTTTGGCAGTACATTTTGATTCTAGTTTTATAGTGTGGTACGAGGTGTATTTCCGTAGGATTTTCTTGCTAAAAATGATTTTTTTTGCTTGGTTGGCTTTCATAGGGACCAAACTGTCAGAAAATGATGGGGTTCAAATTTTCCCGACCCCCACCCCTTATTTGGGGGGTCATATATTTTGGGACCTCCCATAATAGTACGCCAGACAATTAATGTCCGATTTTCATAATATTAGGGTTGTTTTATAGGTTTTTAAATATTCTGAGTTGATTTCTTACACTTTGAAAGTAGCCAGAATAATCTTTTCTGACTTTTGGTTGGGGTCTTTCTTCACCCGGGGCCCCCCGGACTCATCTCAGTACTTCTCACTTTGGGCACGCAGAACGTGCCCAAAGTGAACACACTGCGCACACACGCAGAACACACTGCGCTCACACTAACAACACAACACACACAAACCTATCCTCTTAAAGAGTCCATGGTCAATTACTGTATGCCTACAATACATTATTTGCAGGATCTATTCATCTTCGTCATCATCATCTTGAATGTCCTCCCTAATAGTGTTGACACAGTCTCCACCATAGCATTTGCAGAGAGGAGTGCAAGGCAGGTTATTCTTTGAGCAGCTGCACTGTCCCTTGCAACCTGCTTTGCAACCACATTTGATGAGCTCAAGTACTGCCTTTGGAGCAGGGAGGGCAAGACACCTGACTGGAACATACCCTCCACTATCTGAATTCCATCCATTTTGTTCGATTGGTGGAAGCTCAGGGCAATTTGTCAGGTATGAATGACTTATCCCGCATTGTGACGTAGTTGGCACAGAGTTGTGGTAGCAGTGCAGCACGAGTTGGAGGTAGCATCTCACCCTCCAAATTCTTTGACCGTAATAGTTCCCATCTGAGTAATGGCAAGGTTGTTGGACCTTTTGGACTGTAAACACGGCATGCAAAATGCTCCAATGACTCCAATGGTGATGGAAGCTTGCCGTTAACAAGCTCAGGAGGAATGGAACCCATTCCAAGGTCCTTGAAGCAATTATTGGCAGGATCATCATCATCATCAAGCCTCAAGTAGGCATTGACCCATGTCTTCTTGAAGATTCCAACTAATTTTCCTCCCCAGTCAGCACCAGAAAAATTGTGTAGGCCCAGGAGGAATGTCATTTTTTGCCCCATCTGACACAAGTGCTGATGAAACCAGACTCTTCAATGGTGTGTTCTCTTTGAACAGATTGCCTCCACAGTGCAACTCAATCAATTTACATTGCTTGAGAGCATTTTCTCTTGACCTCTCCTGAGAGCTGATAATGTTCTTTCCTTGAAGACCTGGAAGCTTTTGGGAAGCTGTTGAGGTACTGATTCACTAGAAAGATGAGGTGTGGTAGTGACTAGTCGGTCCAGAGCTGCTTCATCTCTAGTGAGTCCAACCATCCCACCATGTCCCTTTAGCTTCTTGATTTCCTGCTCAAGGGCTTGATCTGTGAAGAGATGAGTATCTCTGACTTTGCCACCACAAATTCACCTGACTTCAGTGCATTCCATGTTTCTGGGTCATCCTGTTCAAGAGCGTTCATTTGGGAAAGATAGACTGGCATCAGTCGAGCATATTTAAGGAGATCACGAGCAAAGAAATACTTGATAAGTTCC